>NC_046154.1:249212921-249517393 GCF_011064425.1 Rattus rattus
CACCAGCCACAGCGGCCCACAGCAGGTTAAACATTCTACTGTGGGCTCCGCCTCCGCCAGACGATCGCCCGGAATCTGACCGAGTCCCCGCCTCTGGCCCCGCCTCCTGCTCGCGCCTCCGCCTTCCGTGACCTTCAGCCACACCTCCCGGCCCACACTCCAGGTCCTGCCATCAGACTCTAGCCCAGCTCTTTACAGGGTGACAACTTGTGGCCCCGCCCCCGAGGTTACAGGAGTGGGGGCGATGCTGGAGAAGCAACTGGGTGCTCTGGCCTGCGAGCGGATCCGAACGGACGGAAGTCGGCTGGGTGGGACACAGAGGGATAGGCGTGCAAAGCCGTTTCCGGTGGCTCGCTTGTTGGCGGGTCCCTGACGCGTCCCGGCCGGTGAGTCGGCGCAGTTGCTTTTCTTGTTGTCAGGGCAAGGGGCACTTGCCTCTCCCTCCCCAAAAGAGATGGAAGCCGCAGGCGTCTAGGTGCTGTTGTGAGTGCCTGGCGGGCGACTTAGTCCCAGTGGATGCGGGTTGAATAGCCAAGCACCCCAGCCCCTCTAGCCTGCTCCTGAGCTTCAGGGTCGGGCCTGAGTAAGGTTGCTTCCCTCCAGGCCTGGGCCTGGCTGCGGCCTCCCTAGTTCCTTGAGTAATCACTTTCTGGGACCATCTCTCATCTCTGCACCTGAATGACCTGGAGTCGGTGACAAGAGGCTGACAGTGTTGTCACCGTTGTGGACTCAGATGGCACCTCAGGATTTGCCCTTCTGTATCTGAGACCGCGATTTCCCATTGGCTGTCAAAATGCTGAGGTCTGAGAGGGGAACCCTTTTCTAATGTTCACTGCTACTTGGGCTAGCCAGTGGCCAGATACCTGGGCCAAAAGCCACCTAGGAAGCCAGCTTCCTCCCTCCCATTTTGACCTCCCTGTTGGGTGTTTGGGTGTGCCAGCAGGGGCCCCAGAGCTTTGGTCCTGTGTTGATGTCATTCTTGTGACTTTGGGCATCTATAGCCTGTTCTGGAATTTAGGTACGTGGGGACAGGGATTCTGTTTTTCCTTCTGAAGAGATTTTTTTTTTTCTGGCCTGCCTGCTACTGCCTCCAGTTAACTCTACTGCCCTCGCCCCCTCTGGTTCACAGACTGCCTCACTTTGGTCTATTTTAAGGTCCTAAAGTGCATTTCATTACCTGGACCACCAGCTTGGCCTAAGTCCCCCGGGAAGGCATCCTTTAAACTTTACCAGAGTTTCTCATTAAACACATTCCTAGTCCCCCGTACTTCAGCCCTATCATGGATGTGATTTTTTTTTTTTTTCGGAGCTGGGGGCTGAACCCAGGGCCTTGCGTTTGCTAGGCAAGCGCTCTACCACTGAGCCAAATCCCCAACCCCGGATGTGATTTTATATGTGGTTATTTGTCTTTTCTACCGGATGTCCCATGAGGGCAAAGTTCCTGTAAATTCACTGTTGTCTCCCTCATTGTTCAGTTGCATGTGTGGCCTATGGCAGCCATTCATTCATTCATTCATTCATTCTTGGTTTATCGAGACAGGGTTTCTCTGAGTAGTAGTCTTAACTGTCCTGGAGCTCATTCTGTGGACCAGGCTGGCTTCGAACTCAGAGACTAAAGGTGTGCTTCAACACCCCCCACTCCACCCCCCAGCCCCCCGCCCCAGCAGCCGTACATCATGGCTCAAGCCCTAACTCCTACACAGACAGGTGGCTCAGGATCTGATATTCAAATGTCAGTGCTGCCTTTGCCCAGTCTGCTGTGTCTGTATGTCTGGCATGGGTGGGAAAGAAACAGGGGGTTCACCCTGGGAATTGGGGGGCTTCCTCCACTCTGACCTCTGATCTTTTCATAATTTCTCACAGGTGTCTGAGTCAAGACCAGCGGATCTTACCCTCCCCATCTCATGGTAGGAAGCCTAGCTGCCTGTGTCCCCTCTCTACTACTGTCAAGCCCCCACTTCCTGTGGGGAAATCTACCCTTTCCCCTGGGCCTGATCACACATCTAGCTGTGACCCTCATTGTGGCTTCTGCCAGGCTCAGCCCCTGAGGTGGTGAGGTCTCTCAAACCAGAGTTTAGCTGTGCCTGCCTGTTCAGTGGGAGGAGCGTAAGGTCACTCCCTTGGATTAAGTCCCTTCTTTTCTTCTAAGATTTAGGAGCCAAAAGGATCCCCATGACTCTAATTCAATCCCATGAGTCACCTGCTTGAGATATAATATATCGTAGGGCCATAGAAGAGCTGGCACCTAGGGGTATCTGGGATGCTGTGTGTGTCCTTTCAGGAGACGGTGACATTTGGCGACGTGGCTGTGCACTTCTCTCGGGAAGAGTGGCAATGTCTGGATTCCGGTCAGAGGGCCCTCTACAGGGAGGTGATGCTGGAGAACCACAGCAGTGTGGCTGGGCTAGGTGAGGCTACTCCTGGGGGTCGTTCCACACACCACACTTGTCAGAGACGGAGTGTGGATGCTAACTGTTTGGGCCTTAGGGGCTAAACTTTGAATCTGAGTGTCCAGGCTAGCTCCCGACGTTACACAACGTTACCCAGCTAGGTAAGGAGTAGGCTAGGCAAGTGGACTTCTGGGAACCAGTCAAATCTGTTTCTCCCACACTATCAAGTTATCAGGTGGGAAATGGAACCCACAGTCGAAATAGCTTAAACAAAACAACAACCACAGGGGAAAAAAAAAAGGAAAAAGATCTTGTTAGTGTGAGGAATCTCCAGGGAAAACTGTTCTGGAACCTGTGTAGGGTGACACCTGAGTCAATTCCTTCCGTCTGCCCTGCCATCCGACAACTCCCGTTCCCGCCTTCCCTGCAGGCTGCTCTGGCACACCCGGCTGTGCATTTTGTTTCAGCTTTGTGGTAGAATGGTATGTCTTACTCCATGGGTGCTGTGCATCCACCGCCTACTGAGCCCCCTTCAGAGCTGACCCCACATCATGGTGGTATCTACAACAGGAGAGTGTCCTGAGTTCTTGAGAGGGTGCCTGAGCTGATGGGCCAGGAGGAGCGGAGGTGGGGACGGGGTGTAGTCGGTTTATCAGGTACCTCTCTCAGCATTAGAGCAGGCCTATAACGGTCCATCCAGTCCAGCCTGGCATAGTCCAGTTCTGTGATGTTTCATCAGCAGAATGTAATAAAGCCCAGAGGACATGCAGCTCAGTGGTCGAGCCATGTTCTCTCACATATAAAGCTCTGCGGTCAGTGCCTAGCACCACAGAGAGCAAAAAGGAAAAAAAAATCAAAGGAACCCAACAGGCATGATGGTGCACACCTTTAAACCCAGGCAGCAGGACGTGCAGGCCAGTCTCTGAGTTCAAGGCCAGCCTGTTCTACAGAGCAACTTCGAGAAGGCCAGGGCTACACAGAGATACTGTCTTGAAACAATAACAATCTGAACAAAAACCAAACCAAAACCACAACAATAACAAAGGAAGTAACAATTTAAGATTCTGTTATTTGTCTGCTGGTCTGGTATTTGACGGTTCCGGCATCCTGTCCTGTCTGGTCTGTGGTGGTTCCTTTGTGAGTTCTGGAATCATGTTTCCTGCATCTCCTTTGCTCTCTTCTTTAGGTGGTTGCTATGCCTAATTGACGTGTGGCATTTAGGTGTTTAGTATATCTTACGTTAGATTTCACCGAAACCAAAATGACCTCCTGTAAATAAAGCACATTAAATACACACCTTGGAATTTTATATATATTTTATTTTACTTTTAAAAAAAGATTTACTTATTTTATTTATATGAGTATACTGTAGCTGTCTTCAGACACAGCAGAAGAGGGCTTCGGATCCCATTACAGATGGTTGTGAGTCACCATGGGGTTGCTGGGAATTGAACTCAGGACCTCTGGAAGAGCAGTCAGTGCTCTTAACCACTGAGCCATCTCTTCAGCCCGATTTTTTTTCTTATTAACCAATATCTTTATGATGATCTTGATGGGTTCTGCTAAAGGACTTTCGTCGTCTTTTCGAGGATTTCCCTCTTGGTTTTGCTTTTTGTCGGTTGGTTGATTTTTTTTCCCCCAAGCAGTGTGAATCTGCTTCATTCATTTTGTTATCATTTTGTTTGTTGTTTGTTTTGCTTTGTGGTTTTGAGACAGGACTTCTCCGTATAGTCTTGGCTGTCCTGGAACTCTGTAGACCAGGCTGGCCTCAAACTCAGTAGAGATCTACCTGCCTCTGCCTCCTGAGTGTTGGGTTTATTTTTTTTTCTTTTTTTTTTCGGAGCTGGGGACCGAACCAGGGCCTTGCGGTTGCTAGGCAAGCACTCTACCACTGAGCTAAATCCCCAACCCCCTGAGTGTTGGGTTTAAAGGAGTGGTCACCACCACACAGCTAAATTTTGTTTCTTGGCTACTCCCACCTCTCGGAGTATCCTTGCCTTTTGAACTGGGGGAAGAAAACTCTTGGCTTTGCAGGCTTAGTGCTGTCCTGGGCTTAGGCTTCCCTGCTCCATCTGTACCCCAAGTAGCTCCAGCCCATTCTGTGAGAACAGCGTTCCCTGGAGACTGTGGGAGTCTGGGTACCCCTTCTTGTCTAGTCTAAGAAACTGGAGAGACTCCTGTGTATCCAGTGCCCCGTCCCTCATCGCCCTCCAGAATAGGCTCTGTAGATATTTAGCAGCTCCTGACCTTCATGGCTGCAAACTAGGAGGGCGGCCGACTTCAGGAAATATTTCCAGCATCTTCTTCTCTGCCTCACACACAGCAGGATTCCTGGTCTTTAAGCCTGAACTGATCTCCCGGCTGGAGCAAGGACAAGAACCGTGGGCCCTGGATCTACAGGGAGCAGAGGGGACAGAGGCACCAAGGATTTGCCAGACAGGTGAGGGCCAGGCCTCGTCACAAAGAAGGTTTGAATAAGAAGGAGCTGAGGTGAGGTCCTGAGACAGTGGGAGGCTGGGCTGCTGAGGAACACTGCAGAGGAGGCCAGCCCTAGAGAGAACCGTGCCGCCACCTCTGGGAAGGCTGTCCCACAAAAGACAAGGACACAAACACTTGTGCATTCAGTGGCTATGTGTCACGCACTTAATGGTCTTAGAGAAATCTGGCCTGTGGGATCAGGATAGACAGGTAGCCTGTGTGGATTAGAGAGTCTAGAAGGAAAGAAGATGTCATGAAGGCCTCTTGGGGGTTCTGGGCACTAAGCCCCTTGCATGGACTTGCCCCAGGGGAGAAGTCAGTGTGAACAACTGGGTGTGGCCACTCTAACCTTATTGTGTCACCCGACAAGACATTCTGATTAAAAACCACTTAGGAAGGAAAGAGTTTACTTCAGTTTACATTTCCAGGTAATACGCTGTCGTAGTGGGAAATTGCGTAGGAAATGAAGCAGCAACATGAGGAACACTGTTACTGTCTTCTTTCTGGCCAGCGTTGAGCTTGCTTCCTTTTACAGCCCAGACACAGGTGCCCAGTATTGATGCTGCCCGTTGTGGGCTAGGTCTTTCCATAATAAATCGTCAACCAAGACGCTCTCACAGACTGCTCTGGGGTTTCCTCTTTCCAGGTAGTCCTAGATGATGCCAATTTATCAGTAAAAATGACAAGGCTTGCCAGGTGTGGGTTTGAGGTTTGGGTCCTTCTCAGAGAAGCCTGCTGTAGAGACAGCCATGGACTCGTTCCTGTCTGTTTCGATCAGTCACCCTATTGTCCTTACTTGCCAGATAGCTACCTTGGGGGCCTCTGACCTTCTCTGACGAATTCTAGACTGACATTCTGTCTTCAGGCTTGCTCGGTCCAGTCTCAGTCGCATACTGTAGAGTATTCCTGGGTGCCCAATAGGGTGGAGCTCTGCTTGTTACCCTCTTAGGACATGAAGCTCTCAGCACTCTGTTTTGTAGGCATAAGCCTATCGTCACTGTCCACTGAACTGAACGGTGAGGGCTTCCCTTGCTTGCTACACTTTGCACCTGGGCCATGTGTAGTACTATACGTCCCCACGTCCCTGGCTGTCTCTGCCTTTTTTCAGACCTCAGATGTAAGGAACATTTTTACTTTGTGTTTATTTCAGACTCCACTACTAGAACTGATTGCAGGCAGACCTGTGAGTACACGAATCTTCTCAAAAGGCAGATTCCTGACTTTGGAGACAATTTGGATTCTACGGTCTGGTCAGAGAATTGCCCAAGAAGCCTTGGGCTAAGAGTGAGTGGCTCCCTTTTCCAGAAGCACCATTTGAAAAACGAGACCATGATGCCCAAGAACTTCACAAAGGATGCTGTCGAAGAATGTAAGGAGCTGCAGGCCACTGATTTGGGTTATCAACCAGATGACCTTAGAGACCGTGTGAAGGGGACATCAGAAAACTGTGAAGTGTGTGGCAGAGTCGTTAGGCCAGTTTTGAACCTGGATCCCTATGAAATGAATGGACAGGAAAGACCATACAGATGTCAGGAGTGCCAGGAAACATCATCTGACTGCAAACAGGAGAGACACACAGGTGACTGCCATGGGAAGAAGCCATATGGGTGTGAGGAGTGTGGGAAAGTCTTCAGGCTGTGTTCACAACTCAATCAGCATCAGAGAATCCACACCGGAGAGAAACCATTTATATGCGTTGATTGTGGGAAAGGTTTCCGCCTGAGCTCAAAACTTATTCAGCATCAGAGAATTCACACTGGAGAGAAGCCTTACAGATGTGAGGAGTGTGGGAAAACCTTTGGTCAGAGCTCAAGCCTCATCCATCATCAGAGAATCCACACGGGAGAAAGGCCATACAGTTGTCAAGAGTGTGGGAAATCCTTCAGCCAGCAGTCACAGCTGGTCAGACATCAGAGGACTCACACTGGAGAGAGGCCCTACCCCTGCCAGGAGTGTGGCAAGGCTTTCAGCCAAAGCTCAACGCTAGCCCAACATCAGAGGATGCATACTGGGGAGAAATCACAAATGCCCAGAGCTTCCGGGAGCCCAAACCTTCTTGCCCGTCAGAGAAACAACATTGTAGAGAAGCCATTTAAGTGTGAGGAGTGTGGGAAAGCTTTCAGGTGGATCTCTCGTCTGAATCAACACCAGCTGATCCATACTGGAGAGAAACCTTATAAGTGCAACAAGTGCACAAAAGCCTTTGGTTGTAGCTCGCGACTGATTCGCCATCAGAGAACTCACACTGGAGAAAAGCCGTTTAAGTGTGAGGAGTGTGGGAAGGGCTTCGTCCAGGGCTCACACCTTATTCAGCATCAGCGAATCCACACAGGAGAGAAGCCTTATGTGTGTGATGACTGTGGGAAGGCTTTTAGCCAGAGCTCCAGCCTCATTTACCACCAGAGGATCCACAAGGGAGAGAAGCCATATGAGTGCATCCAGTGTGGAAAAGCCTTCAGTATGAGCACGCAACTCACCAGCCATCAGAGGATTCACACCGGGGAGAGGCCCTATAAGTGTAGCGAGTGTGGAAAGGCCTTCAGTCAAAACTCAACCCTTTTCCAGCACCAGATAATCCATGCTGGAGTAAAGCCCTATGAATGTAGTGAGTGTGGGAAGGCCTTCAGCCGGAGCTCCTACCTTATTGAACACCAGAGAATACACACTAGAGCCCAGTGGTACTATGAATTTGGGAACACCACAGAGAGTTCCACCTTTTTGAACCATAAAAAAGTGAACCCTGTAAAAAAGCTGCATCAGTGTGATGACTGTGACAAGATATTCAGGTGGCGCTCACACCTGGTTATTCACCAGAGGATCCACACAGGAGAGAAGCCTTACAGATGCAATGCCTGTGGCAAAGCTTTTAACCGGAGCTCGAGGCTCACTCAGCACCAAAAAATTCACATGAGATAAATCACTTACCGAAATGTCTTAGCTACTTCTCTCTCGCTGTGATGGCACCATGACCAAGGCAACTTACACAAGCGTTTACGTGGGGCTTACAGTTTCTGAGAGTGTTAGTTTCAGAGAGTGTTCACGGCCATCTTGGCAGGGAGCGAGGCGGCAGGCAGGCAGGCATTGATGCTAGAGCAGTAGCTTAGAGCTCAACATCTTGAGACAGCCAGTTACTAGGCAGAGAGAACTAACTGGAAATGGCGAGAGTCTTTAAAAGACCTCAGAGCTCGCCCCCAGCGACACACCTCCTCCAAGGCCATACCTCCTAATTACTGAACAGTTCCACCAACTGGGGACCAGGTGTTGAGACCTGAGCCCGTGGAGGTCATTCTCATCCAAACCACCACACTACGTGAATATGAAACTGTGAATACGCCTGAAGCCTTATTTTATTTGGGTAATTTATGCTAACAGAAACTTGATGCTAGGATTCTAGGAAGGATTCAGATTTGTTCTTAAAGAATAGTCTACTTAGGAAATGTTTTGTTTCTGTAATATTTTAGCATTCACCCATTAAATAAAAGTGCGTGTCACACTGAAGGTGTAGCCCATGCTTTGAACTCACTGTGAGTCTCTGTGCTACAGGAAAGAAATAGCTATCAGGAAAGCCTTGTGAGCCCTAGGAAACAGCTTAAGGGAAGCCACCAAATCCAGGCCTGGTGGTACCTACTCGCAAGCCCAGCATTCAGGCAGATGCAGAACATCATCTAGATCATGTCTTTAAAAATAAGATTAAAATTAAAAAGGAAAAAAGTCCTGGGTATGGTGGTGCCTTTAATCCCAGAAATTGAGAGGCAGAAGAAAATTCTGGAGACATAGCTGGGAAGGATCTTACTTTTTTTTTTTTTTTTTTGGGTTCTTTTTTTTTGGGAGAGCATCTTTCTGTTGTTAACCAGTTCAGATCTTCTTTTTTTTTTTTTTTTTTTTTTGTTAACAGCTGGGGTGCTAATTCCTTTAGCAATTACTAATTCGAGAGCACTTTTCTGTCAGTTCAGCTTCTCTATAACAGTGCTAACTTTAGCAATTACTAATTACCTTGATCACATGACTTGACTACAACCTTAAGCTTCCTAGAGCTTGTTTCCTCTCCACACTATACATTTTTCACTTCTTTTTTTAAGATTTATGTATTTTACATATGAGTACACTGTTGCTGTCTTCAGACACACCAGAAAAGGGCATCAGATGCCATTACAGATGGTTGTGAGCCACCGTGTGGTTGCTGGGAATTGAACTCAGGACCTCTGGAAGAGCAGCCAGTGTTCTTAACCACTGAGTCATCTCCCAGCCCCCATTTTTCATCGCTCTCTGCCCTGATTTTTGCTTTTTTTTTCCATTGTAGATTCCCCAGAAGAACAATTAGTAATAACCACGCCATTGCTGTCTTGAGAGGTCCTCCAACCAAATGAATTAGTTATGTAAGGATTGTTTAAAATATTCATTTTTGTATATGAATGTTTTGCTTGTGTACGCCCATACCTGGTGCCTGTGGAGGTTAGAAGAGGGCATTGGGGGTTGCACTGGGATTTGGACTGTGGAAGATGCCATGTGGGTGCAAGGCCCTGAACCCTGGTCTTCTCTAAAAAATGACAGGTGCTGTTAACAGTTCAGCCATGTCTTCATCAACCTCTCCACTGCTTTTTAATTAGCCTCAAGTGAGTTCTTAGGCTACTGGCAAAAGGCAGCCAGATTCTTTGCCAAAATAGCACAAATGGCCATTTTTTTAAAGAAATTATTTATTTATTATATGTAAGTACACTGTCACTGTCTTCAGACACCAGAAGAGGGCGTCAGATCTCTTTACAGATGGTTGTGAGCCACCATGTGGTTGCTGGGAATTGAACTCAGGACCTCTGGAAGAGCAGTCAGGTGCTCTTAACCGCTGAGCCAGCTCTCCAGCCCACAAATGGCCATTTTTAATAGAGACCTTGTTTCTTTCTGAAATTGTATGAGCTGGTTCTCCCCTCTCTGCACTTGACTGCCAGGATCCTACAGGAATGGTGCCTTAATTTCTCTTTAGGGCAGTTGATGGCCTTTCTAGTCCAAACAATGTTTTTAATTTTTTTGGGTTTGTGTGCCACCAGCACACAATCCAAACTTTCAAAATATTTCACACTCTTTCAAACCTTAACCCATCCTGTGCCGGCTCCTGGGGCATCTGCTAAACTGTACCTCAGCAAGCCTGACAGAACTCAGTCCATAAAGGCAAGTGACTGTGTATTCGTGACTGCTTGGTATCCTGTGGTTGACTAACAACTCTACCAGGGTCAGGAACACACTACACCTGTTTCCTCAGGTAGTGGATGATTCTGTTGGGCTGGTATGGCCTTGCTTCAGAATCTCAGGCGTCTGTGCTAGCTTCCATCCCACATCTTTTTAATTGCTGGCATCATTGTACCATTTGCATTTTTTTAAATTTATTTTGAGACATGATCTTAACAAGTATCCCTTGCTATGTAGACCATGGTAGCCTTGGACTCAAGCTTGTTGCAATACTCTGTCTCTTCCCTGGAGTGCTTGGATTGCATGTGTGGGATCATGGCCAGCCTCTTCACTGGGCCTCTTTATACTCCCTTCCCCTGAAATAGATCCTTACATTACCAAGAGTGAGCCCTTAGCATGAAGCCACCGCCTTGTGTCACTCACTGTACCCTAACTTCCCGCCAGGACTGGGTAGTCTGTGGGCAGTCCTTTCCAAATGACTATCAGAGACCCAGGCTTTGTGGGGCAATTCTAGCTTGTGTTGGCAGATGCCACAACAGGATTGTGTCTGGAAAAGAATTCACAAATGCCTATGAAGGGAAATAGGGAGCTCACCAGGAAAATGGAGCCATCAGACTATACCCAGAGTTTGGTACAGAAGGGAAAATCCTGAAAGGATCCCTGGCAGCTGTGCGGGGATGTCCTTCCTCCCGGGCCACACCAGCATATGATGCTGTGCTACTCTGGGACTCGTGCTTTCCTGTCTTTCAAAAGGTGCTTTCTGGTTGATGATAAAGCTTGGTTGAATGCACACCTAGAATTCACAGAACCCGGATTCGTATCTCCCAACATCTCATAGAAATGAACTTGAGGTGGAGCCCACCTTTAAGCCCTGTACTTGGGGCAGAGGCAGGTGGAGCTCTGTGAATTTGAGGCCAACCTGGTCTACAGAGAGTGCTAGGATTGTTACACAGAGAAACCCTGTCTTGGAAAACCTAAGTAAGTAAGTAAATAAATAAATAAAGTTGAGGTGTGGTAGTGCTTGCTCTCAGAAAGTAGAGACAGGAGGATCAGAATTCACAGTCCTCCTTAGCTCCATGGCAAGCTCAAGGCAAGACTGGGATATGTGAGTCCTTGTCTTTTAAAGGAGGGACTTTGTATCAGCCTTACCTCCCATGATGTTACTTCATCCCCCTTTATAATAAACAACTATTAAGTTTGTGTCACTAAAAAAAGAAAAACATTTGGGCTGGAGAGATGGCTCAGCGGTTAAGAGCACTGACTGCTCTTTCAGAGGTCCTGAGTTCAAATCCCAGCAACTACATGGTGGCTCACAGCCATCTGTAATGGAATCTGATGCCCTCTTCTGGTGTGTCTGAAGACAGCTACAGTGTACTCATATACATAAAATAAATAAATCTTTAAAAAAACCAAAACAAAATATTCTTCTTACTTTTTGAGATTCTTGTATAATTGCATCTGTCCCTGCCTCCCTTTCCTCCGTTGAGCCCTCCCTCCTTCCCCTCTTTATTGTTACATGCACACATGTATATGTACATACATATATAGTCCTAATCATGTAATGACAACCCACTCAACCTGTATAATGTTACTGATGGTCCTGGGTTCCATAAGAAATCAAGCTGAGAAAACCATGGGGAGCAAGCCAGCAAGCAACACACCTCCATGGCCTCTGTACCAGCTCCTGCCTCCATGTTTCCAACCTTGCTTGAGTTCCTGCCCTGACTTGCTTCAGTGATGGACTACAATGTAGCGAGTTTAAGCCAAATAAACCCTTCCCTCCCCGACTTGCTTTTGGTCCTGGTGTTTCATCATTGCAACAGTAACTCAAATTAAGACAATCTCCAAGCCTTAGGTACAGACTTGTAAATGGGTCCATCGGGATTGGCCTTCTCAACTCTCCATCTTGATTGGTTGTGTTTTTCTGTCATGGTCTTCATTTGTTGCAAAGAGACATCTTCTTGTTGAAAGAAGAGGACTACACTTCCATCCTAGACCCTGGAGAGGGATGTCCAGGTTAGAACCCCTGTCTCAAAAGCAAGGTGATGACCAAGAAGATGGCTGAGTAGGTAAAGGCGCTTCCCGTCAAGCCCAATGACCTGAGTTAAATTGCCAGAACCCACGTGGAGAAAGGAGAGACTAATTCCTGCAAACTGTCCTCAAGTGGGGGCACACATTCATGCATACAAACACACCCCTATAAACATACATAAAGAAATTAATTAAGAACAGTAGCAACAGCCAGATGGAGCCTTTGATCTCAGCACTACCAGGGCAGAGGCAGGTAGATCTCTGAGTCTGAGGTCAGCCTGGTCTACAGAGTGAATTTCCCAGGGCTACACAGAGAAACACTGTCTCAAAAAACCAAAACGAAACAACCCCCAAACCAAAATCAAAGAAAACTAACAGTAAGAAGCTCAGTATAGTGGAATGTATCTTTAATCCTAGCACATGGGAGGCAGAGGCAGGGGTATGCAGGCCTCTAGGAGTTTGAGGACAGGCTGGTCTATGCACTAAGTTCCGGGGTAGCCAGGGCTACTTAAGGCAGGGCTAACCTGGGTTGGAGTTCAAGAATCACCACATAAACAATACGAACACTGATCTCAGTTAAGCAAGAATAGTTTATTGAATGCACACCCCAAGATTAATCAATCAGGACCACAAAAAAGATTGGAGCCTAAATGTGGTATCAGCCTGTCCTCAGGGCAGGCTTTTTATAGGAAAACCCAAAGTTCAAAGGCAGTGAAGTGGTCTGACATTTTTGGTTATCCAGACAGCTAACTTTTGAGCTTATTGGTGTTAGGTGAAGCAAGAGGGGGAGGTGCAGTACAGTGAGACATTGTCACTGTATTGTATAAGTAAACCTTAACACTTTGGCTTATTCTCCAGGGTCAGCACTGGATAATTACTTCTGGGAAGCGGAGTCTGAGAACCTGAATTTATGAGCAAGATGGAGACTGTATACAAAATTGCTACAGTTGTGTTCAATAGAGCAGGCTCAACACCTGCCTTAAAATACAACCAACCACAGCGATAGATATAGCACCTGAGGTTTGACCTCTACCTTCACATGCACATGTGCACATGCATGTCCACATACATGTGCACCTACACACACACACACACACACACACACACACACACACACACACATCTCCTCCCCTCAAAAAAGATCCGCAAACAAGGCTTTTATGAACATTTATTAGTTGTAGATTGAATTTTGTTCTTCAAAAGATATCCTGAACTCCTAAGGTCTCCAGAACCTGAGAGTAAATGTAACACTATTTGGAAAAATGGTCTTGGTAATTGAAGTTATTAGAGTGCTTACAAGAAGGTGGAAAATTCACACAAAGACAGAGGCAGAGGGCCAGGCAGTGGTGGCATGGCATATGCCTTTAATTCCAGCATTCAGGAGCGCAGAGGCAGTCTGATCTCCGAGGCCAGCCTGATCTAGGGCTACAGAGAGAAACCTTGTTTCCAAAAAAAAGGAGTCAGAGATTAGAGAGATACATCCAAGCTAAGGAACGGCAAGGATGTTTGGCTACAAGCTAATGCTGCAAGAGGAATTGATAGAACGTGGTCCTAACACTTACGGCTGACTCCTACGGCACTTGGCCTTTCGAATTGTTTTCCGTGGAGTTGATGAATATAGGGCTTCGAGATTTTTAGGCAAACCTAAAAATGGACACTGATTTTGTTTTAAGTCTCCCACTGACCTATACCGTTCACTCTTGTAATTTAAATTTAAAATAAGCAGCTGGCAGCTCTTCCCAGAAGCTGCTCTGCTTTACCTTCCATAGGTAAGTACAAGTTTCAATTACCGCACAGCACACACAGCATCTGAGGTGGTCGGTCTGTTTCTTTAGGTCGCTATGAAGGGTGGGATTCTAGCGTGGAGTTTTTGTAGTGGTGAGCATGTCCTTTTATGTGTGTGCATGCGTGTGTGTGTGTGTGTGTGTGTGTGTGTGTGTGTGTGTTATTATTTATTTAAGACAGAATCTCTGTGTAGCCCTAACTGGCCTGGAACTCACAGAGATCTGTCTGCCTCGGCCTCCCAAGTGAGGCCGAGGAACTCACTCTGGAGCCCAGATAGCCCTGCCTTGGGTTTGTGATGATCCTGTCCCAGGCTCTTGCGATCACTTGCTTGTATCACCAGGTTTGGGTCATTAGCCATTCATATTATCCTTGATGAAATATCTATATACACTTTTGCCCGCATAATTACTCCCCTACCCTAAAAGCTTCATGATTATAATGCATGTACCACACAAATTTACCACCCTCCTCCCCCTTGCGGGGAACTTTGGTTCGTTGTTATGTTTTTTTTTTTTTTTTTCCAGACAGGGTATGTAGCGTTCGCTGTGCTGGAACTCTGTCCTTGAACTCACAAAGATCCTCCTGTTTCTGCCTCCCAGTGCTTGGATTAAAGACGTGGGCCGCCTCCTGGCCATCTATTTGAAAATATGCAATTTGTCGGAATCAACTACAATAATTCTGGCTTGTGTCCCTCACACAGGACTGCCTGGGCACAGGACAGCAGAAGCCACGCATCCAACCCAGAAGCCAATTGCCTTCTGTTTCTGTTTCCCCAAAGTGTCAGAAGGCAAGCGATCGGGCGGCGCATGCGCTCGGTTCCGGGAACCACAGAGAGCCTGTCGCGCTTTCCTAGAGCGGCCCGGAAGTGTCTCTGGGCACTTCCTGAGACCCGCCAACTTCCAGCTGCTGCCAGCCACAGCCAGCTACCGCGGCTAGGTTCCTCCAGGTGCAGAGGGCGGTAAAGGCTTGGTTTGTATTTGTAATGTGAGATCCGATCTTCCCTTGCTATCATGAGGATTCAGGGTTGAGGGGGTCTCAGCTGCATTGTCCACGTTCACTAATACTATTTACGTAGGACTTACGTGCGCGCTTCTGTTTCTTGGTTCTTTTCCCTGCCAACTGTTAAATCTCTGGGACGCCTCCCTTCTGCTAGACTCAGGAGGGCTCCTTTGCCACACGGTCTCAGCGCCACCTCCCAAGCACGCATCCTGTTTGCTATCTATAGTTGGTAGTTATGTGACCGGCAGATGGGGGCTCCACATCGACCCCCAATTTTTAGTACAGGAAGCTCCTGACTAGGGAGTCACTTGTCTCTCCTTCACCTCTCTAGGCAACTGTGGTTAGGACCTTCTCTTCAGACTGGTCAAGAAACGGGAAGAAAGGATGTCTGCTTTGGGGCCTGCAGCTCCATACTTGCACCATCCCGCTGACAGTCACAGTGGCCGGGTCAGCTTCCTGGGTTCCCAGCCCTCTCCAGAAGTGACGGCCGTGGCTCAGCTCTTGAAGGACTTAGACAGGAGCACCTTCAGAAAGTTGTTGAAACTTGTAGTCGGGGCCCTGCATGGGAAAGACTGCAGAGAAGCTGTGCAGCAACTCGGTGCCAGCGCCAACCTGTCAGAAGAGCGTCTGGCCGTCCTGCTGGCGGGCACACACACCCTGCTCCAGCAGGCTCTCCGGCTGCCCCCTGCTAGTCTAAAGCCAGATGCCTTCCAGGAAGAGCTCCAGGAACTTGGCATTCCTCAGGATCTAATTGGAGATTTGGCCAGTTTGGCATTTGGGAGTCAACGCCCTCTTCTCGACTCTGTAGCCCAACAGCAGGGATCCTCGCTGCCTCACGTGTCTTACTTCCGGTGGCGGGTGGACGTGGCCATCTCAACCAGCGCTCAGTCCCGCTCCCTGCAACCGAGTGTTCTCATGCAGCTGAAGCTCACAGATGGATCTGCACACCGCTTCGAGGTGCCCATAGCAAAATTCCAGGAGCTGCGGTACAGTGTAGCCTTGGTCCTTAAGGAGATGGCAGAACTGGAGAAGAAGTGTGAGCGCAAACTGCAGGACTGAACCCTGGTACTGTGGGTCCCGAAGCTGGTACCAGAACACAGCCCCCCACTGGTGATGAGGCCAACTCCATTAGGTCCTGCATGTGAGAACGTATTTTAAGTGAAAAGACGGCCGGGACTTTCGGGTTTTGTTTTATGAGTCAACAGCTGGGCAGGGTGGCACAGTTTATAATCTCAGCCCTTGGAAGGCTGAGATTTTGCCCTAAATTCCTGCTTTCATGAAGCTGACATCCTAGTGGGGCGATAAGGGGAGGGGGATAACAACTACTAAATGTGCATTAAATAATGTTTAGTATATATAACATTAAATACATATTTTAAATATTAAGACATGAGAACAGGGCTGGAGGACTGTTTCAGTTAAGAGCACTTGCCCTTGCGGAAGACTTGAGTTCAATTTCCAGCATCCATGTGGTTACCATCTGTAACTCCAGTTGCAGGGGATGGGGGTGGGGGATCCATCATCAAGATATCCAGTACAGGCACTTAGGTGGTACTCACATACATGCAAGCAAGCAGAACATTCATACTCATAAAATACTTCTAAAACAAACAATAAAACCACGAGTACCCCTTGTGAATAGAGCCAGGTCAGATGAGGATAGGTGTTTGGAAGGAGGGCCATCGTGAGAAGGTTGGTCACAAGGTGATCTTTGAACTTGGTGTCTCTGCAAACATGTGGGATTGAGGGACTGAGGAGTACTCTGCATAGGGATCAGCTGGTGCACCGGCTGCTACTAGAGTAAAGCTTGTAGTGTTGGTGTATGTCTTAGTCAGGGTTTCTACTCCTGCACAAACATCAGGACCAAGAAGGAAGTTGGGGAGGAAAGGGTTTATTCAGCTTACACATCAACATAGCTGTTCATCACCAAAGGAAGTCAGGACTGGAACTCAAGCAGGTCAGGAAGCAGGAGCTGATGCAGAGGCCATGGAGGGATGTTTCTTACTGGCTTGCTTCCCCTGACTTGCTCAGCTTGCTCTCTTATAGAACCAGGATCACCAGCCCAGGGACAGCACCACCCACAAGGGGCTGGGTCCTCCCCCTCTCCATCACTAATTGAGAAAATGCCTTACAGCTGGGTTTCATGGAGGCATTTCCTCAACAGAGGCTCCTTTCTCTGTGATAACTCCAGCCTGTGTCAAGTTGACACACAAAACCAGCCAGTACAATGTATTAAAACCTTTGAATACGTCCAGTGTACTATGTCAGTACTTTACCTTCCTCTCCATGGGTAGTCTGGAACCACTGGGGATATCAAGAGTGTCTTGGGAGCTGGAGAATTGAGTCTGTGGTTAAGAGCCCTCGTTGCTTTTGCAGAAGACTTGGGTTTGATTCCCATCAACCACATGGCGGTTCACAGCCATTTGTAATTCCATTTTCAGGGATCCAATGTCTTGTCCATTCCTGGGCACCAGGCACAGTCATATGGGCAAAACACCCATACTCATAAAATAAACCTTAAAAAAAAATATTGCCTGATGGTGGTGGTGCACCTCTTTAATGCCACACTCTGAAGAGACAGGCGGATCTCTTGGGTTTGAGGTTCTCCTGATCTACAGAGTTCCAGGACAGCCAGGGTTACACAGAGAAACCCCGTCTATAAATAAACATATAAGGTGTCTTTGTCCTCTGGAAGAACAGCCGAGTGGAAGATGCCTCTATAGGAAGAGTGTGACAGGGACTGAACATTGCATATACACTTACAGACTCTTAGAAAACTCTCACAGATAACCTAGTGGTATCAGGGCCCTAAGTACAGCCAGAAAGCTAACTATGGCCCTGCAAGGTTCACAAGACAGCACTAGCAGGTATCCTCCCACAGTCTTTGCTATATAAGGCATCTTTCTCTCTGGTTTTCTTCTGGGCTGACTCAGCCCTGGGTGGCCTAGACCCCTGCCCACTACCCTTCTGGAATACCCCATGCACTAGTACCTGTGGTACTTGAGCCATGCCAACGACAGGGTGTCCCTTCCTCTTTTCAGTGTGTCAGACCACCAACCGTGTCCCTCCTTCTCAATATGCCAATTTTAGCCTCTGCCGTGCAAAATCTCCTAGTCCTGACAAACCTCTATTATCAACTGGGACCCTGACCCTCAGTTACCTCCCTCTCCGTCTTCACCTATACAGCATCCACTACTTAGGTTTCACTCAAATGAAGACCCTCTGTTTGGGGGCTCTGTGGCACCAAAGACACACATAGGCCACTTTATTGCCATGCATCACTGGTCTTCCGGGTCACTGTCCCCACCCTCGTCCCAATTGCTGAGGCCAATGACTTCTGTCTTCTCTGCCAGACATCTTGAGAACTCCACAGGTGACCATCCTAAATCCCAGTCATTACCTTTTTGTTCTTCTCCCCCCTACTCCCCCCAGAGTGTTTTTTTGTTTGTTTGTTTTGTAGCCCTGACTTGTCCTGGAACATTTTCTCTAGCCCAGGCTGGCCTGGAACTCCGGCTGCCTCAGTCTCCTGAGTGCTAGGATTAAAGGCGTGTGCTACACCCCGGCCTGGAAATCCCAGCCTTCCAGGTGTGACTGCTCACCCAATCTCTGTCTACCTCGGAGCCACCATCAGGAGCCCCACAACTTATATGGAAGCCCTTCCCTGGGACCAACTCGGATTCTCGGATTCTGCGTGGCCCTGGACAAACCCTTCCACCTCTTGAAGCCTCCTCCACCGTCCACCTGCACTCCATAAGGCTCCCGAGTCCGTTTCTTCAAAGTCAGCCTCTCCCCAGGGAGACTTAGGTGTAAGCCTCAGTTCAGCAAGTTAGTAGATACACAGGACCCCGCATAGGACTACAAGCCCCGACAGGCATTGCGCTGGGGAAGGGGCGGGGTTATGGCTCCGCCCCGGAAGATAAGGCTGCCGTGAGCCGTGTATTTCCTCTTTTGGCCTTGCTTGCCGGCAGGTAGGTTGTGTTTTGTCTACTGCGGGTTTGAAAGTATCCACCGCCATCCGCCACAGTTTAGTACTCGGTGGTCTGTCATGCGGCCTGGTCCACTCATCCAGGACCGGGAGGGAGGGATGGAGTGCTTTCGGCCTTGGGAGCTGGCCGGGACATGTTGTTTTTGGACGCTGAAAGTGAGCCATTTCCAGACTCGCCGCCATGGGCCGTGTGATCCGAGGCCAGAGGAAAGGTGCCGGTTCTGTGTTTCGTGCGCACGTGAAGCACCGTAAGGGCGCCGCGCGTCTGCGTGCTGTGGACTTCGCGGAGCGACACGGCTACATTAAAGGCATCGTAAAGGTGTGAGGCACCACCGGCGGGGGCAAGCAGGCGGGGAACAGGGCGTCTCGAGCAGACCTTGTAATACAACATGCCACCCTGACCCACAGGACATCATTCATGACCCTGGCCGCGGCGCTCCCCTCGCGAAAGTAGTCTTTCGTGATCCCTATCGATTCAAGAAGCGGACGGAGCTGTTCATCGCCGCAGAGGGAATCCACACTGGACAGTTTGTGTACTGCGGCAAGAAGGGTGAGCTTCAAGGCGGGGAAGTGTCGGATCCCGGGCTTGGAATGCAGAGCTTTCGTGGAATGGGAGCGGTGTGGGTTTGCGTTGCTTTTAGCGTTATTAGTTACTTTGCCACCTCTCTCCACAGCCCAGCTGAATATTGGCAATGTTTTGCCCGTGGGCACCATGCCTGAGGGTACTATCGTGTGTTGTCTGGAGGAGAAGCCTGGGGACAGGGGCAAGCTGGCACGAGCCTCCGGGAACTATGCCACAGTCATCTCCCACAACCCAGAGACCAAGAAGACCCGAGTGAAGCTGCCTTCAGGGTCCAAGAAGGTCATTTCCTCTGCTAACCGAGCTGTTGTTGGTGAGTGCCAGAGGGCAGTGGAACCCTGAAGACAGGGTGGTCACCTGCTGGGCCTAGGTCCTAGAACCAGATTGCTTATTTCCTTAATCATGGAGGAGGGGAGGGGAGCTTCTTTGAACACAGAATACAACTCAGGGTTGAATTGTAGAGTGCTACAGTATCTACTCTGTGGGGTTGTTACAGCTAGTGTAGTTGATTGGCTAAAAGCACCGTTTGCTCTTTTAGAGAGCACCCAGGTTATTTTCCCAGCTCACAACTGTGCCTGCTGTCCTGGGGATCTGATGTTCTTTGCTGGTCTCTGGGCATTGCGTAAATGTGGTGTATGACTGCAGACATGTAGGTGAAAATGCCTGTATGCATAAAATTAGGGTTTAAAAAAGATTATACCACTCGGAACTTTTGTACACTGTAACCTAGGACTTCCCTGCACTCGAGTTCAGTTGGTTCATTGTAGAAAAGATAGGACCAGAATTGGTTGACTTTTAAAAGATAGTCTAGTCAGTGAAAGAGGACATGATTCAGTCTCTAGTTACTTGGAAGAGTCTTACAATCTGCCAGCTCCATCCTTACACAGGATAAGTTGTGAGGGCACATGGTCAAAGCACACTGTTTTGGGTGGGTTTGTCCATTTGTGTGGGAGGTGTCTTCAGAGGCGGAAGGACCTGTCTTCGAGTCTCAGGCACTGACTCTTGAGGTGCATCCTTTGGAAACTTGGGCTGAGTCAACAGTATGCTTTAATACAGGCATGGGCCTTGCCTTGCCTGTCATGGAAATGTCAGTTTGCAGAATATACAGGGTTTCCTAGGTAGAACTCGGGCTTCTGTGGGGCTGTAGATTCCTGGCACTAGTGTGACCTGAGGGGCTTGTGATGCACGTCTCAGAGTTGTTGTGTAATTCTGTAGGTGTCGTGGCTGGCGGGGGCAGAATTGACAAGCCTATCTTAAAGGCTGGCCGTGCCTACCATAAGTACAAGGCAAAGAGGAACTGCTGGCCACGTGTGCGGGGTGTTGCCATGAATGTAAGTAGCCAAGAACTGGGTGGGCGGGCTTTTCTTGTTGCTATGCTTGGGAGGGTCTGCAGCAGGGAGGTCCCTGGCGTTAGGATTTTCTACTGTGTTCCCTACACAGGTGAGAATGCTCTTACTCTAACTTCCTTCTCTTTCTATAGCCTGTGGAGCATCCCTTTGGTGGTGGTAACCACCAGCACATTGGCAAACCTTCCACTATCCGAAGAGATGCCCCAGCTGGGCGCAAAGTGGGTCTCATTGCTGCCCGCCGGACTGGACGGCTACGTGGAACCAAAACTGTACAGGAGAAGGAGAACTAGAGTTCAGGAGTTAATAAAGTATGTGCTTTGGCTAATAAGCTGTGTGAGCCTCTTTTGTGGGGGGATTCCTTGCCACAGAGCCTTTTGGTATACAGGGAAGTAAAAGATGATTCTGCCCTAGAAGACTCAAGAACATGGCATGCTGGGCTTGGAATTTGGGTGGATGACTTTGGTTTGAGACCAGGTCTCTCCAGGATCCTTGGCTGTCCTGGAACTCACTGTGATAAGGCAGGGATTGCCATCATGCCCAGCTGGGTCAGTTTTATAGTATGTGGTGCTGACGTGTACTGGGGGCCACAGCTGCTGGAATTAGTGGTGACTACAGATTTCCCCCATTCATTCTCCTGCAGCAGAAGCTGGCACTGAGCTCTCAATTGATCTGGAATTACAGGCAGTCTTGGGCACTAGTGTGTGAGTTTAAACTGCTGCCCAAGAGAATATTAGACATCCCTTGTGGGCCCTACTCTGCAGGTGACGAAGACCACAGCTGTTAACACAGTAAGATTTGTTCAGAGGTGCTTCTGTACCTTTGCTGGTTTTGGTCACCTTCACAGATGGTGATGGAGGCTATAGCTTGAGATTGCTGTCTGCTGGTCCTAGATTCCTGTGTGCAGTGGGTGCTGACACTGAGAAAGCTACAGCCCCCAGAGGACCTGAAACCACCCATGCAGCACCTTACATGGAATAGCAAGGAGCTGCCATGTTTTCCTATTCAAGGAACAGATCATTAAGAACCGGGTCTCACCTGTTGGCCCCACTGGGACAATGTAGAGTTCTGAGGCTTACCTCCCCAGGGTCATGGACCATGCAGAGGGACCACAAGTTAGGGACAGACTGACAGTGAAGGCAAGCAGGTTTCGTTGTAAAAGAAACGAGCTTTAAACTTGGCCATATCCTGTGGCCTCTTGCTCATTGATCACTGATGTAATACCATTCCATGTTAATGTCTCAAGGCCCTTCCCCTGGCCTTGAGTTCTTGAGTAGCATGCATCTGTATTCCTTGTGGGGTGGTTCTTCTGGAGAGACTAGCTCAGGACGATTGGGTTGTGCTCCAAAATTGCTTCTGCTGCTGTGTACCCTGTCTCTGTCATGGAGTGTAGTCCTTTTTCTCTGTGTATGAATTCCACCTACTGCTGAGCCACTGGCTCTAGGCAGGCCACTATCCTGGCTTCTTATTCACAGCTCACCATAGATGATAGGCGTTTATGGGAGGGGAGGGTATTGGGGAAGCACTAGGTGTGGCTGCTTGGGTGGAGCCATTGGTCAAGAAATAGAGAATAAGAGATTTGTCTAGAAGGGCAGACAAACTTCTTTTCAGGGGGCAGTGGTGGTGCATGCCTTTAACCCCAGCACTCAGGTAGACCGACAAACCCTGCTGGTGGGGGTTGGGGGGGTGTGACTTCTAGATCAATTACAGGCCCATTTTGTATGGGCTGAGTGGGGACCAAGGCTCACTGCCGAATGGACTGATGCTTAGCCCCTACTCCAGGGAAGGCTTTGTTCAGCAGTGTTTGTGGCTTAAAAACTACTGTGAGTCACCAGTCCTCTGAGCACAGCCTTGATTTTGAGGGCTCTGTTCACAACAAAAACTCCATACTTCCTGAAGCAGTCTCCATATTACTATGATGCTTGCTTCCCAGAGTCCTGTCAGTAAGACTGTCAGAGACCTCTCCTGACACAGCTTACTGTTTTCCTGATAGGTGGATCAGAGGTCATGTGGTACGGAGTCAGTCAGCTGAGGCGTCAGCATTAGAGCATCCAAAGAACTAAGTTTAAGGAAATTTAGATGCTGGGCTGGGGCTTGTGAGGTGGCTCTAGAGGGATCTGATGCCCTCTTCTGGTATGTAGGTGTACATGCAGGCAGCTCTCACTACATTAAAGTGTTTGGGGGTTGGGATTTAGCTCAGTGGTAGAGCGCTTGCCTAGGAAGCACAAGGCCCTGGGTTCGGTCCCCAGCTCCGGAAAAAAAAAAAAAAAAAAAAAAAAAAGTGTTTGGATGTCCCGAAGACACCTTAAATGTGAAGGTGTCTTCACATTTGGAGGGAGCATCTGTCCTCTCCCTTTTCAAAGAGAGCTGTGGGTCACAAAAGAAGGTTTTGAGGGAGATAGCTGTGTAAAGGTATTTTCGAGGTGAGGTCTTGAACTTGACATAGGTCAAGGATAGCCTTGCCCCTGATCCTCCTGCCTCTACCTCTCAAGTACAGATATTACAGGCCTGCACAACTTGTGGTTATGTAGCTCTGGGCATCAACCCCTTGCTTCATGCACTCCACCAAAGGATTTATATTACCAGCCCTTAAACTTTTGAGTTGACGTTGACATTTATTTAGGGTGTGGAACTCAGAGGACAAGATGGAGTTGTTCTCCTTGTCTGCTGTGTGGGCTCTGGGGATTGAACTCAGGTTGTCAGACTTGGTGACAAGCACTTTTACCCACTGAACCACCTTGCCAGCTCATGAGTCAAATTTTCACTAGAGGTCTAAGGCAGTCTATCTGACGAGTAAAATTATGGCACTACCTTTAATCCCCCCTCAATTTGGTAAGGGGCTCTAAATTGAAAGAATGCCTCTGTGAGACTGGGCAAGTCTGTGGGGTGTTCTCTTGATTAATAATATGGGAGGACCCAGCTCATAGCAGGCAGTGCCACCCCTGAGCAGGTGGTCATGGGTTGTAAAAGGAAAGTTGAGCAAACCAGTAGGCATCGCTTCTTCATGGCACGTGTCCCTGCCCTGACTTCCTTAGGTGATTGACTGTGATGGGGTAATGGAAGCTATTTAAACCTTTCTTCTCAAGTTGCTTCTGTTCATGGTGCTGTTATAGCACTGGCTACCCTAAGAGAAATTGGTACCAATATTGTTGGCCATTTTGTGGGGGAGGTTGGTGGCAGGATTTTGGGCTAGAAAGTCCATTCGGTATTCAGAGCTTACTGAAGTATCGTGGGGACTGGGAAATAAGGATGAAAGACTGTCGGGGTGGTCCAGTATCTTCTTTCTTTTTGAGCTGGTTTCTCTGTGTGGCCCTGGCTGTCCTGGAGCTCACTCTGTAGACCAGGCTGGCCTTTAACTCTGAGATCCACCTCCCTAGTGCTGGGACTAAGGACTACTGTGAAAGTGCAGCCCAGTGTGAGTGGAGGCCCCAGCATTTTAGAGATGCTGGTACCATGGGAACGGCAGTAACTGAACTTGTATAAGAAAGCAGACTGAGCAAGCTATGAGGAGCAAGCCAGTACGCAGTCACTCCATGGCCTGTGGGTGAGTCCCTTCCTTGACTTCCTTCAATGATCGAAGTGAAAAACCCCTTTCTTCTATAAAGGCCTCAGTGTTTTATCAGGGCAATAGAAACCCTAAAACGGGTGCCAAAAGTTGTTTTTTTTTTTTTTTTTTTTTTTTTTTTTTTTTATACATAAATTCAAATGTACCTATCTTTCCTTCTTTTAAAATACAAAACATGTATGTGGCTGGAGAGATGGCTCAGTGGTTAAGAGCACTGACTGCTCTTCCAGAGGTCCTGAGTTCAAATCCCAGGGACCACATGGTGGCTCACAACCATCTGTAGTGGGATCTGATGCTCTCTTCTGGAGTGTCTGAAGACAGCTACACAGTGTACTCATATACAGAAAATAGTTATTTTTACAAAACAAAGAATCAAGATGGAACCACAGAGCAGGATGATCCAGAAGGTGGACTGGGTCCATTTTGTCTTGTCTAGGTGGGCGTTCAAATCAAACAGTGAGTTTGTTGTGTGGATGTATTGTGGACTGGGAATTTAACAAGTAAATCTAATTGCTAAATTAAAAAAAAAAAAAAAAAAAAAAACAAAACATGTATTTCCAAAACTTAGAACTGCGGTTTCAGAATATTTGGTAAGAATATTTTAAAATATAGGTTTTATTTGTGTGTGTTTGGAATTCACATGGAAGCCAGAGGACAACTCTGCGAGTTAGTTAGTTCTCTCTCTCCACTGTATGGATTCTAGAAAGCAAACTCAGGTCATCAGGCTCTTCCACAGAGCCATCTCTCTGGCCCAAGACCTTTTTTTGTTTGTTTGTTTGCTTGTTTTTGATATCACTTTATCAACATAGCACTTAAGTGTTTTAAAAGGATACCAAAAATGGTCCAACGTTCTAAATTTAAGCACAATATTAGAATGATCAGATACATTTAGAACGTCATGAAGCTATGTAAGAAAAGGAACTTGAAATGTGAATAGTACCTACACCATATATATAGCTTTTCAGTTGCTTCAATAAACTAATTCATGTCAAACAGACAAAGGTAGAATTATGGCCGTCTTCAGCAGTATCTACAATTGTAGGATTACTCTCTGATTTAACATCAAGATGTTGAGGAAAATAAAGTTAACATTTGCTGACTTTTTCCCCAGGAGGGACATGAGACTGTAACAGAGTCACCAAGGGAAGGGTCTGTGGATGTAACAGAATTCCTCCCTGGAGGAAGGTTGTGTAGGTCTTGTGCATGGTCTAAGTGTGGGCTTCTGACAGCCATGGATCACAGCTTCTTGTGCACTTTCTGATGCTGGATCAGGTGCCCGTGCTGATTGAAGGCACGACCGCACTCACCACACTCGTAGGGTTTCTCTCCCGTGTGGATCCTCTGGTGCTGGATGAGCACCGAGTACTGGCTGAAGGCTTTGCCACAGCTATTGCACTCATAGGGTTTCTCGCCCGTGTGGGTCCTCAGGTGCACGATGAGAGTTGCTTTCAGGCTGAAAGCTTTGCCACACTCTGTGCACTGAAAGGGTTTCTCACCTGTGTGGATTCTCTCGTGCTGGATCAGGGACCTGCGTGCACTGAAAGCGTGCCCGCATTCGCCACACACGTAGGGTTTCTCTCCAGTGTGGACTCTCTGGTGCTGGATGAGGTGCGAGTGCTGGACAAAGGCCTTCCCGCACTCGTAGCACGCGTAGGGCTTCTCCTGGGTGTGAATCCGCTCGTGGTTCATCAGGGTGGAGCGGTGGCTGAAGGTCTTGCCGCACTCGCTGCACTCGTACGGCTTCTCCCCGGTGTGTACGTTGTGATGCTGGATGAGCACGGAGCGGTCGCTGAAGGCCTTCCCGCACTCGCTGCACGTGTAGGGCTTCTCCCCAGTGTGGACCCGCTGGTGCTGCAGCAGCGTCCTCTTCACACTGAACGTCTTCCCGCACTCGCTGCACCCATGGGGCTTCTCCCCAGTGTGCACCCGCTGGTGGCTCCGCAGGACGGTGCTATGGTTGAAGGCTTTCCCACACAAGGGACACACATAGGGCCTCTCCCCGGTGTGGATCCGCTGGTGCTGGATGAGGTGGGAGAGCTGGGTGAACGCCTTCCCACATTCCAGACACTCGTGGGGCTTTTCTCCCGTGTGTATCTTGTGGTGCTGGGCAAGGTCAGAGCTCACTCGAAAAGCTTTCCCACATTCATTACACTCATAGGGCTTTTCGCCCGTGTGGATCCGCCTGTGCTTACTAAGGACAGAACTCTGGCTGAAGGCCTTGCCGCATACGTGGCACACATAGGGCTTCTCGCCAGTGTGTATTCGCTGATGCTGAAGGAGGTGAGAGCTCCGACCAAAGCACTTTCCACACTCAATGCATATATAGGGTCTCTCTCCACTGGGAGCCATCTGGGGCCGAGCAACTGGTACACTGGGGTTCAACACGTGGGCATTCTGGGGGCCCACAGGCTTTGGACTCGGACAGAAGTTCGGTTCTGTTTTGTAATGTTCATCAACTTTCCTCAATGGTGTTTCCGCCAACATGGCTGACGCTTCGTCTGAGATTAAGGGTTGCGCATTCGAGTCTGTGTTTTGGTTCTCTTCCTTGGCTTTGCATTCTGAAGCACCGAAAACAACATGAAAAGGTTAACACTGGTTGCGATGGTGGGTGGTCTATGCTGATAATTCCGGCACTTGAGAGGCTGAGGCGAGAGGACTGTGAATTCAGTGCCAGTCTAGGCTACCTACAAGGGCTGCTTTATAAAACAATAACCCAATTGGGTGGTGGTGGCACACACCTTTAATCCCAGCACTCGGGAGGCACAAGGCAGGTGGATCTCTGAGTTCAAGGCCAGCCTGGTGTATTGGGTGAGTTCTAGGACATCCAAGGCTACACAGAGAAACCCTATCTCTGAAAACTAAGGGCTGGAGAGATGGCTCAGCGGTTAAGAGCACCCGACTGCTCTTCCAGAGGTCCTGAGTTCAATTCCCAGCAACCACATGATGGCTCACAACCATCTGTAAAGAGATCCGATGCCTTCTTCTGGTGTATCTGAAGACAGCTACAGTGTACTTATATATAATAATTGAATAAATCTTTAAAAACTAAAAAACAAAATAAAATTTTTAAAATTTAAAAAAAGGAAAAAGAAAAAAAACCCTAAATCAAAACATAAAACAAAACCCCCAACAGCCCAAATCAAAATAAAAACAACAAAAGGTTAACACTGCACAAAACTGCCCAGTGCAATACTAAAGCTGGCTTTGCTGCAGTCTCCCATGTGAGAGCCAAAGGGAACATCTTTCTACAGATCAAAACCATTGGTGGGAGGAAGGGGAAGGTATCAGCCTGTCTGCCCTGTGCAGAATGGAAGGCACACAACAGTGGGAGCACATCCTCCTGTCCCCTGCAGTCATCGTGATGGGTTTCCATCAGCGGCAGGTCTCAGCACATGAGCAGCGAAGCAGGACCTGGGGCTGGCAGGGGAAGCCTGAAACTTTGAGCGGGCCAGGGGACCTGGGACCAATGGCTTCCTCTATTGTGCAGTGCTGACGGTCACCTCTGTGGAAGACAATTCAGTGTGGAGAATGCGCTGTGTAGCAGGTGGTAGGGTGGATACTTAAAGAGACAGATCATGGGAACCTAGGGCCGAGTTTAGGTTGGAGATGAGCTGGGAGGGTGGCAGTGTAAACAGGGAGGAAGGCTCTAAGGCAGACCGTGTGTGTATGTGGGCACTGGGAATAGCCATGTTTCATATCTCGAGTTTAAAGTTATCTTCACATCAAGGCTCACGGGGAGATGGCTACACTGGGCCATGGCGTGGAGAGGTCCTTCAAACACAAGGCCTAGCAGGTCCCTTCAGGTTTCCATTACACTGTCCTGTTGCAGAGGATAGTGGCCCACTCTACCAGTGCATTGTGTAGCCACCTACGACCTAGTGGCCAGGCTCAGGATGCCGGCCTACCTGCTGTTTCCAGGGTCTTAGCTGTGGATGCCCCTGAATGAGTTATCATACTTGATTGATATCCTTGGACAGGAAGCCCCACAGCAGAGAAGACGTAAGAAGGAAATTCTTACCTTTTAAATTAAAGTGTGTGTATGTGTGTCACAGGACAACTTTTTGGACTTAAGTACCTTTTTTAAAAGTTTTATTTATGGGCTGGAGAGATGGCTCAGTGGTTAAGAGCACTGACTACTCTTCCAGAGGTCCTGAGTTCAAATCCCAGCAACCACATGGTGGCTCACAACCATCTGTAATAAGATCTGATGCCCTCTTCTGGTGTGTCTGAAGACAGCTACAATGTACTTATACACAATAAATAAATAAATCTTTAAAAAAAAAAGTTTTATTTACTTTATGCGTATGATGGTTCTCTGTCTGCATGTATGTCTGTGTACCACTTGTGTGCCTGGTGCTTGTGGAAGCCAGTAGGAGGGCACGAGTTCCCCTGAAACTGGAGTTACAGAAGCTTGTGAGCTGTCATGTGGGTGCTGGGAATTGAACTCAGGACCTCTGGAAGAGCACCAGAGCTCTTCACCACTAAGCCATCTCTCCATATCCCAAGTAACTTTCTAATGCTATTATAAATGTTGCAACTTTAAGATTTATGCCTTTGCTTATTGATGATGATAATACAAATTATTTTTATTAGCTATTGCTAAATTCACATATAATTACCAATCTCTTTTTTTCCTAAGTTAAAGATCGCATAAAGCTCAAATAATACTTTCCCTTCTAATTCATATATATATAAAACTTTGCTTCCTTTCATGCCTGGAGCCTCAGTACAGTATCTTGTGGCTTAGGGGAAGTGAATTCTTTTCTGAGATGAACTCTCATCCCTTTACCCTGAGTGTCAGGTTGAGAAACTTCCCTTCTATACTGAGATGCCTTGTTGCTTTCTAAACCACCAAGTAACCATCAGAACCCAAATCTCCTGCTAATACCTGGGTAGCCACCTATGGTCTTTCTGAGCAGCGACAAAATCCCAGGCCTCTACACAGCTCAGCTACCCTGTCGTTTCTTCTTTGTACCAAGGTTTACCATCCTGTCTGTCCACCTCCCTACATGTCCTCCTGTGGGCTATGGCTCAGACTTGCACAGACCTATACCCCCTGGTCTGTGACTTTCTGTCAAAGGAAGAATGACTGACCCTCCCCTGACCAATGGAAGCTTTTCCATCGGTGGCTCAGTCTGACTTAGTTACACCTTCAGTGAAAACGGGACCAGTTCTCCTTACTCACCTGAGTGATCACTTCCTAGGCCCTGGCTCAGCTCAGTTTCCTGTCCATCCAGGACCCACGGATCTTCTCCTCGCTCCAGCTGGGATATCACAACAGGCTTAGATCCCGGAAGTCCTAGTCACGAGGAGGGAAGCCCTTGTGTTACATGGTATTTACTAAGATATTCCCTCAACCCATGCTACATGCATGCATGTCAAAATGAACAATTGCGCTGGAGTTGAACGGACCGGTTAAAGCAAGCCTCAGGATCAGTCTGGCCCACGCCACCCTCCTCCCAGCAGCTGCCTCCCCTGGGAACTCCCCACGTGACTCCAGCACACAAAGATACACAGATGGGGCCATACCCAGTGAGACTACATTCCCGTAGGTCTCCATCATGACGTTCCGGTAGAGGCCCCGCTGAGCAGGGCCCAGGCGGGCCCACTCTTCCTGAGAGAGCAGAACAGCCACATCCTCAAAGGTCACCTTGGCCTGGAATGACAGGATTTTGAGTGACTGTACATCTGACAGGCAGTACATGTGATGTGGGAGATTGGTGAGGCCCCCTTAGAGTCATGTGAACTCGATGGGCAGAAGTGATAGAGTTCAGGAGAGTCCGGTCTGCTATTCAGACTGCTTGGCCATAGGAGGACTATAGGAGCTTTGGTTAAGACACTGAATAAGCTTTTGGAACCACTCACCTGGGGTGCTGCTGGCAGTGGCAGGAGTCCAGCTGCTGCCATCTTGGTTTCTTAGGACTGTGAGGACAACAGAAATCAGGAGATCCCGTGGGGCTGAGAAGGAAGAGAGAACACATGAGAGTCTGGTCCAACAGATCCTGACCTCCCAATGGTCCTTTGTCATAAACAGTCAGTGTAAGGCCCGCCGAGGTGAGATCCAAGGAGCTGAAGCTACCACAGCCCTGCTTTATCCTGTCTCCCCTGCTCTCACTGGTGTTCTCTAGTACAGAGTTCTGAGCAAACATATGGTTCCTGGGCCTGACCCATCTAGTAGGCTTAGTCAGGAAATCCCACTTAAAAATGGGAAGGAGAACCAGAGGCTATTATATCTTTAAGAGTTCGAGGTCAGACTGGTCCACATGGTGAGTTCTAGGCCAGGCAGAGCTTCATACCCTATTTTGTTTTGCTTTTAAAAGATATGTAGGGGGCTGGAGAGATGGCTCAGAGGTTAAGAGCACTGGCTGCTCTTCCAGAGGATCTGAGTTCAATTCCCAGCAACCACATGGTGATGGCTCACAACCATCTCTAATAGGAGCCGATGCCCTCTTCTGGTATGTCTAAGACAGCTACAGTGTATTCTTATGAATAAAATAAATAAAATCTTAAAAAAAAAAAGTAGCCTAGAGAGGTAGCTCCTGACTCAGCGTTAAGAGCACTTGTTACTCTTGTTAAGGACCCAGGTTTGTGTCCAACTCCAGGTCTAGGGGATCTAATGCTTTCTTCGTCTTCTATGGGCCCTTACACATGGGTAGTACACATGAACTCACATAAGAACATACACGTGAAAAGAAATAATTTTTTTTAAATGATAAGGATTTCTAAGCAGGGTACCCATGTTCGTTGTTTCCCAAGGGCTTAAAGTTCCGATTCATTACTCCCTGGACTCTCGGGGTCCTTACTGTTGGCTGACCGACCACACGTATGTTGGGGAGCCTGTGAAGGCTCTGGCTCGCCCAGACCTCACTCACAAGGACACTAGCTCTCCAGGGCCCACAGGTTCTACACTGAAGGCATTCACACGGCTCACGTGGGGCTGTAGGCATTGAGCCAAGCTGCCTCCCAAAGAAGTACTCCGTCCAGAGTGGGAAGAGGATGCCTACTCAAGGCCTACACTTCTGTGGGAAACCCGGGCTCAGTTCTTTAGTCAGACTTAGGTAACCTCTTGCTCACTGACAAGGGCTCAACCTCTGTATTGGCTACACAATCCTGGGCAGTGGTTACCGTGGGTGACCTGAGTAACATAGAGTCTGAGACCCGAAAGATGTCTTGTCTCAAATACTCGGTGGTTGGTGGGTGCTGGACAACATACCGGATAAACAGGTATTTAGCACAACTAAATGGCTGGGGAAGAGGGGATTCTGAGAGCTCTCCTGACAGGGCTGGCCCTGGAGTGGATGGGTTCAGTCTTCTGAAGTGTTGGGGGAACAATCTACAATAGTGAGACAGGGCCAAGCTGATGGCAGATGGGACCAGAAGAAAAATCGAGGAGCAGGACTATGATACATCTTTCCGGGCATCTAGCTCTTTGACAATGAAATGGGAGGGAAGCACGGTTCCTCTCCCTTGTAATTCTAGCTGTTCAGAAGGTGGAGGCAGATTCTAGCTGTTCAGAAGGTGGAGGCAGAAGAGGCCAGATTGAACAACATAGGGAGACCTTGTCTCAGGGGGGAGAGAAAAGGGAAGAGAAAGAGGTGAGTATCATGGTATCAGGACCTGCCGGTGTGTGTCGGGGGAGACAGGAAGTCAGGGTTACCCCATCTTTTTAAATAAAATGTCAGACGTGTATATTTGCACGAATTGCTTTCAGGAGACCCAAACTAAGTAGTCTCTGAAGAATGGAGCATGGCGACAAGGAGGTTTACTCCAGCGTCTCACTCCTCCCCAGGTGAATGTGCGTAGTTTTATGCAATTTTCATTTGAATGCAACTGGAATCTGAATAAAATTCCTTTAGAATTTACAGGAATAACAGGTGCAGAAAAGAGTCCAGAAGAATGAGTATGGGCACTGGAGCCAGATACCTAAACTAACGCGGGGTTGGTCTACCGAGGACAGACAGAGTCAGGCACGGGTAGACGTGGGGACCTAAAAGATGACAGGCAGGTTGGCAAGATGATCTGGGGAAAAGTGCCTGCTGTCAAGTTGGATGACTGGGGTGTGGTTCCCAGGATCCACATGGTAGGAGGGAACCAGTTCCACACTCGCTGTGCCAAGCATGCTCACATGCATGGCGAGCACGCGCGTGCACACAGACACACACACACCACCACCACCACCACGACCACCACCACCACCACCACAACCACAACAACAACAACAACAACAACAACACAAAAGATTAGGACCAGCAAAACAGTTCAGTGGGCTATCCACCAAGCTGGATAACTTGAGTTCAATTCTGAGACCCACATGGTGGAAAGAGAGAACCAACTCTTTTTTTTTTTTTTTAAAGATTTATTTGTTTAATATAAGTACACTGTGGCTGTCTTCAGACACACCAGAAGAGGGCATCGGATCCCATTACAGATGGTTGTGAGCCACCATGTGGTTGCTGGGATTTGAACTCAGGACCTCTAGGAAGAGAAGTCAGTGCTCTAACCACTGAGCCATCTCTCCAGCCCCGAGAACCAACTCTTACAAGTTGTCTTCTACATGCATGTGTGATCCCACCCCTCAATCAATCAATCAATCAATCATATAATCCGATAGGCTTTAGAATTCAGCTTCTTATTTAGTACTATTTGTATCTATCCTTATTTTGTAATATTTGTTTCCACATGTAATATGATTAGATATAAAGTGCTCAGCCTCCTGCTTTCTGGCCCCCATATCTGAGCCCTGCCACCTCCTGATACACTACCTCCTTTCCCAGTCCTCTGGCAGCAGCTAGGTCAGCCTATCTAGTCCCTCAGTCACCCCTTTTCCAGTTGCTCCCCATAGGAGCAGATTCATCCCTATTGCCCCTACTGCTTTTTAAAAGAACACTGCGTTCACATGATGATGTCACCTCCACTGGACCCGGAGCAATCCTTGATAGGGATTCCTTTGGTCTCCTCATGGCAAAATCCAATAACGTCAGCGCTTGGTCATTGTTTACTGCAGGCAGCAGGCACACTGCAGTCTCCCTCAGTGAGGCCTTCTCAGTGTCTCCCTTCGGCACAAACCTCTTCATTCACTTGGGTGATATTCCATCCTCAGGTACGTGAGAGAGTGACTGAGCAGCTCTGGCTCCCAGAAGCCTGACAGAGTCACGGACATTCAGCGCAGCAGAGTCCTGACTACACCCGGGTGGGGTCTAGTGATGAGAATACAGAGAACTGCATTCAGGCCTTCTGACAGGTCCCCAGGCTCTTAGGGCTGACCTAGAAACTGTTGGCTCTTGGCTGTTGCAACTTCTGTGACCTTCAGGGTATGACGGTTTGTTACTATGTTTTCATTTTGTGAGCCAAATTAGAAGCCAATCATTCGTTTTGGGATTCTTAAAGATCTTGCTGGGACTTGCATGTTTGTTCTAGAGCAGTGGTTCTCAACCTTGCTAGTGCAGCAACTCTTTAATACAGTTCCTCACGTATGAAAGGCTACTTGTGACCACCAAAACACAATACTAAGCAAATGGTCATTATCCATCCATCCATCCATCCATCCATCCATCTAATCAATCCATCCATCCATCCATCTAATCAATAGCTTTCCTACACACTCGGTCCAAGACATGAAAGAACAGACACCACAAATCATAGTAATGCTAATTCATATACTTTATTCACAACATCCATCAATATTTTGTTTTATTTTTCCAGACAGGATTTCTCTGTGTAGGCCAGGCTGTCCTCAAACTCAGAGATCCACCTGTCTCTGCCTCCTGAGTGCCAAAGATTAAAAATGTGTGCCACCACCACCCTATCCATCAATCAACAGTTTTATGAAAGATTATCGGGCTACAGGGTCTCCTAACTGAATATTTTTATTTTCATTAGGAAGACTCAGCAAACACAGAGGCATCTCTGAGCTACTAAGAAAGGAGCCAGCTGAGAAACCCACCACAGGGCCAACATCTTAATGAGAGTCCCATGGACCTGGGCAGGAATGGATGGCTTAGATAGAGCCAGGAATGTTGGCACTCACCTGTAATCTAGCACTTGGGAAGCTGAGCGGACTGCTAACACGAGACTACAAGGTAAGTCCTAGAGCAGCATATGTAAGAGACCAGTATTGGCTCAGGACCCCCAAGGCCAAGCTCTCAGCACAAAGATTTATTTGCCCCAGAGGGACAGAGGGCAGGGAATAAGAGACAAAGACAGGAGGGTGGGGGAGAAAAAAAGACAAAGACAGGAGATAAAGGATGAAAGGGGAGGGAGAGGGAGGAGGGCTGTTTGCTCAGGGGTTGGGGGGCAAAGGACTGCCTGTGGGTAGAGAGAAGACAGTCGTGGCCCATAGGCAAATGGTTCATAAAGGTAAAATGGGAAACCTGAATCAGAGTGAGGTGTTTAAATTTAACTGGGCATGCTATTAGGTGAGCCAAAGGGGGCTTTTGATTGCAGGACTTTGATAGCTGGACCTTGGTGGTCATCATCAGGAGAAAGAAGTGGCCAAATAAGGGACGAGACTTGGTGGCTAGCTTTAGGGATGGAATGTTTTTAGCCTGCCGGAGCCATGTTTCCCATGCTCCAGCTGGCTAGCCCCTTCACTATACACTAAGTTACATAGTAAGGTTCTGTCTCAAACAGAGAACAAACAAAACCCCAACCAACCAACCATCCATCCAACCACCAACCAACCAACCACCCCCCAACCACCCACCACTCAACCACCCCCCACCCACCCACCACCCACCCACCACCCACCAACCAACCACCCACCACCCACCAACCAACCAGCCACCAACCACCAACCAACCACCAACCAACCAATCCAACCACCCAACCAATCAACCAATCCAACCAACCAACCAATCAACCAATCCAACCAACCAACCAATCAACCAATCCAACCAACCAACCAACCAACCAACCAACCAACCAACCAACCAACCAACCAACCAACCAACCATACAACCAACCAACCAACCACAACCAACCAACCAACCACCAACCAACCAACCAATCACCAACCACAACCAACCAACCAGCCACAACCAACCAACCACAACCAACCAACCAACCACCAACCACAACCAACCAACCAACCAACCAATCAACCAACCATCCATCCAACCAACCAACCAACCACAACCAACCAACCAACCATCCAACCAACCATCCATCCAACCAACCAACCACCAACCACAACCAACCAACCAACCAACCAACCAACCACCAACAACAACCAACCACCAACCACAACCAACCATCCAACCACCAAAACCAACCAACCAACAACCAACCACAACCAACCAACCAACCAACCACAACCAACCAACAAACCAACCAACCAACCAACCACCAACCAACCAACAAACAAACAACCACAAACAACCAACAAACAACCACCAACCAACCAACCAACCAACCACAACCAACAACCAACAACCAACCAACCAACCACCAACCAACCACAACCAACCAACAAACAAACAACCACAACCAACCAACAACTAACCAACTAAAACACAGGAAAAGAGGAGGGGGTGATAAACAGCTCAGTCCCGTTTTTTGAGGAGAGACTCAAAGTTGCTAGAAAAACAGATAATTAACCAAGTGCTTAAGTATTTTGCTAAGTATAAAAGTTAAATCCTTACACAATCCTCAACAAACTACCACAGAGTGGGGCCAAGACAGAAGATGTTAAAATTTTTAAAAAGGACAAAGAATCACAAGCTGAACTTGGAGGTGGAAAACTGTAATCCCATCACCGAGGAGCTGAAGCAGGAGGATCTTAAGAGTTCCAAGTCAGCTTGGGGTCACACAGGGATCATGTTTCAAAGGAAATCAAGCAAACACTGTGGGGGAAGTCTGAGTGAGAGACAGACCAGAAAGGAACTGGATTTCCAATGCATGCCTGGACCAGACAGCATCCTCAACCCTAAAAGCCACAGCTCCATTCTGCCAAACGATGGATCAGTTGACAATGACCCGAAACTGCAAGGGACTCAGCCTGTCCACCCATGGCCATCGCTGACCAGTCTGGCCGTCCACAGCCCACAGTATATTCAGGCAAATCTCTATCTTCGCAGTTTACCTTGCACTTTGCAATATTCCATACAAATTTACTTTTGTTTTAAAGACTGAGTTAGTTTACCAAACAAAACCTCATCCATACTTCAAGTCCAACCAAATTAACCAACCAGTAAGAAACCTTATGTATGCTGGGCTGTGGTGGCACATGCCTTTAATCCCAGCACTCGGGAAGCAGAGACAGGTGAATCTCTGTGAGTTTGATGCCAGCCTGCTCTACAGAGCTACTTCCAGGCTAGCCACGGCCATGCAGAGAAACCCTGTCTCAAAAAGCAAGCAACTGGGCTGGAGAGATGGCTCAGTGGTTAGAGCACTGACTGCTCTTCCAGAGGTCCTGAGTTCAAGTCCCAGCAACCACATGGTGGCTCACAATCATTCTGGTGTTCTTGACTGAAGAAAGCAACAGTGTACTCACAAAAGATAAATAAATAAATTTCTTTAAAAAGAAAAAACAGCAAGCAAGCAACCAAGCAGTCAAACAAAAAACCCTTATGCACATTAACCACCCGAAACCCCCAAAATAGGGGTAGAGATGATGTCCGTTCTTTTAGAGACCGCGGGTTCAATTCTCAGCACCTACATGGAGGCTCACAACCATCTGTAATTCCAGTTCTAGGGGATCTGACACCCTCTTCTGGCCTCCTCGGGCACTGTACACATGTGCTACATAGACATGCACACAGGCAAAACAGCCACACACACACAATAAAGTAGATAACTCCGAGAACCACAACAATCCTCTGCAGATAGGTCGGAGCACGGGGAAGAAGTCAGTGTAACACAGGTGCACTTTCAGTAAATGGGAGGTAAAGTATCCAACAGAGAGTGGACAACGTTAGCAATGAGTATGACTGAGGGGGAGGGAGTCGAAGCTGGATCCTACCTTCATCCCTTATCTAAATAAATTCCACATAGAATCGACACTTTACAAGTACCTGACAAAAGTCAGATTATTTACAAAATAATCTTGAAATAAGGAAGCCCCTTAAAACACAGCAAAAAGTCAAAATACTTTAATGGAAAATATTTTGTGCATAAAACAAAACCAACAACAAAATCCTTCTAGTTGCAAAATAAGTAAACAGAATCAAAGAAGACACTTTCTCAATGGAATATATATTATATATATGGAAGTGTTTTTTTTTTTTCTTTTCTTTTCTTTTTTTCGGAGCTGGGGACCAAACCCAGGGTCTTGCGCTTGCTAGGCAAGCGCTCTACCACTGAGCCGAATCCCCAACCCCTGGAAGTGTGTTTTTAACATAGAGACAAAGAATACAAGCTAGTCAATCCGAACGGGAATGCAAACAGCTAACAGACAAATGCAGAGGTCTCAACCTCAGAAATATCGAGAATGGAAATTGAAACATCTGCATGGCAAGAAAGCCCCAGGGACTGGCCACCTAGATAGTGGGAAGATGGCTTACTGGCCCTAACCTATTAGCCCCATTCCACTTCTCTGTATCTCAGACAAGGAAATTCCCAGTGTGCAAAGTAACAGAACTGATGTCCACCCAGCTTTAAACAGCTAGTAGCGAAGCTTTCCTTTTATGTTAGGAACAAGAATGTCCACATGCACCAGTAGTAGCCCTTGCCTCCAGTTAATTATTCTAGAAAGATCCATAGGAAACTGCTTCCGGTGTCATTGTGCATTTACTGACAGGATGCTAGGCAGAGTAACATTTAAAAAATTATTGCACAACTTTTCTGTGTGTGCATGTGTACCTACACATCAGCAAGCACATGGAGGCCAGACGACAACCTTAGGTGTTATTCCTGCTAAGCCTTTCATCGTTTGGGGGGCAACATGGTTTCTTATTGGCTTGGAATTCGCCAAGTAAGCTGCTAAGCCCTGGGGACCTGCTTGTCTGCTCCCCAGAGCTGGGGATAACTGCACTCATCAGCACATCCAGATTCAGGTGTTTAGCTGAGCTATAAATGTGGGGGCTGGAGAGATGGCTCGGCGGTTAAGAGTGCATGTTATCTTCCAGGACCCACACTCGATTCCCAGCACCCACGTGGCAGCTCACAGCCAGGTCCAGGGAACCCGATGCCCTCTTCTGGCCTCCGTTGGTACCAGGCATGCACATGATATACAGATACACATGCAGACAAAGCACATAAATACATAGAAAAATTAAACAAGAAAACGTCACGTTTGAGAAGTTGTTGTCATCCATTAAAAGGGGCCGTTGCAAAGTAACAAGAGAGCATCAGCAGAAAGATAAAACAAATCCAAGAAGCTGGGTTATGTGGAACAGAGCAGAGCACGGTCAGTTTGACAAGAAATGCCCTTAGCTGCTGAAGATGCTAAGGACAGTGCATGTGACTTAAAACGCTGTATGGTGGCCCTGACTGTAGTCCGGGTTATTGGGGAGGATCGTGCGAACCCAGGACTTCCAGAGCAGTCTGGGACACGTTATTTTACCAGCCAAAACCTCATTCACAGCCCAAGCCAAACCAAATTAACTAACCAGTAAGAAACCGTATGCACACCAGAACCATCTAAACCTCGGACCAAGCAAGCGGGAGACACCGTGAGGGGTTCTGGGGAGGGGCCTGGAGGGTCCGAGGGATCGGAGGGTGCGGCCTGGGTCAGCAGCCCGGTCGCAGCCATCCGTCGGGGGAAGGGCTGGCATACGCTAGGGCGCGGAGGTTGGGTGCGGATGAAGGAGAGGGTCCCGCGCAGCCGACAGAGCTCCACTCACCATCTGCCGCAACCTCTCGCCCTGTGGCGGCTGCTTCAGCTCCCTAAGACAAAGGGGCCGTCCCGCCCCGTCTGCGCAGTCGTCAATCTCAGGGGACCCCGCCCCCAGGTCCCCACCCCCCCAACCCCAGTCCTGGACCAGGACGCCCGAGAGTCGGATGGTCCGCCCGCCTCCTGCTCTAGTAAAGAACTCTGGCTAGCGCCCCGGGGCCACCGAGAGCCGAGGCCTCCGCTGTGCCTAGAGAGACCGCGTTCTGACCCCGACCGCGCCTGCTCTTTGAGGCAGTAGCGGAAGCCGGCGCGCGCAGTCCCTACAAATCCGAGTGCCTCCCTGTCTCGCCCCCTCCCTGAAGCCTCTGTTCTCCTGAGGGCCTTCGGTCACTTCCGCCAAGATCTGTGCTTGCCCTCTAGCGATTTCCCTGGTGGTCGGGCAGCCTGGACCACTGGTCCCAGAACCCATCAGGCTGACTCGGGCTGCTTGGGTTTAGTTTACGGTATTGTATGCGTTTAACTTCTTAAGGAACTGCCCGTCTCACGTTTCTTCATCAACACATTCCCTAGGCTAGCGATGTATGACTATTCCCAGTGCTGCTTGTATTCGCCCACACTTGGTATAAGCAGTCTTTTAAAAATGAGTTATTCCAAGGCTAGAGGGATACAACAGTCTAGGTGTTTGCTGCACATGCCCGCACAGGGGAAGTAGAATAAGGCCGATCTATGTAGCGCTCGCTGGCCAGCCTGTCTAGAGTCGTTGGCAAGCTTCAGGTTCTGGTGAGGAGCTTTTTCAAAAAACAAAAGAAGGGGGCTGGCCAGATGGCTCAGCGGTTAAGAACTGTAACTTCTTCCAGAGGTCCTGAATTCAATTCCCAGCAACAAAACCACTTGGCGGCTCACAACTATCTATAATGGGATCTGATGCCCTCTTCTGACTTGTCTGAAGAGAGCAACAGTGTACACATAAAATACAAACCTTAAAAACAACAAAATACCATAGTGGATGGCTCCTCAGATTGACCCTTAACCTCTCCATACAAGCACATATCTCTGCTGGAAATTAAAGTCAGGGACTCTTTTTTTTTTTTTTTTTTTTTTTTTCGGAGCTGGGGACCGAACCCAGGGCCTTGTGTTTGCCTAGGCAAGCGCTCTACCACTGAGCTAAATCCCCAACCCCAAAGTCAGGGACTCTTGAGTGTTAAGCATATAGTCTCCCATTTAGTTGCACGGACCCTACCCCTCCATTATGGCTTTAATTTTATTTCTCTAATTGTATTGGTTACTTGTCTTCTTTTGTAATGGGATCTGATGCCCTCTTCTGGTGTGTCTGAAGACAGCTACAGTGTACTCATATACATTAAAACTTAAAAAAAAAAAAAAAAAAAGAGTTCTTGATTGAATGAGGAATGAGCTGAGTGTGAGCATGATTTGCTCTCCTCGCCGTGACCACAGATGCAATGTAACCAACTAGCTGCCTCAAATGTACGCACACATCATCCTACCCTCATGGACTGTTCCTGACCTTCGAACCACAGGAAACCTTCCTTTGCTCTGTGCTTGTCGAAGCAATGCCAGCTAACTAAAATATCCATTAGCATGGCTGTTTCTAAGACTAGACCAGAGGTTGGAATGGCTTCCCAGAGGAAGAGCACCCAGGCTTTCCTATCAGCTGATCTACATGTGGGCTCACAGAGAGGAGGCAGTCTAAGGCTAATGCCTTCACTAAAACATGGAGTCAGGGAGGCTGGAGAGGAGGCTTGGTGGTTAAGAACATTGGGTCTTCCAATAAAACTGAAGACCAAGAAACTGAATTCAGAGCCTAGCACGACCATGTAGCTCCTATTCCAGGGCATCTTCCGCCCTCTTCTAGCCTGTCTGGGTACTGCATGTAGGTAGAATACGGTATACAGATATATGCAGGCAAAACTCTCCTACATATATAAGTAAAATAGTAATGATTAAAAGATTAAAAAGCTGGGACGGCTAAGTGGAGATGGCCCAGCATTAAGAGCATTTATATCTCTTCAGCAGATCTCAGTTTGATTCCTAGTCAGGCACCTCACAACCGCCTGGAACTTCAACTCCAGGGGATCCAAGGCCTTTGGTCTCTGTGGGCACTTGTGTGCGCGCACGTACACACGCTTTAAAAATTGAGCCTCCGGGGTTGGGGATTTAGCTCTGTGGTAGAGCGCTTGCCTAGGAAGCGCAAGGCCCTGGGTTCCGTCCCCAGCTCCGAAAAAAAGAAAAAAAAATTGAGCCTCCGGGTGGTGGTGGTGCACCCATTTAATACCTGGCACTTGGGAGGCAGAGGCAGGTGGATCTCTGTGTTTGAGGTCAGCCTGGTCTACAGGGCGAGTTCCAGGACAGCCAGGGCTACACAGACAAATCCTGTCTCAAAAAACCAACCGACCAAATGAACAAACAAAAACCATCACCACCAAACTGAGTCACAAAGCCCATTATAGTTCAGCTCGTGTTTAACTGCTGACCCATCCCATTTCCCTTAACTGAATCTGAATTTGCTTAGTATCCAGAGTCTCATATTCTGAGAAATGAATACTGGGGCTGGAGGGATGGCTCAGTGGTAACAGTACTAGCCGCTCTCCTAGAAGACCCAGGTTTGTTTGAGTCCCAGCACTCACATGGTGGCTCAAAACTGTAACTCAGATGTCAAGTGATCTGTCACTCTCTTCTGGTCTCTGTGAGCACCAGACATGTGGTGGTGCCATCCCTGAGTTGGTCAAAGCAGGCTGAGCAAACCAGCAAGCAGCACTCCTCCACAGCCTCTGCATTAGCTCCCGCCTCCAGGTCCTTGCCCTGTTCGAGGTCCTGCTCTGACTTCCTTCAGTGATGGAATACAATGTGGAAGTGTAAGCCAAATAAACTCTTCCCTCCTCAACTCACTTTTAGTCCTTGTGGTGGTTTGAATATGCTTGGCCCAGGGAGTGGCACTATTAGGAGGTGTGGCCCTGTTGGAGTAGGTATGGCTTTGTTGGAGGAAGTGTGTTACTGTGGTTGTAGACTTTAAGACCCTCATCCTAGCTGCCTGGAAGCCAGTCTTCCACTAGCAGCCTTCAGATGAAGATGTAGAACTCTCAGCTCTTCCTGCACCATGCCTGCCTGGATGCTGTCATGCTCCTGCCTTGATGATACTGGACTGAACCTCTGAACCTGTAAGTCAGCCCTAACTAAATGCTCTCTTTTATAAGAGTTGCCTTGGTCCTGGTGTCTGTTCACAGCAGTAAAACCCTAACTAAGACAGTCATGGTGTTTCCTCACATCCCTAGAGACACTAACTAGAACAGAGTCTCACTCTCAGTCCAGGCTGGCTTTGAGCTCAGCAGTAACCTGCTTACCTCAGCCTTTGAGTGTTGAGAACTTGGACATGCGCCACCAAGTCCAATTTCTATCATCATCTTAACCAAGTTATAAAGAGTCGACATCACTGGGGCTAGAGGTGGCTCAGTACATGAAGGTGTTTTCCAAAAGGGTGACAAACACGAGTTCAACCCCCTAGAACTGCATAGAGGAGAACTGACTCCCACAAAGTGTCCCGACTCCCACACATGTGCGTGTATGTGTACACCTCCCACCTGCAGACAGGTAAACTGTAGTGAGAGTAACATCACCAGAAAGGAAACACATTTCAGACTTCCCGGCGAAGACACACCTCTATGGGGGTTCCTACCAAAGTTATCAGGAAACACAGGACAGACCCGAGGTGAAGGACATTCTACAGTAACTGGAGGTGTGCTCCAAACACACCAATATTGAGAAAGAAAGCCTTAACTGATATAGAAGGAAGGACAAACAGCCATGTATGTATGACAGAAGACTGTCCTGGAACAGCATGAAATATTTCTGTTTTTTACATAGAAAACCACTGAAAAAACTGTCCAAATATTAATAAAGTTTAGAGATTAAAGTATGCCATGAACAGCCGCTTGCTGACTAACAGTGTACCATCCTGTTGCTCAGACAAAAACAAAAACCCAAACCAAACCGAAACAAAACTGTCTATAGAAGGACACGATTTAAAAAACAAAACAAAAAACCCCCAACAAACTTTAAAGGGGATCTCTGAATGTGTCTGCATACACACTTCTCTGTGTAAAATTACAAAAATTACAATACAATCACGACAGCCATAGTGGACACCTTCAATTACTCCAAACGTCATGGGAAGCCCTGAGAGTTTGCTGCCTTTCTGTATAGGGCCCATGTCTTGCAGTCTCCCGTCAGTGGACAGCAGCCAGTGACAATGGTGACTGCAGCTGTACTGGACACCACACCAAAGCGAGGTTAAACAGAGAAGCTGACGCTGACCCTGGCCTGATGGTGGGATTCCCGACCATACAGACAGTTCCATGCGTGTCCGGAGCCTTTCCTTGATGTTTGGCTCTTCTTGTGATTCTGAGATTCTAACAGTCTGCGAATGAACATGGAGCTAGGGAAGTATGCACGTACCAGGCCCACTCTGCCTTCGTAAGTTTTACGACATGAAGAGCTCATGTCCATTCAAGGTCTTACTTCTCTAGAAAATGTACTGTGCCAAGGAAGGGGCAGGAAGAGAGCAATACCGTGTGGCGGTGCCTTCATGGCTCAGAGCAGGACCCATCCACTGTTCTCAGGCAAGCACACCACATACTGAGGTTTCTAGTCACAGAATGGTTCAGTTCCTGCAGGAGTCTGAGCCGCTCTTCACAACTTAACCCTGAGAGCCTGCTATGCTAGCAGGTAATGCACCCTATGCTGAGGGCGGCATCCTGGGGCAACGCTAGGAACGTCACTGAAAGGGCCACAACGTAAATGCTCCAGCGTTTCGGAGCACGGGGTATCTGTGGTGACACTTAATTCTGACACGCAAAAGCTGCCGGATATTTGCGAGCAAACGGGCATGGGCGACAAAGGTTTACTTACTGACGGAGGCTGACTTTGCTCTACGCTCTTATGTCTACCTAGTAGCTGGTGTCTAGGACCTTGCTGGGGACAGGTATGCTGTACCCGAGCTTTCTCCTGTTCAGAGCCTAGGGGCACAGCTCTGGGAAAACTAAGAGGTTAGTGAGCTGGTACTGTGTGTGTGAGTGTGTGTGTGAGTGTGTGCATGTGCGTGCGCCTAGACAGTTTTGGGGTTTGGGCAGTTTAAATATCCAGGAATCTTTCTGTAGTCCAGTTTGAGCAGGGCTTCGGCATCAGATGTAAAGGAAAGGGCGCAGTAAAGGAACTGCCCTCCTTCACTAGGGATAAGGATGTAATCGTGCGTAAGAAAGACATCTGGAGCAGTGCAGAGCTGAGAGAGAGAGAGAGAGAGAGAGAGAGAGAGAGAGAGAGAGAGAGAGAGAGAAGCAGCAGCAGCAGCCAGGGCTAGGAAGTGAGAGAGCGGGAGAGAACAGGGGAGACGGGGACAGCAAGAGAGAGAGAACAGAACACAGGGAGGGAGGCCGACAGGAGTTGTGGGGGCCATAAGAGAGCTGGGGTCCGAGGTCCAGGAGGCCAGCATGGGAGCCTGGATGTGCATAACAACTGCTGAGACGGGACGGAGAGAGCCTGGAGAGTGGAATGGTTCCTCACACGCAGGCACAGGTCTATGTATGGAGCCCTACGTCCCTTCTGCCAGAGGTAAGGGAGGGAAGTGACTTCTTTTGGCAGATGGGGGACAGTTTCACAAGTTCCTAAAGAATGCTGGCTTTCTTCTCAGTGCCAGAAACCCTCCTGTAGACCAGTGTGAGCTCAGTTCTGGATATCTGCACTGCCTGAGACGGAACAGGGAGCGCTCTGACTGATGATGGCCACACTGTGAAGAGGTGGCCAGAACCTGCAGAGATGTGCTGAGGAGAGTGCTTCTGGGGTCCTGCCCCAGAGACACAGCAGCTGGAGGCCTGGGCTCAGAGAGCGGTGAGGAGGAGGCTAACCTGGCTCAAGATGAGTGAACACAGGACTACAGGAAGCTCTGGTATAAGACGTCAGGTGGGACGGAACAGAAACTGCAGTATAACCCCCGGGAAGACGGCAAATGGATGTGAAAACCCCTCACCCAGTCCTCAGGTAAACAAACTCAACGACACTGAATCCCAACTCACTCCCTATAACTGAGGCTAAACAACAACAACAGCAGACTCTGTGAGGTTATTTCCCGTCACAAAGGTCGCATCACCAATTTTCACATCCTTTGATTACGATAATAAACTCCGATCATGAAGCCTTCGTCATCTTTTCCTTCTGACTAACACAAGTCTGTTTCCAAACCATAAGAACAACAAAATGCAGACGAGAGGCCACACGAGGTGGCCACAACAGCAGGGGAGCCCTGAAGGGTGATCCAAGGGAGGCCCCAGGTCTGTGACAGCTGGACACAGTAATCAGTGAACTGGCCACACAGCTGGGGAGCGGGCGGCTGAAAGCAGGGTCAGAAGAACAGAGGAACGGTCGGAGCTTCACCCCTCCCCGTCTCCAGGCTGCTCCTTATGAGTCAGCTCGTGTTTAGCCAACTTGGACGGCTGGCTGAAAGTCTTCCCACACGCCGAGCAGGCGTGGGGCTTCACTCCAGTGTGAGTCCTCTGGTGCTGGGTAAGGACCGAGCGCTGACCGAAGGCTCGGCCACACTCGCTGCACTGATAGGGCCTCTCTCTAGTGTGGATTATCTGGTGTTGAATGAGATGTGAGCTCTGGCTGAAGCCTTTGCCACATTCAACACACGTGTAGGGCCTCTCCCCAGTGTGTACTTTCTGGTGATGAATGAGATTTGAACTTCTGTTGAAGGCTTTGCCACACTGGTTACATTCATGAGGTTTCAGTCCGTTATGAATCCTCTGGTGCTGAATGAGGGTTGAGCTCTGGCTGAAGGTTTTTCCACATTCCGTACATTCATAAGGTTTTTCCCCGGTGTGGACTCGATGGTGCAGGATGAGGTTAGAGCTTCGACTGAAGGTCTTCCCACATTCGTGGCACTCGTAGGGCTTGTCTCCAGTGTGCACACCCTGATGCTGGATGAGGGCTGAGCTGTGGCTGAAGGCTTTCCCACAGACACCACACCCATACGGCTTCTCTCCGGTGTGAATTATTTGGTGCTTCCTGAGCACAGAACTGTAACTGAAGGCTTTCCCACACACATTGCACACGTGAGGCTTCTCACCAGTGTGAATTCTCCGGTGCTGAATAAGGCTAGAACTCTGGCTAAATGCTTTTCCACAGTCACTGCACGAGTAAGGTTTCTCTCCTGTATGAACCCGGTGATGCTTAATGAGGTGTGAGGTGCGTCTGAAGGACTTGCCGCACTCTTTACACTCGTAAGATTTCTCTCCGGTGTGAACCCTCTGATGCTTCCTGAGGTGTGCACTCTGGCTGAAGGCTTTACCACACTTGCTGCACTCAAAAGGATTCACTTGTGTGAATCCTGTGGTGTTTGAGGAGGTTTGAGCTCCGTCTGAAGGCTCTCCCATACCAGCTGCATACGTATGGTTTTTCTTCAGAATGGATTCTTCGATGTTGGATGAGGCTCGAGCTCCGCCCAAAAGCCTTGTCACACTCATTGCACTCATAAGGTTTCTCCATCACATGAGACTTTTGGTGGTTTTGAAGGCTTAAGTTCTGGCTGAAGGCTTTTCCACATTCGTTACACACATATTATTCATTGTGGTGCTGAACCTGATGCCTATCAAAATCTGTGTGCCTCACAAAGACTTCTGTACACTTGCCACACTGGTAGGCTTTCCCAGGGAGGCAAGGTTGACAGTGGCTTTTAAGGCCAGAGTTTTGGCTAAAGGCCTTTCCACATTCAGAACACATTAAAGATGGCTCTCCCGAGTTGGCTCTCTGATGCTGATCGAGGTCAAGGGTTCCTCTGAATGCCTTCCCACACTCAGTACATATGAATGGGATTTCAATTGTAGGAAGGCTCTCCTGCCAGTTAGCCCCCTATTGTACTGAGAGTTCTTGAAGTGTCATGTGGGCGTGGCCTCTCTTCTGAAGAGATTCCCTGACACACTAGTGGACATGGGCTCAAGCTGAAGCTTGTGTCAAAACCATCGCAAAGCAGACGTTTCTCCCCTAAGGGTCTCTTCAGGAACATGGTCCCTGGTGTGAGGTCTCCCTACCAGTAGAGGGGCTGGAGCAGGCTGTCAGCTTCAGAGACATTGCAGTCAGTTTCTAATAGTTCATCACAGAGCCCTCCAAACTTAGGGGCCGGGGAAACATCACCAGCGGACGGGTGTTGGTATTTCTGCCTGTGATTCCAGATATCTTCAGAAATGTGCTCCTTGGGGTAGAACGTCCCCTCCTCGGTTGTGCAATCTGAAACAACACACACTTGAGTCAAAGGAAGGACTGCTGTGACTGAAGCAGGGGGACAGACAGACCCCCAGAACTGCTGACTTCACCCAGAGGAGGAAGCAATGGGAGCAGGGAACCTCATCTTATGGAAGGACTGGGGGAGCCCCTAGCTGGTAACTGCAGAGAAGCTGAAGACCAGCAAGGACCGCCTGCCCTTCCTGGGACTCTACACAAGGACGCACTTTCCGTTTGCCCGCTGTCAGGACAAGGTTCTGAGAGCCCTTCAGCCACTCCTCCAGATCACACTCAGCAAAGTCTATTGGCTCCACCTAAAAATAGAATAAAATAAAAATAAATGACAATATGATTGATTACATAAATGTATATATTAAATAAGATATACCATCATATATTATATATCTAATATAGATTAATAGATCATTAATATAAGTATATAAAATATAAAATAAAAACACCCAGGCCAAGGTACTCTTTCTCCTTCCTCTATGTAAAAGGAACTACCACAGGTACACACACAAAGTTTTAAAAAATGTGCCACGTGTACACGTCATGACAGTCATGACACCCATGTGGCAGTTACAGGACAATTTACTGAAGTCGGTTCTCCCGATCTTCCTGCTTCAGCTTCCTAAGTGCTAAGCACACAGGCTTGTCCCTGGCGTATCCGTGCAGGTCATGTTGTTGTTGTTGTTGTTTTTAATATTTATTGACGTCACCTGTATGTGTGTGCCCGAGTTTACGTATGAGCACCATGCGTTTGCAGGTGTCCAGAGGGTCAGAAGAGGACACTGGATGCACGGGAACTGGAGTTACAGGCATCTGGGAGCTGCCTGGTGTAGGTGCTGGGACCCAAACCCCAAGTCCTTCCCTTTGAGCTACTCCTCCAGAGTCTATTTATGTTATTTTAAAAAATGACCTTTAAGAACTCGGGATACAGTTCAGTGGGAGAACACTTGCTTAGCAAGCACAAGGGTCTCTTTCCACCCTAAGCACTTACTAGAAAACCGCAGGGCGCGTGAGTCATGCCTGTAATCAGGTGTGTGGAGGGCCGATGCAGGAAGACCGTTTGCCACACGTTCAAGGGGAAAGTGGTTGACACAGTGAGCTCAAGGTACCCGGGTTACAGAGTGAAGACCAAACCCCTCAAGTCTGACTATGGCTTACAGGCTCAAAAGGGTCTGTTAGCCGGATTTGATGACCCTGACTAAGATGAAACGTTACTGAGTAGAAGAGATACGGCAATGGGGAAGGAACTTTCTAGCTTGAGCCATTCCTTCATGAGTGTCTTACTAGGAAACAACAGTGAGTCCGCCATGGAGTGAGTGCACAGGCCTTTAGCTCTGGCGGGGGGGAGGGCAGAGCTAGGTGAGCCTCTGTGGGCGAGGCCAATCAGGTTTCCACAGGGAGATCCAGGACAGCCAGGGGCTACACAGTGAGACCCTGTCTCAAAACAACAACAGAGCGACCCACTGTTCTGGCCATGGTGGCACATACCTTTAAACTCAGTACTCAAGGACACATGGGCAGCCAGAGATACAGAGACCCCGCAGACAGACAGACAGACAGACACAAGCGTATAGTAGATTTTATTCATATATTTACATAGGGTCCCAGTATGTGGTTTTGGCTAGCCTCACTCACTAAAACCAGACTCAGAGGTCCACCTGCCCCTGCCTTCTCGTGCATGCTGGTTTTTCCTTTTCCTTTTCTTTTATGTGTGTATATCAGAGGGCACTTTGCCTGCACATCTGTCTGTGTATCACATGCATGGCTGTTTGAGAGGTCAGCAGAGGGTGTTGGATCCTCTTGGAACCAGAGCTATATTTTGGTGTTCATGTGGGTGCTAGGAATTGAACGGAGGCCTCTGGATGAGTAGTCAGTGTTCATAACCACTGAGCCATCTCCTCAGCCCTGCACACTGTGTTTGTTTTTAGACCTTCTAGAACAGTGGTTATCAACCTATGGATCAAGAACCCCTTTGGGGGCCCATATCAAATGTTTACATTATGATTCATTAATAGTGACAAAATTACAGTTATGAAGTAACAACAAAATAAAGAGTGTTCCAGGACAGCCAAGGCCGTTACACAGAGAAACCCTGTCTCAACCCCCACCCTACCAAATCCTTCACCAACAAACCAACTTAAACCAAAAACTACCCCTTTTCCCCCAAATCTAAGGGCTCATGGCAAAGCATGTGCCTAGAAAAATGCTTTCTCCGCAGGGAAATCTAGGCTCTGTGTTCTCTTCCCAACACTGACCGGTTTTTGCTGTTGTTGTTTTAGGGTACTTTGTGGACCCTACTTTACTTTCTCAGTCCCTTCTGCCTCCAGCGGCAAGGTCTTATACACCGACGTCAGGTTTTCCAGAACACCATTCTCAGGTGGAATGTATTTAATACACCTTCTGCACACACAAGCTGATACAGTACAGCGTAAATATGGATCATCTTCATGGAGGTGTGGTTGGCTGGCACCTGTGACTTGCTGTTGCCACCGGGAATCAGTGTGTGTGGCATTACATATTATATATATGGTATTACATATTACATATGGTATTACATATTGTTATTTAAGATCAAAACCTACCATGTGGTTTCTATTGAGTGTACTTGTGTGTGTTTGCACCACCATGGAGTTAACGTTTTAAAGCCAAGCTGCAGTGTGTTGGTGACTACAAAGACTTGTTGTAGAACTGTCTTTGAGTCTCTTGGGTGTTTATCTAGGAGTTAACTTTCTGGATCATGTGGCGATGCAATGTCTAAACTTTTGAGGAACTGCAAATGAGTTCCCATAGTGGCCAAACCATTTCATGTCCCACCATAACTATATAAGGTTCCCAGTGTTTCCACCTGCTCCTGAGGAAATAAACTACTTACTGTGTTTTCCTTTAAGACTTGTATGTTTTTGAGACAGTGTTTTGCTGTGTAGCCCAGGTTGACTTCCTCTGCACTCTGTGTGTTGAGATTACAAGTGTGCACCACCATACCCTCGACTTTGTACATGACTAACACAGTGATCCGATTCATTCTTTGCATGGGCCTATCTGCTTGTCCCAGTATGTCAAAAGGCTCTTTCTTCTTTAGTTAAAAGGCCATGGCATTTTTGCTGAAAATCAATTGACTACAGAGGTATGTGTAACTTCTAGATGAGAATCTATTGGCTATGGAGGTATGTGCTACTTCTAGATGAGAATCTATTGGCTATGGAGGTATGTGCTACTTCTAGATGGGAATCTATTGGCTATGGAGGTATGTGCTACTTCTAGATGAGAATCTACTGGCTATGGAGGTATGTGCTACTGCTAGATGAGAATCTACTGGCTATGGAGGTATGTGCTACTTCTAGATGAGAATCTACTGGCTATGGAGGTATGTGCTACTTCTAGATGAGAATCTATTGGCTATGGAGGTATGTGCTACTTCTAGATGAGAATCTATTGGCTATGGAGGTATGTGCTACTTCTAGATGAGAATCTATTGGCTATGGAGGTATGTGCTACTTCTAGATGAGAATCTATTGGCTATGGAGGTATGTGCTACTTCTAGATGAGAATCTATTGGCTATGGAGGTATGTGCTACTTCTAGATGAGAATCTATTGGCTATGGAGGTATGTGCTACTTCTAGATGAGAATCTATTGGCTATGGAGGTATGTGCTACTTCTAGACTTTGGATTCTCTTTATGCCAAGACCAAATTGTTTTCATTATTGACGCTTTGTAAAAAGTTTTGAAATTTGAAGGTCTGAGTTTTCCTTCTTGAACATTTTGATTTTCAAGATTGTTTTGAGTGTCCAGGGCCCTTTAATTCCTTATGAATATGAAGATAAATTTTTATAGTTTCTGCCACAAAGGCTTCTAGAATTTTAAGAAGAACCGGAGTGAATTTGCACATCATTTTAGGTAGCCTACATATCTTAATACTGTTGTCTTCCAATGTGTGAACACAGTCCACCCATTGTCTCTCATTCTTTTACGCAGCTCTCCCCCTTCGCTGTTGAATTTATTCCTAGTGTTCTCCCCTTTAGTCGCTGCTATTCTCAGTGGAATTTCTTTGGTTTTGTTTAGGTCTGAATAAGAAAGGTGTCCACAGATAGACCTACATTTGAATACTTAGTCGTTAGGGAGTGGCACTATTTGAGCAGGGTTAGGAGGTGTGGCCATGTTGGGGTAGGTGCAGCCTTGTTGGAGGAAGCATTGTCACGGAGGGTAGGCCCATGGATCCAGATGTTTCTCTCTGCCCATGGATCCAGATGTTTCTCTGAGCCACTGCTCCAGCACCATGTCCCATGCTTGTGGCCACGTTCCCTGTCATGATGATAATGGACTAAGTCTCTGAAGCTGTAAGCCTTGGTCATGGTGTCTACTCACAGCAATAAAACAGTGTTAGCTAAGACAGTTGGGGTTTTGTTTTTTGTTTGTTTGTTTGTTTTTTTTAAAGATTTATTTATTATATATAAGTACACTGTATCTGACTTCAGACACACTAGAAGAGGGCATCAGATCCCATTACAGATGGTTGTGAGCTACCATGTGGTTGCTGGGAATTGAACTCAGGACTCTGGAAGAGCAGTCAGGGCTTTTAACTGCTGAGCCATCTCTCCAGCCCATTGTTTTGTTTTAAGACAGAGTCTTTCTTATGTAGGTAGCCCTAGCTGTCTTGGAACTCACTCTGTAGAGCAGGCTGGCCTAGAATTCAGAAATCCTCCTGCCTCTGCCTCTTGAGTGCTGGGATAAAGGTGTGAGCCACTACCTCCCAGCTGGACTTTTAAATCTCTATAGACTGTTCATTACTCACGTAAAGAAACTGATCTTTTCTCTGCAATCTATTCAGTTAGTTCTAGTATTTTTTGTGAATTTTTTGAGATTTTTTTTCCCTCTGTATGGCTTAAAGTCTTATGCAAATAGTTCCACACATTTCTTTCTAATCCATGTGTTTAAAGTGTTCATGGTAAGACTCTCTTATGATGATAAATGGCAATGGTGAGACAGGAACCTCGTCTTGTTCCTGCGCTCAGGGAAGCCTGTGGGCTCTCAGTACTGAGGGTGAGGTCAGCTATGACTCTCCTAAGTACCTTTTACCATGGTGAAGAGGGTTGCGTTGCTTACAAACTTTCTGGGTATTTCTGGGTTTCCCACTTTGTCTTTAACTGTAAATTATACTACTGGATTTTCTTGTTAAATTCTCCTTCCATGGCTGTATGGTCATGGCATATACTGTAAATACATAATTCGTCTCACCATTATATCATTGAGTTTTGTATTTCTAATCATAAAGGCTACTGGTTTCTAGTTTCTAAGTTTTTCTTATTTCTTTTAAAAAAAAATGGTGCAGGGGATTGAATGCAGGGCTCAGTGCATACAATTTAAGAGGTTTACAGTTAGGGGTTGGGGATTTAGCTCAGTGGTAGAGCACTTGCCTAGCAAGCTCAAGGCCCTGGGTTCAGTCCTCAGCTCCGAAAAAAAAAAAAGAGATTTACAGTTGAGCGACAGCCCATTAAAAAAAAAGTTTGGTTAGCAGGGCTTGGTGATACACACACAGCACTCAGGAGGCAGAGGTGAATCTCTGTGAGTTCGAGGCCAGCCTGGTTTACAGAGTGAGTTCTAGGACAGCCAGGGCTACACAGAGAAACTCTGTCTCAGCAACAACAACCAACAACAACAACAGTTTGATGAAAATATTTCCAATTTCAATTCTGATTTTAGTTGTTCCATATTTGTTTGTTATTCTAAAAGTTTGTGTGCTCGCTTCAGCAGCATATATACTAAAACTGGAACAATAATTCTTTATTTGTCCCCATCTCTGCTGCCATGCTTTATAGTTTCACAAGATTTAAAAGTTAGCTTTCCAATTCCTTTTTTTTTTAAAAAAAAAAAAAGATTTATTTACTTTATGTATATGAGCACACTGTCACTGTCTTCAGACACACCAGAAGAGAGCATCAGATCCCATTACAGATGGTTGTGAGCCACCATGTGGTTGCTGGGAATTGAACTCAGGACCTCTGGAAGAGGAGTTGGTGCTCTTAACCGCTGAGCCATCTCTCCAGCCCTTTTTTTTTTTTTCCTAAAGCATCATTTGTTACTATTGCATGTGTGAATGTGCACGCTATGTGGAGATGCACAGTTTACTGTGGAGGCCAGAGGACAGGTTAATGGGGTTAGCTCTCTTCTTACCCTCACATGGTTTGTGGGGATGGACCTGAGGCTGGTAAACTTTCACAGCAAGCACCTTTACCAACTGAGCCATCTTGCCAGCCCTTCTTCCTTCCTTCCTTCCTTCCTTCCTTCCTTCCTTCCTTTCTTTCACATTTATTTATTTATTATATGTAAGTACACTGTAGCTATCTTCAGACACACCAGAAGAGGGCATCAGATCTCATTACAGATGGTTGCCAGCCACTGTGTGGTTGCTGGGATTTGAACTCAGGACCTCTGGAAGAACAGTCAGTGCTCTTAACTACTGAGCCATCTCTCCAGCCCTCTTTCTTTTTTTCTTAAAATATTTATTTTCATTTACATGTGTGCTGCATATGTATAGGTCCCCGTGGAGGCCAGAAATCAGATGTCCGGTTGCCTGGAGCTGAAGTGAGACATTGTGAACTCTCCTTGTGGGTGCTGGGAACTGAACTCGGTTGTCTGGAAGTAAAGCAAGGTGCTCTTCGGCACTGAGCCATTTCTCCAGCCCCATCTTTCTTCCTTTTAAATGAAAGCATCTACTGCTATAACCGCATGGCCTTTGCTGCGTCTCGTAACTGTCTCGTATTACTTCCAATCACTTATTTTTAGGCATTGTCTAATTTTCCTTGTGACTTCTTTGCTGATCCACTGGTAGCTTTATCTCCACAATTCTGTAAAATTTCCAGTTTTCCTGCTGTTGCTGGCTACAGAAGACATTCATATTATTTCAATAATGTAAAGTTTTTGACACTTACTTTGTTACCTGACAGACGGCTTGTGTTCTATGCACACCTGAGTGATGTTTTAGGTGCACGGTTTTGTCTTTGGGGGTTGGCTGGGCCGCTGCTGTAGAGTGGTGTAGGCTAGAAGCTGGTCTCAGTAGTAGGAGAACCTGTTTAGTATGGCTTTGAGACTCATTTCCTGGCATTTCCCAGAAATAAAAGACCCCAAACACACGACAAACACTTAGAGGGGTAATTTATGAACAATACATTTTTCGTTTACATTTCTGGAGGCTGATTAAGGTGCATAGATTCCATTTGAGGTGGGCTTCTTTTATCTGATGATGGTCTCTTTTACGGTGTTCTTATGTGGCGAAAGGGCAGGGCCAACCAGGAGTCCTCATTTGTATAAGGACAAGAACCTCATTTACAAAGGCTCTTCCTTGGTCACCCAGTCACTTTCTGAAGGCCCCACTTGCTAGTGCTCGTATGTTAGGGATTAGTTTTGGATGATTTTCAAATGAGCAGACATCTTTAAAGAGCAATGTGTACAGTTGGTTTAGACTATTGTCCAAGTCTTGTCTCTCCCTAGCTAACTCTAACAGTTTTCCATCATGGGTGTTCAACTTTTGACACTGACATGTTATTATCTACAATGTGGGTTGGGTTGCATTAATAACTATTTTGGGATGTATCCAGGCTACAGGAAAGAGGTTGGACATGGTTAGTAGATACTGTATGTTGCTTTTATAAATAGTATACCAATGTCTTTAATGATAATAATAATTTTTATTATTATTATTTGTTTATTTTGGTTTTTTGAGATAGGGCTTTTCTGTGTTTCCCTGGCTGTCCTAAAACTCACTCTGTAGACCAGGCTGGCCTCAGACTCTGCCTCTTAAGTGCTGGGAATAAAGACAAGCACTACCATGGCCTATCGAATGATTACTATAGAACTACTGAACCCTTCGAATCTACTGCGATTTGATTCGTGTACCTGAGGGTTTTATTGTCATGCCAGGTCTCTTTGGATTAGTATTTCCATGAGATACTTTTCCCGTTTTTACTCTAAATTATGTCTCTGACTCTAGAGTAAGTCTCTTAGACAGCTTATACTTGCCACGCCTTCTTATCCATTTTATCAATATAAGTATTTTGACCAGAAGGGTTTTTTTTTCTAATTTTTCCCCCTACAGGACTGAGTATTAACTCTAAGCCTTGTGTATACTAGGCAAATGCTTATGTAATATTGAGGCAGGGTCTCTCGCTGAACCCCAAGTTAGCCAACTAGTCTAGCTAGCCAACTTGCTCTGGGGCTCTCCGCTCTGCCTCCCTAGTCCGGGATAGTGATGGAGACCACATCTGCCTTGCTTTTGATGGGTTTCAGGGATCCACACTTAAGCTCTCACCACACATGGCAGATGCTCTATCTTCTGGGCTATCTGCGCAGCCCCCTTATTTTGAGGCACAATCTCACCGTGTTGCCCACACTGGACTTTAAATTACAATTCTCCTGCCTTAGCTTCTTCAGTAGCTAGGGTTACAGGCTCACTAGTGATGGAAAGTTTCAGTCATGTTGCTGTCTGTCTTTGGTATATTTTTCATGTCTTTCTTCTTGAAATCTTCTATTGCCACATTCTTTTATAGTCAACTTTTTTCTTAGTGAAGTGCCATTTTGGTCTTCTCCTTTTTGTGTGAATTTGTTGGATGTATACTTTTTTTTTTTAAGATTTTAAGTGTGCTGATTTTATTAATGTTATTAAGGACCAAGAAAAATATTTAATGTTAATATTATAACATTTAGAATTTAATACAGGAAATTTTAATTTCAAAATCTTTTCTCTGCCACACTTTCCAAATTATTTGTTTAAAAAGTATTTTATATTTCCCAAACTACTGGTTTCAAATGCTTGCCAAGAATTATGAAATTCAGGTTTCCTGTCTCTTCTAACTCTATATATTTATTGCTATCAGACTTATCATCTTGCCCCTGAATATTAAAACAATTTAAAGCTAGCAAAAAGTTATGAGGCTTCTTTCTACCACTAAAATATGGAAACTTAATTTTATGACTGCTACTTTCACCAAAAGAACATTTGTTCACACTACAGATCTGAGCTCCCACAACAGAAACACAGGAACACGAGATAAACACAAGGTCACTTGAATATCCCCTAAAAATTCTCCATTCTGCAAGATGGATACTCACAGCTGTGTTCTGGAGTACAGTTTAAAATGTAACTAAAATTAAGTTTTTACTTGAAGTCCTATCTTCTTGTAGGGGTTTAGACAGTTTTGACCCTAGGTGGATGTCTGAAACATTAAAAGCTACCCAACTTCCAGCAAAATTGCCAATGTTGACGTTCATCATGTTGGATGTATACTTAATGTTTACCATGGAGTTATAAAGAACCCCTGTTGCGGTAAAACGAAATAAAGTTTCTTTTATCCTGCACCAGGTGCTGGCACCACAGTGCTACATGGCATCCGTGGGATATTTTCATCTCAGTCAGCAAAGCATCTCACCTGCTTAGCTCCATCCCATATCTCACTGCCTATGGCTTCTCTCTGAGCCCAGCAACAATCTCTCTACCCATCTAGTTCCAAAGGCAGGCTGTCATCATGCCTAACAGACACATCCCAACTCCATGGCGGCCCAGCTTGCCCAACCACCACACACTCTCGAATTCAATTAAATTGACACATGAAAGAACATACAACACAGTAACCTCTGATCCAATTGATAAGATATAATTGTCCATCTGGATAACATACAGTTTGCTCATCTACATACACAAAATCCTGTACACATCCATCCCTTAAGAATATTCATAACAACCTGTAAATGTGCAGAGAGGAATCTTAACATCCGCTGCCATGTTCTCTTAGCGGCCCTCTCCTCCAGGTTCACCTTCTCTAGAACTTTTATCCCGCCATCTTTCCTTCTTGTTCAATGACAGGCCTCATTCTGTCCTCTACCCACCTTCACCTGCATAATGATATCAACCTATAAACACTCTAAAACAACGGATGCCGAAATCCTCCCCATGCATCTGTTATTCTTTTAATTGGTTATCACAAATTCTATCTTTCTGGGTCAGAGGTTATTAGACTAGACGGTTAGTTCAGTGGGAGGGTGCACATTTAGAATGCATGAGGCACGGAGGTCCATCCTCAGCACGCATGCATGTGCATATATATTACAATATAGGCATATATGTATATCTATGTACATATAGCACACATGCATCTTAGAGGAAAGGTGCATCCATGACAACTGTCCCTACAGACTGCTGTTTATTTGGGGATGTCTTAACCACTCCTTCATTCTGTGTCTTTGTTGCTCACAAGTTCTTGGGTGACAGGTCCACTGGCACTTTCAATATGTCTCGCTGCTATGGCTTCTTGATTTATCACTTTCCCCCTTCAGGATATAGCGGTGTCACTACTCGGACCTCACAACTTTCCTGGGACCCTCCACCCTCTCGCGTGCTAGCATCAGATCCAAGCCATCACGCTCGACTCTAGTGTGATACACCAAACACCTTCCTTCTTATCATGCTCAAATTGTCTTTCATCAATTTAACTATAATGGCCTTTGTGTGGATCTTTAAACTTATCCTCCTGAGTTTGTGGGGCCTGGGTCTACAAACTGAGGTCTTTCATCAAATGTGGGAGATTTTCAGCCCCCAGCACACATATCCTTGTCCCTGTCTCTTCTCTTTCTTGGGTCCCTGGTGCACCTGATGAGACCCTCTGGGCACTTCCTGTTTCTCAGACTGGCCAATTTCACCACCCGAATCCAACATTTCCTCATCCTTGCCTCCTCCCTGCTCAAGCTGCCTCTGAAATGCTCTAGAGACTTTTCATTTTAGTGGCCCTTTCGGTCTTAGCTTTACACTAGGTTCCTCTCTATTGAGAGTCTCCTCTCACTAACACTTCTGGTCTCCCCTGGTTTCTTTAATCTCTGCTCATGGTTTCATCTAGCTCTTTGATGCATTTAAGGCAGTAGACTTAACGTCTTTTTTTTTTTTTTTCTTTTGGTTTTTCAAGACAGGTTTTCTCTGTAGACCAGGCTGGCCTCGAACTCACAGAGAACCACCTGCCTCCCGAATGCTGGGATTAAAGCATGCGCCACCGTCACCCGAGCCAGTCTGCACTCTTTATCTACTAAGCCCCATTTCTGGGTTTTTTCAAAGATATTTTGTACCTTTTTTTTTTTTTTCTTTTGAATTGCTTTGTTGTTAACTCTCCACTTTTAAGGGTTTTTTTTTTTGTTTGTTTGTTTTTGTTTTGTTTTTTTGGAGACTGGACATTGTTACACAGTCTTGGCTGGTCTGCAGTTGCTATGTAGATCAGGCTGGCTCCAAACTCCTAGAGATCTGCCTGCCTCACCTCCTAGTGCTTGCTATAGAAGCATTCAATATTATGCCTGGCAAGGTTTACTTTTCTGTTTTTGATTGTGGAAGAGTACCATATATTTAGTGAATTTTTTCCCCCAAATTATTTTTACAAGGGCTATTCCTGATGGGATATATTGTGACCAGAAATAACATCCTCAGACACTGTGGGCAGATTTTTTTTTCCTCTTTGCGTTTGCTAGGAGTCTAAGCTGGTATCTTTCATGAGCAAACACTACCGCTGAACTCCATCACTACCTCTCAGCGAGTGTTTAAGCTGAGATTTCCTTAATATCATGAACTGAAGTAACGCAATACTTCCCCGGTCTGTACACTGGCTCTGCCTAGGAGCACTCCTTTGGCATTATTAACAGCAACTTCTCAGTTCCTGTGTAAAGTGGACACTTGCTGGAGTCGAGCATACAGACTTCGTAGTCTTTTCTGGGCTCCTACCCTATGCTGGACACATGTGTGGCTTTCTAAAGCCTCCAATTCTCTCACTTCTCCCAAGAAACCGTCTTCTCAGCTCTTCTCCCTGGGTTGTCAGTGGTTGACTACTCGTTCACAGCGAACAATAAACCAGGCGGTTTCCTTTAGGATATAAATGTTTCTGACCTGACTGCATGATCTGTGCTGACTTAGGCAGAAGAGGTAAGTGTGTGGTACTAGTCCTTTCGTGGAAGCTCAGATGTGTTAGGGCCAGAAACTCCTGAGCAAGACCTGCTGTTCCCATGGAACTGGGGATACATGTCTGACCCTTCAATGCAGGTTTCCTGCTCGCAGGCTAACGAGCTGGGAAGGGGCTGCGGCCCAGGCGGTAGGAGCACAACGAAGCGTTCCTTCCACTCCACAGCCACCTCCTGCATTTCTATTTCCTTCGTTGTGGCAAACCTGAGACATTTCTCTAGGTTTCTAGCAAAGTTGACAGTTTCTGGTTTATTTAAACATTTATGTTGGAAAACAGGTCCTTGGAGATGCCTGTCTCGCCCATTTGTTCCACAGCAGCTTAGGTCGTTCTCTAAGATAATGTTTATGGGTGTTTTGCCTGCACGAATGCATGTACACCATGAAGAAGTCTGGAGAGGGCTCTGGATGCCCTGGAAGTGGAGTCTGGATGGCTGTGAGCCACCTTTGTGGTAGAGAACTGACGCCCGGGGTTGGGGATTTAGCTCAGTGGTAGAGCACTTGCCTAGCAAGCGCAAGGCCTTGGGTTCGGTCCCCAGCTCCGAAAAAAAAAAAAAAAAAAAAAAAAAAGAAAAAAAAAAGAAAAAGAGAACTGACGCCTGGTCCTCTGCAACAATAATGAGTGTTCTTAAGGGCTGAGCCATCCCTCCAGTCACCAGCAGTGGCTTTTAGAACATGAGTCAAAACCAAAACAGAAAAAATGGAAACAAAACCAAAACAGAGTATGAGTCCCCATCAGCACAAGCCTCCAGCCCTCCCTAGAAGGGCTGTGCTTCCTATCCTCTGCTCAGCATCCCCAGCAAGGACCCCTTGGCAAGAACTTAGCATCCTGTATCCGCTCAGTCTGGTCAGCGGGTCTATCCTCGGGCCACTCTGGGGCCTTCTCACATCTCTCACCGCCCCACCCCTCCCATTTACAACACACTCTGTTTAGCCTAGGCTGATCTCTACATGGTCTGCACCATTCCCACCCTTAACCTAGCCATCCCTTTCTGCACAGTGAGCTGGTAGGGAGTCTTTGCAAAGAGATCACTGAAGGGCTCAGAGTGGGATGGGAATGGCAGAGCGCTGTGAACATAGCCAGGAGAAACCAGGACGGCATGAGGCAGAGAGCTGACGCCAGCCTGGTCACGGGGCCAGGCCTATAGGGCCAAGGATTCTGACAGGTTAGAGAACATTCTTCAGTGTTAAAAGGAAGATGAAGGTCCTACTTACGGTACAAGGGGCTAAGAGAAGTCAAGTCCCTGGCATCCAGCTCTGGCCTCTTGAGTCTGTGCATGAAGCCTAACACAGATGATTCCTTAAAGACAAGCTTCGGGTGAGGCGGTCATCATCATTCCAGAATGAAGACACCAGTGGAGAATGGTTCCCAGTACCTGGCTGCTGATGGTGAGGGTGGATGGCTTCCAGTTTAACAGTGTAGCACAGGGGGGCCCACAGACTGAAGATCCAGGTGGGCCACAGCAGAGTGTCACACAGACAAGCCTGTGCCACAGGAGTCCAAGGAAATGGTCTAGGAGCCGAGGGCGTCACCTCTGCCTCCTCGGAACGCACTCTGAGGAGGTTGGGTATAGGTGATGCCTGAAGATCAGAGAGGACGCAGTAAGTGGACACAGAAGCTAGTTCCAGGGACCCACTATCCTACAAGACAAAGGCTCTTCCTCTACCTCTGATTACAGATATGAAGAATAGGTATGTTGATCCCCAGGGCAAAGCGAGCCCCTGGTGCATGGCAAGTGTCTCGCTGAAAGGCTCAGACTAACATAGAGAGGGAACAGCCCTGACAAAGCCTTCTTGGTGGTGGGCCCTTCTATTCCTGGCTCCTGACACAGTCCCATGGAGTGTAAAGTGCAAGACCTCGCCTGCTGTGAGGAAGCGGCAGCCCTAAAGGTCCGAACGACCCAGGGCAGCGGGTACTGTGCACACTACAGCCATCATGCTCAGAGCCTGCCGATCTTCCAGTCAGGTTTGTTTGAGATGCGTGTGGCGGCAGTCGCAAGGGGTACCCTTGTTTCTACCCTCCTGGAACGCTCTCCTACTGCAGCAACCACCCATTAGTTCAGCCTCTTACCTCCCCTCCTCTGCTGGTGTCCCAGGGTTCACTTCTTACCTACTTTAAATCCCCAGTGATTTTGTCTTGTCCCAAGGTAACAACACCCTTCCTTTATCCTGTGGAGCCTCTCAAATGTGTGCTCATCTCCAGTCTCCTTGCTCTGAGCAGAAGATTGAGCTCGCCCATCTGGAGGCACACTGGCTCTTCACAAAGGTGAACTGCTAACTGCCCCCTAGCTCCTCTCTACTTGTACCTTGTCCCCAGGGGCACTGAGGAAAGGAGATTGACTTTCTTGTCCCTTCCACCACTGCATTCCAACATGGTCCATCTCTACTGTAGAGAAAACGCAGGAAATGTCGGTAGAAACCTCTAGCAGATGATGTCTGTCAACCTAGGAACTGGATTTCTCCTCTTGGGTACTTTTTGTTTTGTTTTTTTAAAAGTGTTTCCTAAACTGGGTGTAGTGGGACATGCCTTTAATCTCAGCATTTAGGAGGCAGAAAGGAGGATCTGAGTTCAAAACCAGCCTGGTCTACAGAGCAAGTTCCAGGACAGCCAAGGCTACACAGAGAAACCCTGCCTTGAAAAAAGAACAGTGAACAAACAAACAAGCAAGCGCATATTTCCTGAATACCAACTATACTGCTTGTTCCTTGGGGTTAACAGCAGGGATAAAAGATCAAAGTAAGCCAGTTCAATAGATTGGGCAGCAGAGAGAAGTAGAAGAGGTATTTTAACCACACAGTAAAGTAGGTCTCACCGAATAGGCGACCAGAAGATGACGGGAAAGTGGTAGAGGTGGGAAGGGTAGAGGCACGCAGGTCGGGTTCTAGGAACAATGGTGAGGATAGGCAGGAAAACCGGGAAGCAAAGCACACCCCAGAGGTGCCACAGGCCTGCTCTCTGAAATGCTGGCTCTGCAGTACAGGTCTGTGGGGCCAGAAGGGGCTCAGAGGGCAACATTGCACCCCTAGCCCACACACAATCTGTGTCGGACCCAGGCTGTCCAAACACAGTGTCTTTGGCTAATGGGCTCTTCTTTCTCTTTCCCCTGGGAGGAAGGATGCTCTGTTCTGCTTCAGGATGCAATAAAGCTGAGGGTGAGGGAGGCAACAACAGTGTCATCTATGGAGTGTGGTGAGGAGACTGTAGGGAAGGGCTGAGCAATGGCTTCTGGGAAAGGTGTCAGGAGGATGGTATAGCACTGGGATGCTCTGAGAAGGAAGAAGGGCTGGACAGCACTGGGCCGAGACCCGAGGAACCCACAGCTGGTTGTTGGAGCAAGGTCGGACAGCAAGTGGTCAGAGAGGGGTCAGAGGACAAGATGCCATTGGGGATAGAGTCTAAGCGGTCTCGGCTGCCTGATGAAATAAGGCATGGTTGATATTTCCGTACTTTCCCCAGAAGAATCAAAACAACCCCTCTTGTGATGATTTGAATGGGAAATGCTCCCATGGGCTTGAGTTTTGGTGGGAGGGTTGGGTGGTGCAGCCTTGCTGGGTCTGTCACTGGGGTAGGTTTTGCGATCAAGCCCTCGCTCTACGTTGGGTTCTCCCATTGCTTTGTGCTTGCATCTGAAGATGTGGGTTCTCAGCCTAACGTCTCAGCTGCCGTGCCTGCCCCTTACCGCTGTGTCTCCCTGCTGTGATACACTCTTTCATTTCTCTGGAACGGGGAGACCAGAATAAATTCCTTCTTATATAAGTTGCTTTGGGCATGGTATTTTTTATCACAGCAACAGAAAAGTAATGAATACAAATACGATTCCCTTTCCAGGGTTCTAGCGTATCCATCCAGATTACTCTAGACGTAGGCAAGCAGACATACATCTTTTTGTTATCAGGTGTACCCAAGTGTGCTCTTGTTTCAATCATCTCGTCCAGAGGTCATTTACTCAATCTGTGGTAGGTCATGTCTTAATCCCCAGAACCTGTAGATACACTACACCACAGGGCACGGGAGGTTTTGCAGAAGTAATCGGATGGACCCTTGTGAGTCTGATCTATTAACACCAACCTGTAAAAGCCCTTGTAAGCCAATGCTAGTCTCTAGATGTGCTGCCTCGTTAGGAACTTCCAGGAATTACAGGCTGCTCTGGCCAGAATGAAGAGAAATATAAGCCCCTGTGTAGTGACCACAAGGTAACCAGTCTTGCCAATGCCTTGAATAAACTTAGAAGCAATTTCTTTTTCTTGGCTAAAGGCTGAACTAACTGAAAGACCCGATATCGCACTACCTCAGCAGGACTTCCACCACCAGCACCCCAATCCCCGTACCAGGTACAAAATTCTTCCTTCTTGGAACCGGTCCACCACCGTCGGGCATCAAGGATAGAACACCAGACATGGAGCTAAACTAATGAACCCCGCCTCCACCCCCATCCCCCGCCCCGGCTGTGTTCTTTTCTAACATCAACTTTAAGTTCCCACGTCCAGAGCTCCTTCGTCGCATACCTGTCAAGTCTCCACCTCCTGCACAAACCCTCACACACCTCCTCACAAACTCTCCAGAGGTTCGAACTCTGCCCCAGTTCGAACCAGCCTCGCGCTGTGTAGCCGAATCTGCATCCCGCCGCCTCCACGCTGCACTGGGGACACTAGATGACGCTTCCCAGGCGGAGGCTTTGTCTAGTGAACTCACCAAGGGAAGTACCCGGCACAGTGTTTATAGGAGGAACCTTTACATAGTCTACTGCCTAAATCAACCGCAACTGACCCTCCAAGTCCCGCCCGACTTCCGGCCCGCGGCCCCGCCCCCTGCCCCTCCGCATGGCCGCTCTATACCCAAGCAAGTCTGGGGACTGAGGCTACTCGATGGTTCAAAGCTGTACCCTGTGAACGCCGTCCCCTTACTGATATAAGGGGTCATAATGGACCCGAGCACACAAGGAAGTTTCAACTTAGTAAGAGGATACTATCAGAAGCATAGTAAAAACTAAACATCTAGGGTAATGGAAAAATTTAATTCAAAGGTCCCACAAGTTAAAACGAATTGCTTAAAAAAGTAACATAGTTGGTGGGTAGCTCAGTGGCAGAGAGATCCCTCGTGTGTGCAAGTACACAGCTTCAGTGTCTAGCACTAGAAAAATGAAAAGCAAACACTTAAGAACGAACCAACGATTGGACAGGGGAGTGAAAAACCCAATCTCCTTAAGCAGGTAGTTTATTTTTTTAGGAGTGTTCAGAGAACATTTATAAAACTTAATTAGATGCTTGATTTATAGGCATATTAGACAAAAACTGTTATAAAAAATGTTCACACAACAAGTCTTGTTGGAATTTCAGAAACACTGACTAGATAACCTTATCAAATTTACCTGAAAATTTGTAGACCATAAAGCAGAGAAAAATAAAGGGTTGGAGAGATGGCTCAGCAGTTAAAGACACTGGCTGCTCCTCCAGGGGTTTGATTCCTAGCACCCACGTAGCTCACAACTATGTGTAAATCCTGTCCTGGCAGATCTGCAGCCCTCTGACCGCCCTGGGCACCAGGCACACAAGTCCTGCATAGACTCACAAGCAAACAAAAACACCTGTGCACATAAAATTTAAAAAAAAATCAAATTAAAAGAGTAAACACTTTATTCTCACATGTGTACTCAAGAGAAAACTATTTTTGTTGATGAAGACAAATGTATTTATCCTAAGTTAGTATTTTTTTTTTGACTAGCAACAATGGACAAATATATAGTCAAGCACACACGCATGTGTGTGTATGTATGTATGTATGTATGTATGTATGTATGTATGTATATCATGCTTTGGATAGAACTCAGTTGGAAGAATGCCTTGTTGGAATTCACAAAGCTTTCTCTTGGTTAGATCTCCAGAAATTCACAAACTTACATCCTAGCATCAAAGAGGAGGAAGCAGGAAAATAAAAAATGGATCAGAAGTTCAAGGTTATCCTCTATTACACAGTGGGTTTGAGGCCTAGGACATGAGATCCTATCTCAAATCCATCACATCAGAGGCTGGGGAAATAACTCATTAGGTAAAAGCTGAGCTGAGTCCCAGAACCCATGTAAAAGCAGGGTTTAGTGACATGCTCGTAATCCCATTGCTGGGGGTTGGAGGGAGGGAGGTAAAGACTAGTGAGCCTGGGGCCTGCTGGCAAGTCATCCTAGCCTAATGGGTTGGCCTACATCCCACTGAGAAATCCCATCTCAAGAAATAAGCTGGATGGGTAGGATGGCTCAACGGGTGAAGCACTGCCACCAAGTCGGAGGACTCAAGTTCCAGCCAGCGACCCATGAGGTGGAGAGGAATCTGTAAATTTTTCCTCTGACCCTCCCTTTACATGTGTGCCATGGTTTGTACAGTGTATACACACATGCAGATGCACATACACACACACACACACACACACACACACACACAGAGAGAGAGAGAGAGAGAGAGAGAGAGAGAGAGAGAGAAAGAGGCAAATAGACTCACTCATCAACCCAACCTCCCTCGAATTCTCCACATTACAAACAAAAGATACAAATTATTAGGGAATACATCATTACAAAGCAGTTGGCATTCTTTTTTAAAACTTTAGCTTATCTCTTTAGTGACAGAAGGTACCAAGGAAGAATGTGACCTTGGAGTGCCTGAAAAAAAAAAAAAAACCAGCTCCTCTGTAAGAGCAGCTGGTGCTCTTGACGGCTGAGCCTTCTCTCACCCCCGTGTGTCAATCTTGCTTCGCACGCTTGCATGCACGCACGTGTGTGAGCGTTGCATTGTGCTTTCAAGCTCAGATTATTTCATAAAACTGTACCCGTATTGGACATGCCTAGACTGTTTTTTCTCTAAATAGTATAGTATTTATACAGAATTTTCATTTTATTAATCATATGCAAATATGGTTACATTTTAAATAAGAAGCTTGAACATCTGCAGACTTTGTTATGCTTATGGTACCTGGAACCAGTCCAGCGGGGATTCTGGATAGTTGTCCAGGACTGTATCAAGGTATACTGTTCTGGGGGCTGGGGATTTAGCTCAGTGGTAGAGCGCTTACCTAGGAATCGCAAGGCCCTGGGTTCGGTCCCCAGCTCCGAAAAAAAAAACCAAAAAAAAAAAAAAAAGGTATACTGTTCTGCCTTAAAGGGAAAAAAACCCCAGCCACAAACCCCCAGTGTAGCATAAGCCATTACATAAATCTTTATTTTAGAAAAGATTTATTTATTATATGCCTGCAAGCCAGAAGAGGGCACCAGACCATATTATAGATGGCTATGAGCCACCATGTGGCTGTTGGGTATTGAACTCAGGACCTCTGGAAGAGCAGTCAGCTCTCTTAATCTCTGAGGTATCTCTCCAGCCCTACATGTAGAGTCTTAAACAGTCAAACTCAGGAGCAGAGTAGGAGAGGAGCTTCCGGGTGCTTATGGGGTGGTCCTCCAAGGGTACAAATGTTCAGCATGAGGAAGTTATAGACGTGACAATAAAAAGAACGAGTGAAAACAACATTCAAGTATTCATAATTTCATTCCCTGGATAGTTTTCTGAGTAGTTACTGCATGGCATACTTTCCTAAGATATCTCTTTCTCTCTCTCTCTCTCTCTCTCTCTCACACACACACACACACACACACACACACACACACACACACACACACACACACACACAGAGAGAGAGAGAGAGAGAGAGAGAGAGAGAGAGAGCGCACAGCTACTCACTCTAGAAAGGGAGTGTACAACAGACCGAAGAAATGATCGATGGGTTTCTATTGGGGTTACTAACAGGCATATGAGGGAGCAGGGATGACTCAAGACCACTGCATCATGGATTACTGTACTCCTAGCATGGGCAGTGACCCCAGAAAGCAGCATGCAGCCCTGGGGCTGTCTGCACAGCCTGCAGGCAGTTTCACAGTCCAAGAACCCTCTCTACAGCACAGCTGGCCAGACTCCCCTCCCCCAGCAGTTGTTCACTCTTTTCTTTTTTATACAGATGTCAAGGATCTTTCTGGTTTCCCAGACCTTCTGTTTACTTCTAGAACATCAGGGGCCCCCTCCTCACGTATTTCAGGAATTCTGAGAAAAATGACACACAACAGTAACCACAAGGTTACTTCTATTTTTCAAAACCTACTTTAATGAAGGTTCTTAAATGTTTCAACATCCCTTACAGCCGAAAGGTAGGGGAGGGAGATGGTTAACAGGACTTGGGGGACATGGACCTGTTTAGAAGTCCTCCTCCTCCTCCTCCTCCTCCACCTCCTCCTCCTCCTCTTGTTCCTCCTCCTCCTCCTTGTTCTTATTCTTGTTTTTCTTCTTGTTGTTCTTGTTCTTGTTGTTCTTCTTCTTGTTCTTCTTGTTCTTCTTGTTCTTGTTCTTCTTGTTCTTGTTCTTCTTGTTCTTCTTGTTCTTCTTGTTCTTCTTCTTCTTCTTCTTCTTCTTGTTCTTCTTGTTCTTCTTGTTCTTCTTCTTCTTGTTCTTCTTGTTCTTCTTGTTCTTGTTCTTCTTGTTCTTGTTCTTCTTGTTCTTGTTCTTCTTGTTCTTGTTCTTGTTCTTCTTCTTCTTCTTGTTCTTCTTCTTCTTCTTGTTCTTCTTCTTCTTGTTCTTCTTCTTGTTCTTCTTCTTCTTCTTCTTGTTCTTCTTGTTCTTGTTCTTCTTCTTCTTGTTCTTCTTCTTGTTCTTCTTCTTCTTCTTCTTCTTCTTCTTCTTCTTGTTCTTCTTGTTCTTGTTCTTGTTCTTGTTCTTCTTGTTTTTCTTGTTACTCTTCTTCTTGTTCTTCATCGTCTTGTTCTTGTTCTTGTTCTTGTTCTTCTTCTTCTTCTTGTTCTTGTTCTTGTTCTTGTTCTTGTTCTTGTTCTTGTTCTTCTTCTTCTTCTTCTTCTTCTTCTTCTTCTTCTTCTTCTTCTTCTTCTTCTTCTTCTTCTTCTTCTTCTTCTTCTTCTTCTTCTTCTTCTTGTAGTTCTTTGGGGGTGATTCCCACCTTTGTTGTCAGCAACCCAGTCCACTAGCAAAACACCAAACTTGAATCTGCCGCAGCTCAATCCAGAAGAAACCACCAGGCTCCATGATCAGCGTGAATCTGCTGAAGTGGCAGGAAACAGCCAGAACACCACCAGAAGTTCTTTGGTGTGCTCCTCTCTCCCAAGTCACGACAAGTGAAGATCAACGAAGAAAGCAAGGTTAACCATCATCGGCATCAGTGAAGACCAGCGAGGTGAAGCAAAATGAAGACCAGCAAGGTGAACCAAGAATCCACTGTCTGTTGGGTTACACGTATACTCTTTCCCAACATCATGTGTCCTCTCAAGCATCCGTTCCAGCAAAACATCACATGACTCAGACCTGGGTCTGGACCCAAAGGCCTGTTCCCCACCTGAGCTGCCAGCTCCTGCAGTCACACTGCTTTTCTGAACTGCAGATGCTCCCCAGGCTGTTTGCCAAGGTAGAGGACAAGAATGACTCCCAGAGGTGTGCTTGTGGGGGCAGAGAATGGATACTGACCTTGGGCCATACTCACTGGGGGCACAGGACGAGAAGGAAATGTACTTGGGGCCATGTTTCCTGGGACACAGGATGGGCAAGGAGCGTGGCTGCCACTTTTGTAGGAGACATGAGACTGAGGAGATGAACGCAAGAATTCTATGGTTATTTCTGTCAGGAGGAGGCTTGGTTATGGACCCAGTGATAGGAAACAACTGTTCTCTTTGGATTCTGCCATCACCCCTAGGAACCCCTTCCATTCACTCTCGTAAACGTGAGGTTTTTGTTTTTGTTTTTGATATTTTTTATTTACATTTCAAATGTTATTCCCTTTCCCAGTTTCCTGTCCATAAGCCCCCTATCCCCCTATCCCCCTCCCAACCACCCCCCCTTCCCACCTCTTCCCCCTGACATTCCCCTACACTGGGGGGTCCGGCCTTGGCAGGACCAAGAATGTCTCCTCCCATTGGTGCCCAACAAGGCCATCCTCTGCTCCATATGCAGCTGGAGCCATGGATCAGTCCATGTGTACTCTCTGGATGATGGTTTAGTTCCTGAGAGCTCTGGTTGGTTGGTATTGTTGTTCTTATGGGGTTGCAAGCCCCTTCGGCTCCTTAGATCCTTTCTCTAACTCCTCCAATGGGGATCCTGTTCTCAGTTCAATGATTGGCTGCGAGCATCCGCCTCTGTATTTGTCACGCTCTGGATGAGCCTCTCAGGAGACGGCTATATCAGGCTCCTGTCAGCATGCACTATTAGGCTTCATCAATATTGTCTAGTTTCGGTGGCTGTATAATTATGGGCTGGATCTCCAGGTGGGGTAGGCTCTGAATGGCCACTCCTTCAGTCTCTGCTCCAAACTTTGTCTCCATATCTCCTCCTATGAATATTTCTGTTCCCCCCTTTAAGAAGGACTGAAGCAAACTTGAGGTTCTGCTCCTCACTTCTCTGCTTCATCCTTTCTCTCTCACACAGTAGCAAGCACTTTACCTCTAAGCTACATCCTCAACCCTCAACTTTATGTTGAGGTTAGGATAGGTAACCTCATGTTTGATTAACTGATCAATTAAAACAGAACAACCAAGGTTTGAAACCCAGTATCAGTTCTAGGCTGGAACAGGGATCAGAGCCTTGGGCCCCACACTTGTCAAGAGTCTCTGAGGAGTCAAAGCTGTTAACGTTGTTTCCCTCCTTTACGGCCAGCCTTAAGGATCTGCTAGGCACCCACAGTTAGATTGTTTTCTTTGCCCTAGAAAGTTTTCTTCCGTCTCCAGAAAACAGCTCAAAACAAAACAGTCCCTGGTTGCTGACTAGTCTCCTCACCTCCATGCTATCTTTGCCAGCCACTCTGCCTTGGTTGTTTAGGACACTTGGACAGATACCCTCAAAGAGAGCCGGGAAGAAGCCATGGGTGAAGGTATGGACTCAGTACAGAAGATCTGTGTTGAAGGGGTCTAGAAAGAAGTTGAAGGTTGGCACCATGCTCAGGATTAGAGTCCTGAACGGAGCCCAGGAGAAGCTATTGGTGAAGGCGCAGCCCAACTGCAGCAGGAGAGCCCAGCATTTTGGAGATGCCAGGACCTTGGGAGCCGCAGGTGTGAGTGGAGCCAACCTGCACTTCTGCGACAATCTGTGTGTGCTGTGAAGGTCAGAACTGGAGAAATGGGGACTGAGGACCGAGGACTGAGCTTTTGTGTACCACTGACCTTCAGTTTTGCTTTGCTTTGAATCTAATTTCGCCAATTATCCCCTCTTGGAATAAGAAACTAGTTTACGGGCTGGAGAGATGGCTCAGCGGTTAAGAGCACTGACTGCTCTTCTGGAGGTCCTGAGTTCAATCCCCAGAAACCACATGGTGGCTCACAAACATCTGTAATGAGATCTGATGCCCTCTTCTGGTGTCTGAAGCTACTCACATACATAAAATAAATAAATATATCTTTAAAAAAAAGAAACTAGTTTACTTCTTTTCTGATTTTACAGGGACCCACACTTAAAAGACTCTGGATATTTAGAGAGATTTTGGATTTTAAAACAGACTTTGGATATTTTAAAGAGATTGAAAATTTAAGATTGTCTGTTTGTTTGTTTTGTTTCGTTTTTGTGAGACAGGGTTTCTCTGTGTAGCCCTGGCTGCCTTAGAACTCGCTCTGTAGACCAGGTTGGCCTCGAATTCACAGAGATCCATCTGCCTCTGCCTCCTGAGTGCTGAGATTAAAGATGTTTCTCACTACTGCCCAGCAGGAGTTTGCATTTTGAAAGACTGAGACTTTAAAAAGCTGGAATGTTTTATATAGTGACATGCCTTAGGTAGAGTTTCTATCGCTGTGGTAAAGACTGCAGAGGTTTGAATACGGTTGGCCCAGGTAGTGGCACTATTTGGAAGTATAGCCTTGTTGAAATAGGTGTGGCCTTGTTGGAGGAAGTGTGTCACTGTGGGTGTGGACTTTAACACCCTAGTCCTAGCTGCCTGGAAGCCAGTCTTTTCCTATTGGCCTTCAGATGAAGATGTAGAACTCTCAGCTCCTCCTGCACCATGCCTGCCTGGATACTGCCATGTTTCCGCATTGATGATAATGAACTGAACCTCTGAACTTGTAAGCCAGCCCCAATTCAATGCTGTCCTAATAAGAGTTGTCTTGGTCATGGTGTCTCTCCACAACAATGCAAACCCTAAGACAAGGACCATGACCAAAAGCAACTTGGGGGAAAAAGTTTTTTTAATCTTGTACTTCCACCCAACATTCTATTCCTGAGGAAAAGGCAGGCCAGGAACATGAGGAGGGCAGGAACCTGGTGGAAGGAAGTGAAGCACGGGGGTGGGGGAGGGAGGAGTGTTTTTAAGTGGCTTTCTCCCCACAGCTCACTCAGTCTGTTTCCTTACAGCAAGAAAGTGTACCTCAGGCTTGCTCACAGAGAATCTTATGAAGGAATTTTCTCAATTGAGGGTCTCTCTTCCTCAAATGACTCTAGTTGACTCCAGAGTCTGTAAAAATATATAAAGTCTCTCTAAAATTCCAAAGTTTCTCTAAATTCCAGGGCCTCATAACCAGGGGTTCCTATATAATCAAAACACAAGTTAAATACTTTAATATTTCAAGAGAAAGTAACCAGGGCAATTATAATCCAATCAAAGTAAAACCAGGATTTTAAAAAAGTACAAAAAGGGGGTTGGGGATTTAGCTCAGTGGTAGAGCGCTTGCCTAGCAAGCGCAAGGCCCTGGGTTCGGTCCCCAGCTCCCCCCCCCAAAAAAAGTACAAAAAGTTGGTGCTTGATGGTGGGATCCACTCTTGATCCTCTGGGCTCCAAGAGGCCCTGAAACAGCTCCACTCTCCTGGTTCTGATGGCCATAACACATGCAGCCCATCTCTTAGATTCAAGCTGACTCAATCCTTACCAGTCATCCCGTGGTACTGGCATCTCAAAATGCAAGGGTCTTCTGCTGCAACTGGACTGGACTTTCCACAATCTCCACCTCCCTCCCCTACCACACAGCGCCAAGCCTTGGCTGCTCTCCATGACCCAGTCATGCATTCAAAACCAGTACCACCGGGAGACTCTTGCACTACTAAGTTTGGTTGCCAACATTAGATGCAGCCTTGCCCACATCTGGACCATAGTTTCTTCATACTGACCCCAGGGGAAAACTTCCCAGGAGATTTGACTTAGCAAAGCAAGGTTTCATTTTAGTGGTTCTGGTTTCCTTTCCAACTCTTCAGCTCCAGATGACCAGAATCAGATTCTTAAATCAAGATATCAGGGCTGGAGAGATGGCTCAGCGGTTAAGAGCACTGACTGCTCTTCCAGAGGTCATGAGTTCAATTCCCAGCACCCACATGGTGGCTCACAACCATCTGCAATGAGATCTGAAGCCCTCTTCTGGTGTGTCTGAAGACAGCTACAGTGTACTTATATAAATAAAAATGAATAAATCTAAAAAAAAATCAAGATATCACATAAACAGCCCTGATAGAGTCATCGATTCCCTCTGGAACTTCACAAGCCACACCCCTGTCACCAGCAGACAAAGCAAGTCAGTAAGCAACGTCCCCCAGGGCTTCTGCATCAGTTCCTGCTATCAGTGATAGAGTATGACCTGAGAATTGTAAAGTTATAAAAGAGAAAACGCTCCCCGAAGATGTTTTTGGTTCTGGCATTTTACCACACAATAGAAACCCTAACCAGACTGATGCCTTCTGGCCAAGTTTATTGTTGTTACTTGGGAATACCAGGCTGCTTCTGGGCCCTGGGAAAGCAGGAGTTACAGGGTTCACCCTCTGTGCAGGAAGAGGCCTGTGCTCGTGTACAGAAACAAGAGTCTCAGTGTGTGGTACAGGCCTAACTCAGCAGACAATGGACTTAGTGCTGTGCCAGCAGCCCCGTAGGGCCAGTGTTCTGGAAGCGAAGGAGCAAAGAGACTAATTTGATTTAATATTTTGAGATCATAAACCACACCAGGCTGGGAGAGAGTTGCAGCTTTGACAGAACAGTCCAGACCTCATTCTGCGATTTCTTTTTCTTTGAAGAAACTGCTGCATAGCTAGGCACGGTGTTCAGCGACTGTAATCCAAGCAAAGAAAGGCCAAGGCAGGATGGCAAGTTTAAGGCCAGCTTGGGTGACAGTTACACCCTGTGTCAGAGAAACAGCTTTATTGGGGTCTACTCTGGGGCCTTCAAGGACCTGCTTGTAGTTTAAACAAGACATGAGACTTCTATATAGTTTAAAGCTGTAAGCCATTAGCTAGGGCAGACTCAGCTAGCTTCTAACAACCTGAATTTCAGACTGGCCCTGCCACCTGGCTAGCTCTTTACTTTCCTGTTCCACTCACTTTCCCTTCTGTGTTTGCTTTGATCCTCCTTCCTCTGTTTGCATCCCATCTCTCGGCCCACCAGAAGTTCTGCCCCCATACTTCCTGCCTCAGCTATTGGCTGACTTATTATAACCAATCAGCAGTAAGATCATGCTAGAACATCTCTTCAATGCTTGACTGTCATCTTTTGGGAAGGTTTGGAAGACAAACATTTACAGAATAGAAAACCTGGGGATGGGCCATACAAATGACAGTACCAAAATCCTGCCAGCACTTAGCGCTCTGCCTGTAGAGAATTCACAACTGGAAATACAGAGACACACCTTAATACAACAGGGGTCTAACTGGCGTACAGCTTGTTATAGGCATTTCAGGTGTGTGGCTTTACATGTTTTGTCATATCCGTACTCTGGTGTGTTAGTTAATTTTCTGTTGGCTGTGATGAAACACCTTGACCAAAAGCAACTCTTGGAAGCAAAGTCAATTTGTGTTTATGATTCTGGTCCATTATGGTGTGGAGGAATGGCAGCAACTGCCAGGGGATGGCACGAGGAGTAGGAAACTGAGAGATCACATCTTCAGCTGCAAACGTAAGCAGACTCCAAACCTGAAGTGAGGTGTCTGGTGTCCTAGAACTCACTCTATAGACCTGGCTAACCTGGAACTCACAGCGATCCCAGTGCTGGGATTAAAGGTGTGCACCACCCCCTTGAGGCTATGAACTCTTCCTACTTCATACCTTCAGGAACTTCCACTAGTGAGACTGTGCCACCCCGTAATCGTCCCAAACAGGACCACCAGCAGGGACTGAGTATTCATTTGCCTTTGGGGGAATTCTCAAACACCCACATTCCATTCCCTGACTCCTGTAGTGTTTTAAATGAGATGTCCTCTATAAATCTCCGGAGTTTGAATCCTTGGTCCCCAGTTGTTGGCTGTTTGGGAAGGATTAGGTGTGTTCTTGTTGGAGGAGATGTGTTAGTGAGGGCTGGTTTAAGGTTTTTACCATGTCCATGGTGTTCGCTTCCTCCTGCTTTTGGATCGAGATGTGAGCTCTCAGCTGCTGTTCCAGTCCTCCTCTGCCATGCTTTCCTTCCGTCATCATAAATTTTGTCCCCCTGGACAAATTTGTCCCCTAATCAAACTATTTTTCTAAGTTGCCTTGGCCAGAGTGTTTTATGGCCATATCGTAAAGTAAAAATGCATTTAATCTAACTGTAAAAGTTCCCATCATCTTTTTCAGTTTCAACATTGTTTAAAAAGTCCAAGGTAATCTCTTAACTATAGACCCCCGTAAAGTCAAAAGTAAAATTATATACTTCCGACGTACAAGGGCACAGTATGTACGCTGGCATTCCAAAACTGTGGAATAGAGGCATAGCGAAGAGATACAAAATACCAAACCCTGAAGCTCCATTGTCTGGTATCTGCAGTCCCACGGTTAGACCGCTATGATAGCTATTGCTATTCTTGGTTGTCAACTTGAAAACAAACGTCTGGAATTATCCTAAAACCCACGGGACTGGGTACACCTGTAAGAGAGTTTTTCTTGAGGTGGGAAGATGCACCTTAAATCTGGGCCACGTCTTCGGGTGGCAGCCTATATAAAGGTCATGGAAGAAGGACGTTCTTGCTCTTTGCATGCTTGCTCCTACTCTCGCTGGAAAGTTCATTCCTTCATTGCTATTAGAGCCTAGTTCTTCAGGATTGATGTATACTGGAAACCAGCTGAACCATCGGGCTTTATGTGTGCCCCGCCCCGAACCTCCCAGCATGTCCACCTTGCCCCACCTCTGGGCGTTCCCCTCCACCCCGCGGGTTCCATTCTCCCCAGGGATCATCCTGATTTTTGGCGGCGCACTCTGCTGGGTTTTCCGAGGCCTTAAGTTAAGTTCCTGTGCATTCTGTCACCCCAAATTACAAGCACAGCCTGGAGCGCTCCGTCCCGCGGTGAGCATTGGCTCTGGGTCCGCTGTACTTTCTGCGGAACCTTGTGTCGTAGACCTGTTTCCAGGGGAGTGAGTTCGCTATGGGATTTAGGACTTACTAGCTTCCGGTGACCTCTCCGGCTAATGGCGGTAAGCTGTGGGAGGTGTGTTTGTGGCGAGGCCCTAGGTGGGGAGACCCTGTGAATTTCGTCCTGTCCCACGTTTTTCAGGAGCCAGGGCATCCTGCTCGGGAGGCACCAGCAGCCTCAAGCCGGAGAACTAATCGCGCTCCGCGTAGACCTCAGCTCTCTCGCCCAGCTTCCGGTGCCTCGGATCCTCCCCTTCGTAATTCAGTGCAACCTGCATGTGACTCCGCCAACAGGACAGATCCCGTAGGCAACACAGTATCGATGAAGCAAAAGAAAAAGAAAACCCCGAACAGGGTCTCTGGGACAAATGGAAAGGAAAAGCCCTCCGAGAAACCTACTCCAGAAGAAGCTCCCCCTAGTGCTGAGGCCCAGGCAAGGATGGGACTACCTGTGAGCTTTCTGGGTGCTAACCCGCCTACCTGTGTGGGCTAGGTGTGCGGAATTAAGGCGCTGAAGGTATGGGAGTGGGGTCTGCGGGATCCTGTTGCCTGCCATGTCCTCCTTTCTACCACAGGCGGAGCAGCTGGCGCGGGAGCTGGCCTGGTGTGTGGAACAGCTGGAGCTGGGTCTCAGGACGCAGAGACCCACCCCGAAACAGAGTGAGTGACCCTACTTTATACTTAAGGAAATGTAAACCATGACAGTGCTGTGGCCTGGTGGTGTTGCCAAGGGCTGGGATTGTTGCTTTTTGTTTGTTTGCTTTGTTTTGGTGGTTTTTTTTTCCCCGAGACGGTTTCACTGTACAGATCCGCTTGCCTTTGCCTCCTGGGAATAAAGGCATGTGTCACCCCAGTCGAATGGGAATTGTTGCCTTTGTAGTAGGATGATGTGGAGTGTGTTTGAAGTTACTAGCGCTTTAATTTTTTTTTCTTAATCTGCAGAAGAGCAGGCTGTTGGGGCAATCCGAACGTTGCGCAGTGAAAAAACCCCCTTGCCCCGGAAGAGACAGCTGATGCGCTCCTTGTTTGGGGACTACAGGGCTCAGATGGATGCAGAGTGGCAGGAGGCCCTACGGGCTTTAAAGGCTGGTGAGGAACTAGAAAGTGATTGGTTTACATTAACTTCAAGGGAGTGGCTCAGCTCAGCAGGGTTGGTGTGGGAAGAGATGCGCTCAGGGGGAAAAATTGTAAGCAGGGAGAAAGTATATACCTATTTGGGGACAGAGGTCCCGGAAGGAGGAGGGCCGAGGTCCTCACCTCGGTCTGTTTTGGGGATGGGAAAAACCACTCATCTGTCTTGGCCTGGGCTCACTTCACTGGCTATAAAGCCAGGTCCCAGTTGGACTTTAGTTCCTGAAGGGCATAAATCCTGGATATGTTATTTAGATTTTAACGTTTTTGGCAAGTTACTGCATCTCGGTGACTCTCATCAGAGAAGGCATTATTTACTTTTAGTACTGAGAAGTTAGGAGAGTTGTAACTGCACAGATAACGTTAGCTGACTCTCCACTCCCCCTTCCTACAGCCACCCACTCGGCCCAGGTACAGCTGGTTGGCGAGGCCGCCAGAAAGAAGAGTGGAAGGGTCTGCAGGCCGCGTCCTGCAGGAAGAGCCGGAACCACGCCCGACTTGACCAACGAGGAGTTCCGGTTCAATTTCTTTTAGAGTCTCCTACATGCTGGACTAGTCATCCCCTCCGGGGTGGTGAGGGGGATTTGTCTTGAGTGCAGGGCCTTTCCAGGAATTCTCTCAGCAGAAGTGGGATTGGTTTGTCCCTCATGACATGAAGCGGCTGGCCGATGTGAAGCTGCCACGTGGGAACTTTTGAAAGAAATGTTCTTCCTGACAGAAGAGAGATGTGGAGTAGCTGCTGGTGATAAGGAACTGTGGAGAAGCTCTGGACACACTGGGCTCACTTTCGAAAGGGCGCCCTGGCCAGTTTTTAGTGCTTTACATATTGTTATATTGCCTTAATAAATCTTTTTTTTAAAGAAATAGGATGGTGGGTGGAAGAGAGCTGTCTGTGTTATTGGAAGCAAAGTGAGACGGGCTGGGACTGCTTGGTCCAGCTCTGATGCCAGGGCTTCGTCCGTTGTTGGTGTTTCTGAGCAGGTCATCATCTTCAAGGAGCCAGTGTGGCCTCCATCCAGCTGTGTTTTGTTTTTAGGAGCCAAGGAGCTACTTGTCCTAACCTGAACTGAGTCTTAGCAGACCGCATTTAAAACGCATTTAAAACAAAACAAAACAAAACCCTTTGTTTGTGTGTGTGAATGGTATGTAAGTGGGTGGGTATGAGCGTGCTGGGCACACGTGTATAAAAGTGTCTTTTATTCCCCTGATGTAATTGTCTTCAGAGGCTCACTGCCTTCGTCTGCTAGCCTAGGCCTAGTCCTGGAAGCTTCTAGCCTCGGTACCATCTTATCTAGGCCTGGAATGTTTTCAGTTTCCGAGACTTACTGCTGAATAAGATCACCCTTTCTAGCTCTTTTCTTAGCTCTGGCTGGCTGGTTCAACTCAACTGTTCTGACTCCAACTCCTCCCCATGCTGACTGATTCAATCTGGCTTCTCTCTCTCAGCCTCTTACTCTATGCTCTGCTTGGCCTCAATACTAATTCCGGCAATCCGTTCTAATCCTCTCACTCCTCACTCTCTGGCTCGTTCTGTCTTCACCTGTGTCTAGCTTGTTCTCTTTCTGCAACCTGACTCTGGTAAAACTGCCTCTCCCTCTCCCTGCCCCTCCCATGAGTATTTCGTGGGCTGTTCAAACTCAGCATTGTTACAGAATGCCTACTTAGGTCCCCGGTCTCCCTTTGCTTTTTAATCAGTGGTATTTACTGCCCTGTCTAGCTGCTTAGGCCAGAATCCTATGTTACTGTTTATTGCTGGTTTTTCCAACACTCTTCAGTACTTAGTGTTTAGGGTAGGTTGAAGGTTGCATGAAGGTTGGGGTTTAGAGTTTGGGTTATGGTTGTAGGACTATATGGGTTAGGGTGTGAAGGTTAGCTAAGGGTTAGGGGTTCTGGCCTGATTCTGAGGTTAGGGTTAGGATTTATTTAAAATCTCCCTGTCAAGATAATCTTAATATTGTGTAATAGTTAAAAATATTTTTGTTTTGCTTATATGAGTATTTTGCCTACAGTTTATATGTCTGTCATGTGTTGCCTGAGTTTGGAGAGGCCAGGAGAGTGTGGATTCCCCCGGAAGTGGAGTTACAGATGGCTGTGAGCTGCCACATGGGTGCCTCTGTCTCCTGAGTACTGGGATTAAAGGCCTGTACCACCACTGCCCCCAGCTTGGAGGAAACTTTTTTCATCTTTATTAACTTTTTGAGTATTTTTATTTACATTTCCGATTGTTATTTCCCTTCCCGGTTTCCGGGCCAACATCCCCCCAACCCCTCCCCCTCCCCTTGTATATGGGCTTCCCCCATCCTCCCCCCATTACCACCCTCCCCCCAACAACACTGGGGGTTCAATCTTAGCAAGACCAAGGGCTTCCCCTTCCACTGGTGCTCTTACTAGGATATTCATTGCTTCCTATGAGGTTGGAGCCCAGGGTCAGTCCATGTACAGTCTTTAGGTAGTGGCTTAGTCCCTGGTGGAGGAAACTTTCAAACAGGCATGCCTGGGTCTGGATCAGGGTGGGCACAACCCAACTCCAGAGTTTGCTTTTTTTTTTTTTTTTAAGATCTATCTATCTATCTATCTATCTATCATACATCAGAACAGCCTGCATGTTTGTCTGTGTGATGTTGGATCCCCTGGAACTGGAGTTATAGACAGCTGTGAGCTGCCACTTGATAACTGTCCTGAAAATGGGTTACCATGGATCTAAGGGTATTGAAATCTGTGGTGAGAGAATTGCACCATCGGCAACGCTGTTCCAGTCAATGCGGTCAATCCAAGTGTTTTAGAGAGCTGTACATTTCCACCAGCCATATAACATTTTACAACTTGCTTTCTGCTTCAAGACAGGTGCTTTTACAACTATTTGTTGCCAATTTTCCTTGGGTTTATTCTAAATCAGTGCTTTTCTGAACATTACTGCCTTAAGTTGCAAAATGCACCCATTCATAGAGGATGACACCTAAGTCATTCCAAGTGCAAGATTCAATTCAACTAAATAAAAAGGATTTTATCAGCTCTGCCTCTCAACTCATCCAGAAGCAAGGAAACCACTTGCCCACTTGTTAGTTTATGGTTAATGTCATTCCAAGTATTCTCAGGTTCCCAGCAACTATTTACAAAAAAATCTTAAGAATACTAAATACTTTTGTTTCCTCTGTATAATTTCTTTAACAGCTATAAATTTGTTCACCATAGAGTATACATTTATAGTGCATATGATATATATGTAGTATACAGCTTTTATTCTGAAGAAATAAATGAGCTATCCAGAAAACTGTTTTAGACACAGAATCATTTCCCTCTTCTGTGAGAAGAACCTCCCATCTCCAAAGAAAAAAGTTGGAATTCCTTTCTTAAATTTTGGGACTATGCTTACCAGTGTCATAAAAGATGTGATGAATAAAATAGGAATAAATCATTACTAAGGAATCTCAGGAAAGAAAAGCAAGCAAAGGGCCAGGTGTGGCAGTGCAGCCTTTAATCCCAGCACTCAGGAGGCGGAGGCAGGTGGATCTCTGTGAGTTTGAGGCCAGCCTGGTCTACAAAGTGAGTTCCAGGACTGGCGGGTTACACAGAGAAACTCTATCTGGAAAAACCAAAAGAGCAAAGATCTTCCTGTGACTATGGGGAAAGAAATAGTAGGGAAAAAGAGACAGACCGTATTGAAATTTTTGTTTTATTTTTCAAGCTAGGGTTTCTCTATCTCTGGCTGTCCTGTACCTTGCTGTTGTAAGGATCCAAGAATTGCCAAAGAATTACACCCTAGACTCAAATAGTATGCAAAAGCAAAGGATTTATTCTGCAGCAGTATATCATATAAGGCTCTACAATTCATCAAAATAGTTTATTTAGGAAAGGAGGAAAGGGGTTCGCAGGCCCCCTTTATGGAGGTCTAGAGGATTTTTTTTTTATAGAATAGTTAGATAATTTAAAGCTTCATTGGTGGGTGCCAGGGAAGTTACATGGGTCGGTTTCTGACCATCTTGTGCCCAGGTGGTCGGCAGATTGTATCCCTGTGTCATGAACATATTCACAGGATGAGATACCCAAACCCTTTAAGACTTCCCAGCACAGATGTCCCATTCTGAGATAAGATATTTCCCATTCTTGTGGTTATCCCCAGGCTGGAGCTGGTGCCTTATGGCCTAGTTCCAGGGGTTTATGTTATCCTTTCACTGTATTGACCAGGCTGGCCTTGAACTCACAAAGATCCATCTGCCTCTGCCTCCTGGAGGCTGGGATTAAAGGTGTGCACCACCGCTGCTCAGCTACTTACTGAGGTGTTTGTTTTTAAGTTCTAGGCACTTTGTGGAGGACAGCTGAAAGGAGCTGTTTACCTAGAAAACTTTGAGGAAAGCAAGAGGTGACTTGGTTTTACAGCTGACAAGAGGAGGGGCAAGAGGGTGCAGTCAGGTGACAGCCACCCAGAATAGCTTGTTTGCCCGCTGAGAGTGTTAGTACCAGGAACTGGGGCTGGGCAACAGAAGGGATCTGCAAGACTGAGGGTGGGAATGGTGTGGCAGAAAGGATTCCAACAGTGGCTCAGTTTTATTGTAATTTTTCTTGTCATCCACAAGACTGGCTCCAGGCGAAAAGTCCCGAAAGCGACCTTATCTACACTCACGCACAGTGTATGGCTTAGATCTGGAGACACAGGTGCAGTTAACCCTATGGTTGGCATTGAGCTTTTGTGGTGACAGAAAGCTCAGATGAGGGAAATAATTTACAGTAAATGTGTACAGCTCAATATCATAAAGTGGAAATAAAGATAACAAAAATGAATACCACTCCCTAATGTGTATTAATAGTGTTTATTAAACATTAAAAAGAGAAAGCTGAACCCCAGGTGTAAATGAAGTCTGATCATTTAAATTTGCCATCTGAATAATGTGTACTTTGTACCCCATTATGCAGGTCAACTGTCTATAACTCTCTTTCCAGGGGAATCTGACGCCCCCTTCTGGCCTCTGGGCACCAGGCACACACATGATGCACAGGCACACATGCAGGCAAGGAACCCATACACATAAAAAAAAAAAAAAAAAAGCAACCCTTATATCAATTGTGGCTAACATCGAGGTAAGAATGAACCCACAGTTGCTACTTCATCTTCCCAGCTTTGTAAAGTGACCTGAGGCTAAAAAGGCGGAGTAGAGCAAAACCAAAGTCAAAACAAGCTAAAGGAAAAGGTCTTAGGTGGAAGAACAATCGAGCATGTTATTTGGGCCTTGGAAAGTGAGAAGACTGCGTGGAAGAAAAAGAAAGGCAGGCTTTTTAACCAGATCTGTGAGATAGAACGCAGGACACCCAAGTCTGAATTTCAGATGGACAATGAATTTCTTCAGGATATCCCAAATACTGCACTAGACATCCACCAAATAAATCATTCATTATTCACCTGAAATTCTAGTTTAAGTGGGTGTTACTATTTTCACTTACCAAACCATCAACCAGGAAAGACTAATTTTTGTAAGACATCTTTGATTGCTATAAGGGTGACACAGAGTTCAGAAGAACCCAACCTTGCTAGCTGCAAAGACATCATCATCATGTCAAGCAAGGGCTTGGATGCAAGACCTTCGAGGGCAATTTTGCCTTCCTTCTCTGTGAGGCTGGCACAGAGGGTGCTGGGCAAACTTCCTTGCCTGCCCAGTCTCTGTGAATCAGGTTTGTCCTTGGTTGAGACCTTGCTGTTATGGTTTAGCTTAGGAATTGTATGAGCCCAGTCACCCGGTTGGTGAGGGAGTGGAGGCAGAGAGGTTGAGAGACTGCTTGCACACTTGGCAGCTGCATTGTGCTTTGCTGTACCCTGTAGATTGCTGTCTGTGAGCAGTGAGGGCAGGTGAAAGACAGGCTAGAGCCTGTGACTGGGCAGCAGAAAAGGTGGGCAGGCACAGAGCTTTTGAGAGGCGGGAGAGATAGGAGAGAGAGAGGAGAAGGACGACCCAGATCCGTGTGGCTTTACATAGCCATAGGTAACTATGAATATCATATAAGATTATTACAGGACAATTTGTCCAATCTAAGTGGGCAGTTTGTATCATTATCAATTGACTCTGAGTTCTTTGTTTGGGCGTTTTGGGGGTTGAGAATTTACTGACTGTAAATCTGACTGGTAAATTACAAGCCTCTAGAGTTTTGATTTTGCCAGGTTACAGGGATTTGTGACTGCTAACCGCATGATGGGCGGTTGCTGGGTGGGGCTGGCGTGGCAGCGACCCACCATGGTTTCTTAGTGAGTTGGGTGGAGAACTTTCAGAGCAAAGGGTCAGAGAGTCTGCTGGGATGAGAACACCCGGCCTGTGCCATGTGGCCCGCCTGGTGCCCGGCATAGTGTGGGATGGTGCATCCTTTTCTATCATTTCCCGCAACAGTATCCACTTACAAAACTTACTACTGCTTTGATGCCAAGTGGCTGCACACTGTCCTTACCAGGCTGCATTTAACCTCTGCTCCCACCAAGTCAGACAGACGGCTCTTGTTGAACTTCCCCACTCTCCACAGCTTCTTTTACCGTAGCCTAGGTATGGTGTTAACCAAATTCCATATATTCCCCCTGCAGGATATGCAGTAATACCCAGGCTGTCTCTAAATGCTAACCAAAACTATTATTCAAGAAGTTAAGACTGTCGTTAGGACTAAGCTGATGTGAGCAGAGAACACACTCTCTTGTACTTGGATTTCTTTCTTTTTTCCCTTCTTTTTTTCTGGATGGGTGGCTGGCAATGCCATGGGGGAACTGGTCGCGGTGTTAGGAAGATTGAGAATCACTGCTCTACAGAATACCTCGTTCCTTGATAAAAGCGACTTGAAGGAGCATAACTAAAAGGTTAGATCTGGTTAGATCTAAAGATCAGAGCCTCAGGGCAGTGACCCCTTTGTCAATCATTAAGCTTTTCTGCTACTCGTCTTTGGTCATTTCACACTGCAAATCTGTAGACTTAGATTTTTCAGAACCTATTTAATAAGGGTTTTCAAACACTTCCACCTGTCTTCTAACCTACCACCCAAAGGTAGGGGAGAAAAGATAGTAAACAGGATGTGGACCTGTTTAGAAGTAGGTATTTGGGATGATTCCTATCTTCGTTTGTCAGGATACCAGCAGTCCATTTCAGTAGTGTCATGATACCAAACATGAATCAACAGCAGCTGCACAATCCAGCAGAAACTGCCAGGCCTCCACCAAATAGGCAACAGTCAGCGGAAGTGACTAGAGCCAAACAGGATGCCAGGAGAAGTTGGATTCCAGACCAATGAAGCATTGCAAAGCAAGCTAAGCAAGAGCCCTGTCACTGTTTGTTGAGTCCTATTTATATTTTCTCCAAACATTACATGCTCTCCTATGGGCGTCTTGCCTCAAAAAGACCCCCACAGGGGGTCTGGGTGAGTTCAATTCCCCCACATGTATCACATGACAGAACCAGAAACTCCCACTTCTTAAATCCTTGAAGTTATACAGTTCTTAAGTACATAGCAAAGGTTAAGAGAAAGACACACCTTGTATTGTTGTTTTTTTTTCGATTTGCCATTGCTCTTAGATTTAAGGTCAGCTAGGGAGCATCTAAAGAGGACTTTTGGGCCCACAGATGAGCCAGGTGTGAGGGAAGGGATACTCACTTAGCAATGAGGTGAGAGCTGCAACACTGCTGAACAGTCCAGTTCTTCAGAAGGGTCTCTGACAGAGCATAACAACTGTGAAGCCATCAGATGTCGTCATTAGTCATTAGTTAAAAACAGAAAGAGCTTTGATATACTTAGAACTCATTGTGTTAGCCCAGTGAGTTTCTAGTGATAGGACATTTTACTGTCAAATGTAATGCCAGTTTATGTTCTAGTCATCTGAATAAAAGTCAGTCTGTATCCTTCCCACCCCCTCACCCCCCAAATTACCTTAAACGCAACTAAATCTGTTTTATGGAGCCAAAAGGCATTAAGCTGCTAAAACACACGCTTTAAAAATTGAATGTGGAATAGCTGCCCTCTGTTTCTCAAGGGAAAAGAGTGCACTCTTAAACCTTACTTAGTCATAATAACCCAAACTTCCCGAAGGCTTCAACAATTTGGAATTGCTCCAAACCCAAAATGGGGGAGGAGAGAAAGGAAAGGGTAAGGAGCTAGAAAGAGTAGGAGGGTGATGGGAGGTGCGAAGGAGAAAGGGAGGGAGAGAGGGACAGGTTGGACCAACAGGGAGTCGGCCAATTTTTAGAAGTACATCGGAAGGAGACTTGGAGCTTACATCTGATTGGTTTACCAGCCAGGAATAATGAACTCTGATTGGCTGGTGATGATGTCTCCAACTAGTCAGCCTTTTGCAGGGAAGTAAATTTATCTGGCAGGAAGGATGGGAGGTAGAAGAAGTGACGAGAAGAAAAGGAAAGAGATCCGGACAAAGGACAGGCAGATGTTATTTGTGATTTGGGCAGCTGAGACAAATGAAATGAAAACAGACACCTAGGGCTGGAGAGATGGCTCAGTGGTTAAGAGCACCCAACTGCTCTTCCAGAGGTCCTGAGTTCAATTCCCAGCAACCACATGGTGGCTCACAACCATCTGTAAAGAGATCGCAATGCCCTCTTCTGGTGTCTGAAGACAGCTACAGTGTACTTATATATAAAAATAAATAAATCTTTAAAAAATAGAAAAGAAAAGAAAACAGACACCTATTTATGTAACTGCTTATGGGTTACATTTTACCACTGATAGCTGTCTTCAGAAGGACCTGCAGGGAGTCCAGAAGTTAAATAGTATCCCCAGGTTACACAGATACTTAGAAAAAACAGCGCAGCCAAGGTTGCTAAGCTCAAACATAGGATCCTTGGCACTAGATTCTCTAGAAATAACAATTTGGAGTTATTCTGGGGAACAGGGAGCTAACACTGATTGCAGAAAAGACCACCAGCAGCCACATCAGCTACAATTTAGTGGGAGGTGCAGAAAGGGTGAAGGGCTTTCACTACAAAGACCTTGAAACATATCCCAGGGAACATCTCTGTGCACATTAGTAAGAGTGACGATATCGGTATAAAGGAAGCATGTGTCTTTAGTACTCAGAGCGCCCTGATGCTTAAGTTGGAACCACCCCTTTCTCAGGCTTAGTCAACAACAATGTAGTCATTTACGAGTTGTTCCAACTAAAAACTGGGAAGGCATTTTGTCTTTTTTTTTTTTTTTTTTTTTTGGTTTTTTTTTTTGGAGCTGGGGACTGAACCCAGGGCCTTGCGCTTCCTAGGCAAGCGCTCTACCCCTGAGCTAAATCCCCAACCCCAGGCATTTTTGTCTTAACTCTCCCCACACAACACCTCGGTAAGACCTGCAGGTGCCAGTTCTAAAACATGTCGCCCAGGTTGCTTCTGCAATACACCTAGCCACTGTTGTCTCCTCTGAGCCACTGTAATGGTGTTTCAGTTCATTTCTCCAGTTTCTACTTCTCTTTCCTGCCTTTGTATTTTCCTTGGCAAATCAATTCTTTGGACCATGTCATCTGCTTAAAAATTCCACTAAGGATAAAATTTGAAGTTTTTTTTTTTTATCATGGTCTACCTGGGTTCGCTTTGAGTGTCACTGCTCTGGGCACACTGCCCCCTCCACACACAAAAGCCTCCTCGTGTCCCTGGAGCAGAGCTTCTCTCTCCAGCTTAGAAGACTTTAGTCATGGGGCTTCTTGGCTTCATGTTACCACACTGCGGGTTCTTCCTTCTGTCCCATGTCACCCACACAGGACTTTTCTTACAAGCCGATCGGAAAGCCCCCTTGTCATTTTTGTTTATAATACCATTTTATTGGTTTCCTGTTGTGGTAAAATTAAAAATAATGCTGTCTTTTATCCTGCACTAGGTCTGGCACCGTAGTGCCCCATGACATCTGTTTGATATTTTCATCTCAGTCAGCCCATCGTCTCTCACCCGCTGTGCTCCATCCCATATCACACTGCCAATGGCTTCTCTCTGAGTCTGGCAATAATCTCCTACCCATCTAGTTCCTGAGGCAGGTTGCCACCATGCCAGACATACACATCCCAATTCCCTGGCAGCCCAGTGTCTCCAGCCACCACACACTCTCTTGAATTCAATTAAATCGCCACAAGAAAGAGCACACAACACAATAACCTCTGATCCAATCGATAAGATATAGTTGCCCACCTAGGTAACATACAGTTTGCTCATCTAGATACACAAAATCCTATACACATTTATCCCTTAAGACTGTTCATAACAACCTGTAAATGTGCAGAGAGGAATCTTAACATCTGCCTCCATGTTCTCTCGCCTGCTCTCCTCCTCCTCCCCCTCCTCCTTCTCCTCCTCCTCCTCTTCCTCCTCCTCTCTAAAACTTTTCTCTCGTCCATCCATCCTTCCTTCTCGTCCAATGACAGGCCTCGTTCTGTCTTGTACCTGCCTTCACCTGCATAATGACATCATCCTTCAGCTTCCTACTGACTTCTCAACGGGAAAATGTATATGGTTTTATTTGCCTGCGTGGGTTTTCTTTTACATGTCAAGTTCCATTAAGGCAAACCCCAGTATTTCTCATACCTCTATGATCCTAGATCCTGGGAAACTAATGTGTAACTGGTCCTCACAATGAATGAAGGAATGAATGAATGAATGAATGCCAGAGCTCTAGAAGTCCCTGTGTGCCGTGTCACCTCTGCTACAACACCTATGGACAGGGCTCCATAGGGCAACCTGTTAGCACATCATTCTTTTGGAAGTTATGATCTCTAGTAAACTGTCGTCCTTTAGGAAGTATTGTAGAATCCTAACATGATTTCTGAAAAAGGGAAGAAAATCCTGTTTAGATTGAGACCTTGAGGGATGATAACAATGTATGGTTATTACCCATTGGTCATATAAGTTTTAAGTTTTGACTTGCCAACATTGTGTCTCTGAGAGATTAGCATATTCTCAGCAAAATGAATCACTCCATAGGAATTTTAAAGTCACAACTGAATCGATGGTCAAGATACTCCTGCTTTAATTTTGTCCATTTATTTCAATGTTCCAATTTCGAAAACTTTTTAGCTGGCTCATTACAGTTTCTTTTGAAAATGAAAATTGTCATGATGCCCCCTGGTGGAATAAAAAAGAATTGCCTTTCTTTCTTCCCCTTCCATTCGTTTTATCTAGAAAGAACAAACACATGCTTGTGATTGATATATGAAAGGATCAACTTTAATGTAAATGACATATCATGCAGATCGTTCTTGCTGTTGGGGGGACTGTAAGAAATACACAGCTCAGAATATCTGCTTGTAAGCAAGATATATTTGTAGGGAGCAGGCGCTGCCGACCAAGGGCAAGTATGTCAAGGACTGTGGTTTGAGAGTCATTAGAATGAATACTGGAGCCATAGAGTTTACCTTACCTTGCAATGCAGACTAACAAGGTTCTAGATATCTGCGTGGTCAGATAATGATGATGGTGGTTGCAAGACCCAGCTTTAGCTTCAACAGTCACGATTGGGACTGAGGAGCAGAACTCAGCGGTGGTTACTAAGCAGGGATCCATTTGCAAGGACCTTTTCATATATCCACCATTAGAGACCATAAAATCACGATTTGTCTGTCAAAATGGCTCTCAGTACAGGTCTTTTATACCAGGCCACGACTCCAGCATTTCTTTGTAGAGCACCATTATCTTCATGTGGGGATAAAGTGAAGCCCTTTTGAGGCAATCTGACCTAAACACCAAGAGGATCCTGCTAAGAAAGAAGAGTATTGGACCAGCCAAGCTCAGAAAGACGTCAGCATTGTGCTCACATGCTTCCTCCCTGCATGTATGCTCAACACTGTGAAAAGTTTAGTGCGAGTGCCCACGCCTCACGCTGTGCTGGAGAGCTCTGAGAAGCACAACCCTGGTCATTTTTATTGGTCCCAATTCAAAGTGAACCCACAATTAGGTGTGTCTGACTTTTGTTGTGGTCCAAGAGTTGCCCACAATCCACACAAACACTGATCTTAGACAGGGATGGTTGACTGAACCCATGGCTTATATTTTCCAAAACCTACTTTAATTAGGGTTTTTAAATGCCTCCCTTCTAGCCCACCACTCACCAGAGGTAGTGGAAAGGAAAGGTTAATAGGGCAAAGGAGGATGGGGACCTGTTTAAAAATAATTCTTTGGAGCGAATTCAGTCTGGATTGTCAGAATATTCATAGTTCGGTTTACTAGAGTCATCGCCATCATCATCATTCATCATCACCATCATCATCATTCATCATCACCATCATCATCATTCATCATCACAATCACCACCACCACCACCATCACCACCACCACCACCACCACCACCAGCATCATCACCACCACCACCATCAACGTGGCGGTGGGCGGCAGCAGCAGAAGCAGCAGCAGCATGATCCACTCACAAACACCATTCACAAGTCAGCAATGGCAGTTCAATCCAGAAGAAACTGCAAGGCTCTGCCCAGTTGCTAAGTCTGAGGTAATCACATTAGGGTGTCAACTACAAACTTGAGTTTGGGCCTACTCATGGCCAACCCAAGGATGGTTTGGTGAAGTAGTCCTGAACCTTCTTTGGGACAGGGTTTTATAGGAAAATGGGAGCAAGTGAGGGGGTGCCCAGCCTGGCAGGCATCTAGTAGAATGACTGCTGTAAGCTGACAGGTGGGTGCTCTGAAGCAAGACCGAGAACAATCACAAACGGTTGAAAGTACATCTGAAACAACGAGACTAATCTTTGATTGACTGTTACTAGGAAGTAACTAGGGAGTAACTCTGGGGTGCAGGCCAAGGATAAGCCATGGGGTTCTCCTAGTACTTGGGTGCAGCTTGGGTTCAGCTGCAAAGTCAAGTTCTCAGGCTTTTTTTTTTCTTTCAAGATGGAGGGCAGTCCCAAATGGAGTAGGTTTGGCCTCTCATCTTGAAAGTTAAAGGAAAGGTTAAGAAAGATATCCAAGGGGGGATTTGAAAAGCACAAACATATTATTGAAGTATACAAGGCCACACAGACATGTAGAAATGTTAGCATGCCCGCTGTTTGTGAATGAAAGCATGAAAGCAGGAAATGAGAACTAAAACTGGTTTTCTTTCTTTCTTTCTTTCTTTCTTTCTTTCTTTCTTTCTTTCTTTCTTTCTTTCTTCCTCTCCTTCCTCTCCTTCCTCTCCTTCCTCTCTCCTCCTCCTCCTCTTCCTCTTCTTCCTCCTCCTCCTCTTCCTCTTCTGCTTGTTTTTTCTTTCCTGAGGCAGGGTTTCTCTGTGTCCTGGAGCTCTCACTGTAGACCAGGCTAGCCTTGAGCTAACAGAGATCCACCTGCTTCTGCCTCCAGAGTGCTGTAATTAAAAGGTTACTCCCAGAAACTTTCTGAGTTCAATGAAACCATTAGTTGTGAATCCAACAAGCTCAACCCAGGAAATAGGACAACAGTCTCGGAGATTTATGCTTAGAATCATCATCTAACTGTAAAAGCTAAAGACCAAGAGAGTCCTGGAGGATCAAAAGAAGCTGTTCATGTTTAAATCCCCTCAGTTGATGTCTCCCATGGTGGGGGAATGCAGTGGCCTGTAATGTTTAAAGGGAAAAAAAATGCTGAAATAAGAAAAGAAAACAACCACCGACTCAGAAATCTATGCCCACCAAAACTGTCCTTTCAAGTGAGGAAGAAACCGAGACACATTTCGATGGATAAAATAAGAACTGGCAGTAGGCTGCCTCACTAACAATACTGAAAGAATTCTCTTGGCCAAACGAAAGGCTGGCAGACAGTGAGTTGGATCCAGATGAAGAAACAAGCTGTTATTTTTACCATTACCTGAAGTGGGAACTTCTGGTTTCTTGGAAAGTGGGTTGTGTGGGATGGTGTTTTGCTGGGGCAAACACGTGAAGGAGTGTTTTCCTGAAGCAGACACAGGCGAAAGGATGTTTTGCTAAAGTAAGCGCATAAAAAGATGTGTGGTGAAGGATTCTTTGCTCATGACACGCGTGAACTGGTTCACCTTACATGTGCTGTCCCGACTCCATAGAGAGAAACACCGAAAGCTTCTCCAGAGGCTCCTGTGGCTTCTTGCTGTCTCTGTGGACTCAGGACAATTGGCAAAGTGATGTCAGCTGATACAGACGCATGTGGAGTTTTGTTAAGACAGGCTCATGTGCTGAGGCAAGACACATGGTGAAGTAAGAGGACACGTGACGTTTGGAGGAGTAAAATAGGACCCAACTGACAGTGACAGACGTTTGGCTTGCTTGCACGGCTAGCTTTGCAACGCTCCTTGGTCTCTCATCTTCACTGATCTTCTCTTCGCTGAGAGAAGCAAGGCAAAGACCTTCTCCTGGCTTCCCTGGTGGTCCCAGTTCCTCCTGCTAATTAGGGTTGATTCAGCAGAGGCCCGGCTGTCCCTGCTGGGTCGTGCCACCTCTGCTGACTCCTGCTTGCTATCCCGACACTACCGAACTAGTCTGCTGGTGTATCTGTGAAGTGTTTGCGAGTGGATCGAGCTGCCGCTGATGATTCCTGGGAACTGAACTGCTGTTTTCCTGACAATGCAGATGGGATTTGCTCCAAAGAACAGTTTCTAAGCAGGTCCGCTTCCCCTGTATCCTAAGAACTTTTCTTTTCCACTATCTCTGATGGGTGGTGGGCTAGAAGCATTTAAAGAACCTTTATTAAAAGTAGGGTTGAGGACATTTTCAGCCTACGATTACCCACTAGCAAATATGAACTGTAGATAAATATGAGAAAGTATAGAAAGCTTCTCAGTAGTTACCTATGCACTGGTTTTTATTGAAGTCCTGGGTTCAAATCCCAGCACACATGTCAGGGTGCTCACAACTGCCTATGGGTCCAGCTCCAGAGGGATCTGATGCTCCTGGCCTCGGTGGGCATCTGCACCCACAGACATTTACATCCACGCGGAAAGACACATATGTGCAATAGAATAAGCCTTTGGCCCCCTCAATCCAGTGTGCAGCCCGTTAGTATGAGTCTTAAAAAGAGAGTCATGGGCTGGAGAGATGGCTCAGTGGTTAAGAGCACCTGACTGCTCTTCCAGAGGTCATGAGTTAATTCCCAGCAACCACATGGTGGCTCACAACCATCTGTAAAGAGATCTGATGCCTCTTCTGGTGTATCTGAAGACAGCTACAGTGTACTTATATATAATAAATGAATAAATCTTAAAAAAAAAAATTAAAAAAAAAAAAAGAGAGTCATACTGTATCTCATGTGTGACGATCTTGTTTGAAAGTCAGATTGATAAGGTAGTGATCATGAGTTTGTGTTTGTGTGTACATACACATGATACGAAACATGTGGCTTGCATGACCATAAAAGTACCATGGAAGAGGTGGAGAAGAAATAAGAAAGGTTTTGCATAATCTCCCAGAGTGCCCTGTGTTACACTATGTGTAACACTAAGATGTTGACTATAGGCCCCAGGAAAACTATTAAAAATAAGCTTTAAATTTAAATTAATAAATTAAAATTTTGGGGTTGGGGATTTAGCTCAGTGGTAGAGCGCTTGCCTAGGAAGCGCAAGGCCCTGGGTTCGGTCCCCAGCTCCGAAAAAAAGAACCAAAAAAAAAAAATTAAAATTTTGGAGTGTGGCGTATGTGTGTGCATGTGCCACAGCATACATGCGGAAGTCAGGCAACTGCTTATGGGAGTTAGTTCTGCCCTTCTACTATGTGGGTCCTTGCAACCAATCCTAAGAATTCGTATTATCATCAGACTGTTATAATAACTCCCTTTTTCGAGAAGGCATTTGAGTACATTTAAAATACCCAATAGCAGAAAAATGCCAGTATGGCATTTGCTAAAACTGTCTTTAAGGTAAGAGGCTGTTCAAAGCCCGGGTGAGCACACAAAGACTCAGAGACCTAAGTTGTCTGTGTAGACATTTCCTGAGTGACCTCTACAAGAAAACGCTTTAACCAAGGGCTTACTGACAAGATATTGACAAAGCCCTGATGAATGAATGAATGACAGCTACTGTGGGAATGAATGAATGACACCTACTTATGTTCTTCATAAATACCTAGCCTAGAAAGAAAACCATCAAAGTTGTGTAATCCCTAATGAGTTCCTGGAGCTCAGTAACTCTCATTAATAGTTAATAACAACTTAAAACCCGACAGAACAGAAGACGGACTGTGAAGGGAGTGGTCTTCGCTACCCCATCTCTGGAGTAAAGCAGAGTGGGACACATTAGATGTAGCCATCAGTTCACAGGAAATCCGAGTTAGGGAACTCACTAAGTGCACTCAGCGGGGTGAATAACTGGCAGGTCGAACAACTTCTGGCTTCAAGAGGAAAGTATAAAAAGAGAAAATTTATAAAGTAAAACGCCCTGCTTATATTGAAATAAAAAAAGATTTATTTATTTATTATATAAAAGTAGCTGTCTTCAGACACACCAGAAGAGGGCATCAGATCCCATTACAGATGGTTGTAAGCCACCATGTGGTTGCTGGGATTTGAACTCAGGACCTGTGGAAGAGCAGTCAGTTTTCTTTATCACTGAGTCATCTCTCCAGCCCATATTGAAACTTTATATATATAAAATATTATTTTTATCTCTAGAAAATATAGTAATGATTATAAATACACACTAAACATACACATGTACACACATGTATACATGTACATAAACATATGTACATAAATAAATATGCATATGCACACATAAATATATACATGTTTACAAACATACATACATAAGAACACAGGCATAAGCATATACATGTACACACAAAAATATAATCTACACACATGTACATATGCATAAATATATACATACACACAAAATTACATATGTACACACACAAAAATACACAATATATGAACACACATAAATATATATGCACACACATGTATACACACATAAGCATACAAATGTATACACAGACACACACACATATACACACATAAATATTTATAAATACTCACATGTATATACACATAACTATATATATGTACATATTCACAAAACATATGCATATACATGCATAATTATCCACATGTATACACAAACATAAATGTGTACAAACATGAATATATATGCATATACATGAAATACACATGACACATGAATGTATACATGATATATATGAGTATACACATGTACACACAAATAAACATACAAATGTACATGTAAGTAAACAGACATAAACACACATTTAAAGATATGCAGTATGCACACACATAAATATATGTGTGCATATATATTTAAAATATATATAAAATATATACACATGTGTATACATAAATATAAGCATATACACACAAATAAACATACATAAGCACATAAAGTGAATATATGTATGTACACACGTAAACTTACATATGTACATGCATAAAGATACATGTACACACATAAATATGCACATTTTATGCATATACACAACATAAGTATACACATACACATTGTATGTATGTATATATGTACACACTGGTAAAAAATTTTAAATACACACCTCCAAATATACACACATATAAATATACACATATGCACACATAAATGCACACATGTACATACATGTACTCACCTTAAATATTCACTTGTACAAAATGAATACACACATGTAAACATATGAATAGCATATGAGTGTACACTGTCCTATTTACCGTCTTATTGCTGTGAAGAGACACCACAATCAAGGCAAGTCTTATAAGACAAAAGCATTTATTTGGGGATTGTTTACAGTTTCAAAGCCTTAATCCATTATCATCATAGAAGGGAGCATGGTGTCACTGAAAGCAGTAGCTGAAAAGCACGTCCTGATCCATAGACTGAGAGGGGAGGGGGAGAGGGAGAGAGGTAGAGGGAGAGTCCTGGCATGGGCTTTTGAAACCTCAAAGCCCACCTCTAGTGACACACTTCCTCCCACAAGGCCACACTCCTAATCCTTCTAATCCTTTCAAAACTTCCACTTCCTGGTAATGAAACATTGAAATATATGAACCTCTGGCTCCATTCTTATTTAAATCACCACACAGACACATAAACATACAACATATAAACACATGTCCATAAGTAAAAATATACATGTACACACAAAGATACATATGTGTATGCATGTACACATTATAATTATTCCACATACATATGTACATACACATACAAATACTACATGTCTACTCACATATATGCACACATAAATATACATGTGTGAGAAATATGCACACAGATATACATCTATGCACACAAAATATTCACATATATAACATAGATCTACAAATGTGTTCACACATATATGCTTATTCTGTGTACATGTATATAATGTGTACATATGTACCTTTATATTTTTGTGCATGTATATATTTATGTGTGTTTATGTGTGTGTACATGCATATATTTTTATGCATATGTGTACATTTGTGTAGTTATGTGTACTAGTTATGTGTAGATTTTTGTCTGTGCATGAATATATTTTTGTTTGTGTTTATACACGTGTATACTTATGTTTGTAGGTTTAATTTTTTCTTTTTTTGTTTTTATTTATGTCCATTGGTGATTTGACTGCATGTATATCCGTATGACCATATCAGATCCCCTGGGACCGGAGTTACAGACAGGTGTGAGCTGCCATGCAGGTGCTGGGAATTGAACCCAGGTTAATGCTCTTCACCGCTGAGCCATCGCTCTAGCCCCCGTGTTTGTGTGTGTATGTTTGTGTGCGTACATGTTCTTTCCTCCCTCCTTTCCTACATGTTTTGATCGAGTTACTCATGTATTCAAAGCTTTTTCTGTTCTCAGCTGTTTCTTTTAGAGGATCTCTGAAATGGGAAAAGGGAAGCAAGTTGCCTCATGGCCTTAGCCTTATTGCCGGGGGACTCACTTAGCCATGGGAGGGCAGCTCCTCAGGCTGAGGGCGGTGATAGAGGCGGACCCCCTTAAGCACCATGCCTGCAATCCGAGGGTGAATTCTATCCCAGACCCAGTCCAGAATCAGGTAGAGACCCCCCACAAACCTCCAACACTGATGGAAACATGGTAATGAGCAGTGTGTAAAATGACTCAGGAACCTTCCTGTCCTGGCCTGTGCGCCTGCAGGGTCACTCTCAGCTGTCCACCCCCGATAGTCACACTCACCTTGTCGAGGCTCCTTGGATGGCGCATAACATTGACTGTGGTCAAAACACAATACGTGGTGTCTGGAAGATGTTGCTGAGCCTTTCAAAGAAAGCAGACGTTACGCAGCCACTCCAAATCCCTCGCTAATGGAACACCCGCCTAAGCACTGATGTAATTGTGGTTTTGTCTTTAAAAATGCTGTGCCCCTGATCCTGGACACCGGAGGACAAGCCTGGTCTCAGTCTGGCCATTAAAAAGGACTCAGAACTTTTAATTGGCTTAATCAGCCTGACTGCCAGTAACTGTCTAGTGTGGAAGTAACTATCCTTTCATTTGGAGACCCCGGTTGAGATCCTCCACGCTCTGTGGGACTCAGCCTAGCTCCTGGCCTTCCTGGCCCTGGAGAGGCCACAGGTAGGGGTGCCCGGACAAACATTCCAAGGTTCCTCTCCTAGTCTGGAGAGGTCTGGAGTGGCTGCTGTGTTTCCAACACAACAGAATCCTTCTGACACTCCTCGGAGGTGAGACAATTCAGTTCTGGTTCTGTATTTTGGCTCTGGCTGAGAAGGAAGAGCCCCTCCCGAGAGCCTTCTGGATAAAAGGGATAGCCCTAGTGGGGAGTCTTCTGGATAGGGGGATACGCTAAGAAAATCTGCTTTGGGAAGAAAATTTCTGACCAATTTCTTCCCAGTCCTTCCCACGAAGTTGGATCCCCAATAGTGGAGACCGTGTATTCTGAGTCTGCCTCTGAGCAGATTTTGTTCGAATGAAAGGATGGACAACTGTGTGAATGATTAAATGCTTGAAAAACAAGTTTGGTCTACGGGGATCTTTTTTTTTTTTTTTCTTGATTCTGTGCCTGGTGGGTCTTGACTCTGATTGAAACTCTGCTAGTTTTTCAGGATTCTGCCAGTAGGTGGCGCTCTCTACACTGTTGTTACCAGTAGGCTCCCCCTCTTCTCCCTCCGGCTTGAAATGTCTCCTTTTGTCTCCTGGACCGGAAATTTCTAGGTCCTGGAGCCACATCCCCGACCCCTCCCCCTGCGCCCCTCGGGACCCGGGATCGACAATGTTGGGTGGCTCTGAGGCCGTGATCGGGCCCCGAGCCCGGACCTGTTTCATATGGCCAGGTCCTAGGGACTTGAAGCTGAGCTCGCATGAGCCTTGCCCACTCCCATCCCTGGTGCGGAACTCCTCCTCCTGCGAGGAGGTCGGAGGATCTTGTAGAAGGGCCGGTGGGGATGGGGGACACACGCCATGCCGCTCTGGTGCTGACCGGTAGGCTCCCTGTCACCAGCCTCCCGCTGCCTGTTCTGCCGCCTTCAGAGGCCAAGGACTCTCTACTGGTCTCCCTTCCCTTTGTCTACAAGCCATCTCCCTCACCTCTTCCAGATTCTTTTCCCCCCTCAACCTCAGACTCCTCCTCCATCCAGTCCCATCTCACCCTGTCCACCTCCGCACCCCATTCCTACTTCAGACGCTTCTCCTGATCTACGCTCTTTGTGCCCCCCCAACCCCCTGTGGCTATTATTATGCCTGGTGGCATTATCCAGTTTCTCCAACTTCGTGCACTTCCTTCACCACCTTTAGCTTTCTCTTGAGGGCCTGCCATGCCCCGGACTCAGATACCAGCCTCTGTTTTTGTCACAGGAGGCATCGCCCCATCATGGGCATCGCCCTTTCCTAGTCTGCTTCAGATCCGTATAACTAGAAGACCCAGACTCGAGTAGCCTATTTTAACTAAGTCCCAAGCCTCCTGCAATCCATCCTCCACACCCGACCTGGCGACCTGGCAGGACTGCTAGCTAGCAACTCCTGAGTGCTGGGAGCAAGAAAGGCTTTTAGCCTCAGTCACTGGTGTGAATGCCTTTGAAGCAGCTTTCTCATTCAGGCATCGTGATTCGGACCCAGTACGTACACAAGTCCCCAGGTCCTGGACACTTTTCACCGGTACCTAATGACTAGAATTCAGGTGTAGCTCAAAAAAACCGCCAATCTGTTTAAGAGGTTCTTTGGGGTTCAGAAGAGTCTTCTAGGGGCATTTCTCATGATTAAAAGAAGCTTTCAGAATTTATATCTCCTTCGATCTCCGGAAAACGCTAGGCTGTTAAATTTGGCTTTTGTTTCTCAGTCAGCTCCGGACATGCGCAAAATCTCCAAAAGCGAAAGGGCTTTGCAGGGATGAATACCTTTCAGCTCCTCAAGGCGTCCCCAAAGGACTGCCTTATAATAACCGAGCTTGGAAAGGGGTTACACTGGCTGCTTTCTGGTCAACTCACTCTGTGTGCACTACTGGTCATGCTGCTCACGGCCAATGGAGAAAGCCTCAAAAACGAACAAACAAACAAAAAGTCCAGTTGCCAATGAAAAGGTGCCAGTCTGGGGAGCCATGGACAGCAACCATTAAGGGCAATCACCTCACACCTGCTCGAACAGTCAGCCTGGGCCACCAGCAGGTCCTTTGCAGTGGCCCTAGACTGCCCTTTCCCCCGTGGGCACAGATCTTTGAAAACCAGGCACCACTCTAAGAAGGGACCAATCAGAAACCATTTTGAATAAAACTTCCATTTTGAATAGGGGTTAAATAAAATTTAAGTTCTCAAGACCTCCCTGGGTAGCATGCTTGGCAGAGAAAGACATGTATGTGGGTAACTGACAACCTGGTTGGCCGGTTAAGACCTGAATGTTAAGCAAGTCGCCCTAAATCCAACCAATGGGAACAGGATAAGTCTACTACAGAGACAGGCTCCTAGGGAAGTCCCCTATCCCTAAATCCTGATTGGTGGGATAACTTGGCACAGATGTCTGTGGTTTGGAAGCTTAAAAGTCTGTACCATTCTGGCTTGGGGTCAGAGTTCAGCTCCTGCATCTGTTCTGATCAATCAATCAGAAGTAGCCCGAGTACAATACATTTTTGTGATCCGATTAAATACTAAGGTGAACGTTCTTAGACTCAGTCAGCTCCTGAATCTGTGCTATTGTCCCTGACAGGTCAGTTTTGGCTGTCTAATTCAAATAAAGAACTTGCTTTGCTGGACTCTCGTGACTGCTTGGGCTGTTTTGGGTTTCTGCTCCTAACACCATCACCACCTTTATGCCTCAAGAAACTAAACTTTCTTTTGCACCCACTGTCAACTCAGCTTAACTGCCCCTCTGTCTGAAGAACATCCTCTAGCTCCCCCGACTCCACAACAGAAACAAACCCAGACCCAGGGACCCTGCTCCAGGACTTGCAACAACAGTGTCCTAAGTATGGGCTAAGGCAGATTCTCCAGGCTTGACAGCCATCACCCACCAGTTAGTTTCTTGACTTAAGCCACCCCCATAAGGGTCCGGCAATATCTCATGAACAAAAAGGCTGGAGATTGCTCCCTATATCAAGATGCTGTTAGAAGCTGGCAGTCTCACCCTGGGCTAGTCATCTTGGAATCTGCCCTTCCTGCCTGTCCATAAACCCTCAGATTATCAGCCAGTCTAGGATCTCCAGGGGGTGAATAAATGGACTTGAACCATTCGTCCTATTGTTCCAAACCTGTCTACTTTGCTCAGCCTCCTCCCACCAGACCATCAGGTCTACACAGTCTTGGGCCTTAAGGATCCTTTTTCCAGGGCTGGAGAGATGGCTCAGTGGTTAAGAGCACTGACTGCTTTCCCTGAGGTCCTGAGTTCAGTTCCCAGCAACCACATGGTGGCTCACAACCACCTGTGATGGGATCCAATGCCCTCCTCTGGTGTGTCTGAAGACAGCAACAGTGTACTCATATACATAAAGTAAACTTTTTTTTTTTTTTTAAAAGGATCCATTCTCCATCCCACGGTGTCAGTGTGCCAGTCATATTCATCTTTCAATCTGATCCAAAGTCCAAAGAGACCAGCCGGCTAATCTGGATGTGACTACTCCCAAGGGCACAAAAATTCCCCTATGCTCTTTGGGGAGGCATTACAAAAGAAATAACAAGATTCAAGGTGTCGCGCCCTAATCCAAATCCGCTCCAGTATGTAGATGATCTACTGGCCGCAGCTGTCACTACCATCTGTTTGAAAGATACAAAAGATTTGCTCCAGCTGCTCCAGACAGTGAGATGTCCAGACTCTGGGGGTGGGGGTGGAGGCTCAGCTCTGCCAAATGGAAGTCTCCCGTCTGGGATACAAACTCACTCAAGGTAATAGATAGATAGATAGATAGATAGATAGATAGATAGATAGATAGATAGACCGACCTCTGAGCTCTATGGGAAAGGAAGCCATTCTATAGCTCTCCACTCCCCCAAACCAAGAAGCAGGTAGGAGAATTCCTGGTGGGTGGGGTGGGATATTGCAGGCTCTGGTTTTCTGGGTTTGCTAAAATAGCCCAGCCCCTTTATGCTGGCACTGCAGGAGACTAGCCTTTAAAGTGATCTGAAACAGAGAAAAAAGACTTTCAGGAAAGCAAATCGAGCCCTGAGCCAAGCCCCACCTTGACCCAGATATTATTAAACCATTTTACCTTTTCGTCCACAAGACTTTACCACTTCAAAGGGGTTTAACTCAGACCCTGCAACTGTGGCTGGGCTCTGTAGCATATCTATCCAAGCGTTGGGACTCAGCCATCTCTGTTTGGCCATCCTGTCTGCATGCTGTAGTCTGCTATATTAGTTGGGGAAGATGAAAATCTCACTGTGGGCCAGGACCTGACTTTGACGGTTCCCCATGCTGTGAAAACCCTTCTACGAGGGGCAAATGGCCAGTGGGTGTCAAATGCCCACACCACTTAACACCATAGTGTGTTGCTTGGTCAGCTCTGTGTCACTTTTGCTGCAGTACAGAATCTCCACCCTGCAACACTAATGCCTGATGACAACCCTGAGGTCCCCTTCCATGACTGTGAGGGACGTACTGGACATTTCTCAGGCCAGCTGCCTAGATCTCCGAGACATTCCCGGGCCTGAGATGGAAGTGGATCTCTTTATGGATCGAAGCAGTCATCGATGAACCCAGGAAGGCCTGAGCATCAGGAACTATAGGCACCACACAGGCACAAACCTTAACACAGGGCGCATTGGACCGGAAGCAGAGCCGGCTGCTGTCAATGTTCATGCCATGAGTTACAGGGGAGGGGTCTATTGGCTGAAAAATAAAAAACCTTTACAAATAGAGAGAAAAAGCCTTCTCTCCTGGAAGTCTGGCTCCCCAAGGAGGTGGCCGCTGCCTATTGCAACAGCCAACACTCCTGAAGCCCAAGGAAATCAGAAGGCAGCCCAATAAAGGAGGAGAGAGAGAGAGAGAGAGAGAGAGAGAGAGAGAGAGAGAGAGAGAGAGAGAGGTGCCTGAAGGTCCCCTTCTGTCTTGGCCATTTGATCCCCACCCCCGCCCCGACACACACACAGACACACACACACACACAGACACACACACACACACACACACACACACACACACACACACACATCCAAGAGGGCAACACCTGCTCCCAGGATGCAAACCAGATTCCAACTGGACAGTGGATCTTTTAAGACTCAAGAATTATCCCCCCACCTCGTCCCACCCCTGTGGCCCTTGGACACCAGACTAGCCACCCCAGTCTCACCAGACTGCCTGAATTATTATCTTCCAGATACCAGATTCTGCATCTCCAAGACATGGCCACCCAGGCTGCCTCTCAATGTCTCTCCCGCACACAGGTCAATCACAGCACGAAGCAAAGTGTGTCCCTGTGGTCGCCTGAGGGATTACCCCTGGTGAGAGATGGGAATTCAACTTCGCAGAGATAAAGCCTCCTCACAATGGGTAGAGCAGTATCTGTTAATGTTTGTGGACATCTTCTCAGAATGAATAAAAGCCTTTGCTGCCTGGAGGGAGACTGCTCCGACATTGACCAAGACTCTTACATGAAATTATTTCTAGGTTCATCAGATAGTGGACCTGCCTTCACTTCATCTGTAATCCCAGTGGTCAGCAAGACTGTTTACCTTACTTAAATCGAACCTGGAAGCTCTGTGGCTATGGACCTCAGAGCTCCAGCAGGTTGAACACAAAACACTATAAAGTCCATTTTCTCTAATTCTGGAAACCAGTAAAAACTTGCCCAACCTTTTACCCCTGGCCCCCGGTAAATCTTGGCATAAGATTTACCCCTTACAAGGCAGGAGTCACTCCCTATGAGATTATGTTTGGAAGGTAACCTCCAACACACACACACACACACACTGTTGCCCCATTTAAGAGACCCAGTCATCGAGGAGATTACTCATTAGTCTCCATTAAAGTGTCTCCAGTCTCTCCAGCAGGTCCAGACTGCAGTCTACTCTAGGGTTTGAGATGCCCATCTTTGATGCCTTGTTATTCATTCTAACCAGGGCACAAGTGTACATCAAGAAGTTCCAGAAAGAAGGACTGACATCAGGCCCAAGAGGACTTCATACTGCTGTCCTGACAGAACCAACTGCAGCCAAGGCTGACCCCATCTGGATTCATCCGTCTCATGCCAAACCTGTTCCAGACCAGGACCAGAAAAAGAGCATCTCACCCGGACCTGTTCCACTCAGGCTAAGCCGCGCACATAGGACTCCTGCTTGGTTATATCCACCTCCCTTTTCTGCCTCTTGTAAAACAAGTCATTGGTCACTCCTTTTTTTTTTTTCTTCACAAAAGCAGTTTTTATTTGAGGCGAGAAGTCTGACCCACAGGATCGTAGTTCTAAGCACTCAAGTTTGAGTGTTAGTGGCCCGACCTGGGTTATAGATCTTGCTTGTCTTTGGTTGGAAAGGGTACTTGTGTTAAAGTTCTCCAGGTGGGTAAGAAGAAAGACCTCCCTGAACCCAGAAGCTTACTTCTCTGTCATGGGAACTTGGTCTGCCTGTACCACTAGCCTCACCCGAGGTATGACCTCAGAATACCTGCATTAGAATCCAGTTTTATGTGTGATTGACTGCCCCAAATATATACTTATTCAGGGCCAGAGGGGGGCACCTCTTATCCCCCTTTGGGCTGCCTCACAAGGCATACAGGGGGGCTATCTCTCTCCTTGTTCTGATGATGGTAGGAAGGACGGTAGCTGGGACCACTTCCTCAGGACTACAGCCCTACTCAAAGAAAAATAGGGGGCCTACAGCAGATAAATCACCAGATGCAGACATTAGATACCTTCAGTTGTCCCTCGATACTCCCCATACCTATGTAGAGTTTCTGGCAGACGTAGTCTTCCAAAACCTGCAAAGCTAAGACTCAGTTTCCATGTCCCAGAGAGAGCTTTATGTGACACTGGGAAAGGCTTGCTTCTTTATGTTAACAAACCAGAATCTTCAAAGAGACTTAACAAAAGGTAATTTAGACAAGAGGCAACAGGAGTGAGATTCAAATAACTCCTGGTACCATAAAATGTTTGACTGGATCCCATGGCTCACAACCCTCCTGCCTGGCCTGGTCCCTTACTCCTTTTCCTAATATGACTGGACACGGGGTCTTGTAGAGTAAACTGCCTCTCAAAGTTCATCAGATGAAGAATTGCCTGGGTTAAGCCAGTGAGCCTCAGGACCCAGTAATTACCCCTTTGCCAAGATCAAGTATTTAATACTAAAGACACCGGGATTGAAATGAGTAAGGGAAGCCACCCTGTCCCAGTGCCATTGTCACTAGTCACAGCCTGGTCATTCTCAGCTGCTCTGCCACTGTCAAGGACACATTCACCTTGGCCAGGCTTCTGGGACTGTCCATGATCTCGATCATGGTCCAAAATTATTGCATAGTGTCTGGAAGATGCTGCAGAACCTTACAAAGAAAGCAGATGTGACTAGGTCACTCCAAATCCTGGCTAATGTATCGCATACACACTGCCAAGCACACACACACCCCCTGCCACCGAACTGATGTAAACTTTAAAAGTGCAGTACCCTGAGCTTGGGCACCAAGACTTCCAGAGGCACAAGCCCACTCTTGGTCTGGCTATCAATAAAAAAGACCCAGAACTAGGGGTTGGGGATTTGGCTCAGTGGTAGAGCGCTTGCCTAGCAAGTGCAAGGCCCTGGGTTCGGTCCCCAGCTCCGGAAAAAAAAAAAAAAAAAAAAAAGACCCAGCCCGGAAAAAAAAAAAAACAAAAAAAAACAAAAAAAAAGACCCAACTTTTAATTGACCTAACCAGTGTGACTGTCGGTGGATCCTTTGAGTCTGCTGTGATGTTCCTCTGGGGACTATGTTGGTCTTGGGGGGCAAATGATAATCTCATCAGAGATCTACCTGGCCCCGCAGGAGAGGCAGCGGTAGAGTCTTCTCAGGCTGAGGGAGAACACTTCTCCATTGGAAACAGTAACCAGAGGCACCTGGGCCGATACAGAGCCGCTGTGGAACAGAGGTTCCCAGGACATGAGTACCGTGTTTATGTCGTTTCTACCTCTCCCTTCCTTCTCCACCCAACGCTTCCTGTGTTCTGCTGTTAATGATTTAAGAGGCAGAACTGGAGCCAAGGATTGCCACCAAGTCACACCATGGGGGCGGTTTTTGGTGGGAGGGGGTACACAGAGGCTGCCTCTGAAGGAAAGTGAACGGAAAGAGGGCAGGGGGAAAAAAGGCACTTTTTAAATAAGAGGGTATAGCGCATGCGCATAAGGAGACTCCTCGCAACTCCCGGCGGTAGTGAAATTGTCACTGATGACGATATGGTCTGCTGTTGCTAGGTTACTGAAAGCAGGCTTATGGGGTGGGGTTTTCCAACATTTCTCCCTCTTATTTATTATAAAAGATGAGGAAATATTTAGGTGTGACCGGTGAGGCAGGGGTGGGGCTGGGTGGGGGTGCCATGCTCTTTCGACTGCTTCCTGCTGTCTGGGGCCTCAACGAAAAACTGTTTTATTCTAGAATGGTACAATGTGTAAGGGCATAAAGTTACCAATCTTCCTATGGACTGTATTCATGGAAAGAGCTTCAGTCAGAAATTGTTATTTTTATAATAATAAACTGTTAAAGATGATTAAGCTTTAATATGTTCTGAACTCTACTTGGAGTCATGCTGAGTACCAATGTGGTTAAGTACAGGGGGGAAAGGCTTTATTTAGCCTCCTGAATATGTTTCCAAGGTATAGCTTAAAGTAAGGAACTAAAAAAAAAAAAAAATCAACAAGGGTTAGCCCTGATATCCCTAATAGACAATGGCCCTCAACATGGCGTTTAAAGATGTTTAAACTCACTATGACAGATAGAGATACCCCAGATCCTAGCAGTGACCCCCAAAGTCTCCAAGAAGCATAATGGGACATGACAATGACTTCATCTGGATTGTCCTATTGCTAGCAAGACGTCCCCCATGCCTCGCATGCCTTCAGGGCCCAGCCCAAAGCGTGGACAAGCAGGACACTGGAGAGTTGATTACCCCACTTTGCCTAGACGAAGTAAGGTCAGTCCTCCATGTTTCTCCTCCACAGAAAAGCCTCTCTTCTTCTGATCCTGGTGGCTGTCCTGGTACCTCTGTCCCCGATGCCTTGGAGAACACAGGAGCCTGGGATGGGTGCCTGGGTAATGGAGAATGAACTAGTCTCTGCCGTTTAGTATCCACGGGCCATTTGGATTATGCTTCCTGCTATAATTTATCCTCCTCAGGTCTCTGATGGCGCTGACCACTAGGCTAGTTACAGTTTAGTACAGTCATGGTTACTAGCTTGGCAGCAGCAGGCAACGGGCTTCTCTCCCCAGACTGCAGCCACTGTGTTAGTCTAGAGCTACTGGGTCTCTTGTTAAGAAAAGGCAGACAAGTTCGCCTTACTATCGTTACAGGCGTCATATCAAAGAATAAGTAAGTTTCAGGTGTCGGTTTCTACTAAAGGAAAATGGCTTACATGACTGCTCTCAGTAATTACCACTCATGTCTCCGATAAGTGATTAAGTGGGAAAAATGTTAAGATCTATACAAGTTATAAATGTATAAAAGTATCTTCTTTAAAAAAAGATTTATTTATTTATTAATTCATTTATTTATTCATTTATTTATTATGTACATGCTGTCCTGCTTGTGTCTATGCCTGCAGGCCAGAAGAGGGCGCCAGACCTCTTTATAGATGGCCGTGAGCCACCATGTGGTTTCTGGGAATTAAACTCAGGAACTCTGGAAGAGCAGTCAGTGCTCTCAACCTCTGAGCCATCTCTCCAGTCTGGTATAAAGATAATTTAAGACATGTGAATAATGGGAAATGTTTTAGGTTTCTTTTTTCCCCTTCTGTGCTATTATGAGTCTAAGATTTCAAAGGTTTAGAGTTTTAACACTGGTCAGTGGAGTTCTGATAGCTTGGTAGAACCTTGATGCTATTCAATGAGAAGCTCAATTTAAATTTCCTTTGGCTGTCTCCTAAATATACACTCACAGGGGATCTCATTTAGCTAAAAGCATATATTTGGCTCTCTGAACAGAGAGGAAAAAAATGTTCCGTTCATGCTTTTTTTTTTTTTTTAAGATTTACTTATTTTATGCATGAGTACACTGTTGTTCTCCTCAGACACACCTGAAGAGGGCATCAGATCCCATTACAGATGGTTGTGAGCCACCATGTGGTTGCTAGGAATTGAACTCAGGACCTCTGGAAGAGAAGTCAGTGCTCTCAACCACTGAGCCATCTTTCCAGCCCCCTGTTCATGCCTTGTACCTAAAAGCTCTAGTTTTTGCTAGGACTCAAAGGCGTGAGTCAACTCCAGCTATGTGGATTTCAGTACAGGTTAATACTAATATATCTAAAACTTCCATCTCTTTTTGTAAACTAAAAATTCGTGTAAGCTTCAGGGAGTCAAAGAAGTCACAAGACTTGGCCCCACTTGTCACCAGGTCAGATGGACTCCAGATAAACCCAGCCTGTTTCCCACCTGTTTAAACTGGATGGTGGGCTCTCTCCCCTTCCCAATTACTAGGACTGTGGGCCTGGACGTCCCAAATGTGAGATTTTCCTTTAAGTTCCTAAATTTAACTTCTGTCCCTAGTCTATATTTGTCTCAGCAGATATTCCACTCAGCAGACACAATTCAGGGATCACCTGTGGACTGTGAACTGCTGAGCTCTGGGCTTGGCTGAAAGCCTTTGTGAACCAGTCCAGCCGATGTGATTGGTCCCTGTCTATTCAGCTGGGTCAGCTAACCAGAGGCTTCTATAGATGCCCTGATAGATTGCCTGGCCTTGACTGGGCCCTGAGAATGATGCCTTAGTTTCACCTGGAAGTAGTTACAGACAAGAGTGTGATGTCACGCTCCCCCTCCCCCACCTCTGCTCCAGGCTGAAGTGCTAAGTCAAAAGGAAACTCTGGCATAGGGGACAAAATGGCAACTGTTGGGTTTCAGACCTGGGACAAGGGGCTGAGGTGCATATTTTACATATCAAAGCGGACCTGGCCTCGCCTCCAGGTTCTCCCAGAATCCTTCATTCCCTACACAGCATACCCTGCTCTCAACCCTGACTTTCCAGACCAGGGTCTGAGCTGCCGTTCCCCCAGAGGCTCTTCCTATATCATCCAGACACTTTGGGCTCCCCTGTCACCCCTTTCTGCACTCATTCTTTCTCTCTTTCCCTTCCCGCTGTCCCCTCTGTCTCCCTCTGATTGGTGACTTCCCTTCCTTGAGACCAGTGAACTCACCCAAGAGCAGCTTCCCAATAAACCTGACTTTATATATTCTAATCTGGCTTGAATTGGCTCATTTCACCAGTGGAGAAATAACTTACAATGCCAATTGGAATACCAGGAAAGTGGGTGTGGCGGTGTGAATATGCTTGGCCCATAGGAAGTGCCTCTATTAGGAGGTATGGCCTTGTTGGAATGGGTGTGGCTTTGTTGGAGGAAGTGTGTCACTGTGTAGGCGGGCTTTGAGGTCTCCTAGTGCTCAAGCTCCGCCCAGTGCAGAAGAGAACCACTTCCTGGCTGACTTCAGATCAAGATGTAGAACTCTTGACTCCTCCAGCACCATCTCTGGTTGCACACTGCCATGCTTCCCACCATGATGATAATGGACTGAACCTCTGAAACTGTAAGCCAGCCCCAGTTAAATGTTTTTCTTTATAAGAGTTGCCCTGTTTGGGTTGGGGATATAGCTCAGTGGTTAGAGCACTTGCCTAGGAAGCGCAAGGCCCTGGGTTCGGTCCCCAGCTCCGAAAAAAAAAAAAGAGTTGCCCTGGTCGTATGTCTTAGGGTTTTATTGCTGTGAACAGACACCATGACCAAGGCAAGTCTTATAAGGACAGCATTTAAGTGGGGCTGGCTTACAGGTTCAGAGGTTCAGTCCAATATCATCAAGGCAGGAGCATGGCAGCACCCAGGCAGGCATGGTGCAGGCAGAGCTGAGAGTTCTACATCTTCATCTGAAGGCTGCTAACAGAATACTTCCAGGTAGCTAGGGTGAGGTTCTTAAGCCCACGCCCACAGGGCCACACCTACTCCAACAAGGCCACACCTCCTAATAGTGCCACTCTCTGGGCCAAGCATATGCAAACCATCCCATGGTGTCTCTTCATAGCAATGTAAACCCAAACTAAGACAGTGGGCTCAGACTTATCAACAGGACAACCCATTAACGGACCCATAGTTCTACAATATGATAGGGCAGCTTGGCCTGGCTTATCCAGAACAAAGGGTATTGTATGGCTTTCAGAGAAAATTGTCGTTTCTATACAAATCATATGGGATTGTAATCTGGTACATTCAAAGAAATATCACAAAAAGAGGACCTAAGAGAAAATCATTGACTGATGTGACCCATCCACTTCCAGGCTTCTCCTAGCCAGTACCTCTGATGTCAGCCATCACAGGGCCTTTGGCCCTTCTGCTTCTTGCTAATTCTTTTTTTTTTTTTTTCTTTTTTTCAGAGCTGGGGACTGAACCCAGGGCCTTGCGGTTGCTAGGCAAGCACTCTACCACTGAGCTAAATCCCCAGCCCCTCCTTCTGCTAATTCTGTTGGCACTGGCATGACTGATGCCTCGGATAGATGATAATTCCTGTCTGCGTACCATGATGGTTATTAGATCCCAATATAAACAAGTATCCATCACAGAGTCAAGGACTTAACCCTGGGGACAACTCAAGGGGGAAATGTAAGAGCCAAAGCTTACCTATAAAACCCACCTTTCTGAGGACCGGGCAAACTCCTGATGTGCTGAGAGCTGTTGCTCTTGGAAAAAAAAGAAAGCCACATGGGGAAATATGGTGGCAGTGGGGTTTTTGTCCTTAAAAGACCCAACAACGTGTGTCTCACGGCCACTTGCTGAAATTCCAGAGAGTGGTCCTGACCAAAGTCCATCCTCCACAGTCTTTAATTGAAGCTTGTTTCAAATTTGGCTCAAAATTGTGGAACCATTTTTTTTTCCTCTTGCAAATTTCAGGATTAGCACATCCCTATTGAGCAAGAGTCCTGATGTGTAAAAATAGTTTAGCATTTTTTAACATTCTCTTAAAGAATGTCCTTGTGTGATATTTTACAAGCTCAAAAAATTATATGATAAAGACCCCCTGGCCTGCACTAGGTCTGATGGCATTGCAACCTTGTGACTTTTAAAAACCCTGCCCTCCTTTGTCTGGACACCAAGAGTCTTTCCCAGGCATGAACCTACTCTCTTGGTCGGCTGCGGACTCACCACTCTCTTAATTGATCAACAGAGTGTGGTGTGTAACTTTCTTTTTTTTTTTCCTTTTCTTTTTTTCGGAGCTGGGGACCGAACCAAGGGCCTTGCGGTTGCTAGGCAAGCGCTCTACCACTGAGCTAAATCCCCAACCCCGGTGTGTAACTTTCTTGAGTGGGTTATTTCAGCCCCACTGTATCACCCTGCCGAAGTCAGGCTACCTTGAACTCACAGAGCTCTGTCTGCCTCTGCCTACCCAGTGCTCAGACTGAAGGTGTGCACTGCTAGCCCTACTTTATCAAAGGCTCTTCAGGAATGAGACTCGGTCTCTGGACTTTTTCTTCTTTCCTTATCTAACACAGACATTTGCATTTTGCGGATTTGTCTGTTGACTTATTTCAAATTTAACCCAAGACTAAAATAAATGTTGGCTACATACTCACTTTGGAAAAACATGAGAAACACGAAGAATTGGTTTGAATGCACTTCCTTAAGAGGGATCTGTGATGCTGTTCCCAGACCAAAAACACAGCAAGTTCCAGATTAAATGGCCTTGCTATACACACATTTCAGAAGGAGACATTAAAGCAGACAGAAAGAAACCCCTAAGTGTTATGGTTTTCTGACCACGAAAGCAGCCTGCACAGATCGCTGTGGACGAGCAGCATCTCCTTATACGCTATTGCTACACCCAGCGCCAGGCCAACAAGACACCCTGGGGAAGAACAGTTGTCCCACTGAGACATCTTCAGGGTGGGGAGCACCTAGTTGGCCAACTGCCACCATTTCTGTTTCTGTTGCTAGAAGTCAGAATTGAGGAACCCAAGTCACCCTCTCAAGAGAAACTGGAGTCCCCAAGATACTGGAGTGATTAGAGTTAGATTGGTTTTGAGGACATTAAAGCTTAAAACTTTTAATTTAAAAACATATCTGGTTAAGAGTATAAGGAATCACTGGGCGGGGGTGGTACACACCTTTGTTTCCAGTGCTTGAAGACAGAGGCAGATCTCTGAGCTTGGGACCAGCCTGGTCTACAGAGCGAGTTCCAGGACAGCCAAGTCTACATAGAGAAACCTTGTCTCAAACAAACAAACAAACACCCTACCTAATAAGACGAAAAGAATCAACCGAGAGGTCTATCGAGGCATTCTATTAGTCTACTTTCTACTAAACACACATATCAATCATAAAGTTTGAAAACTATGGTAGTCTTTGCAATAGTCAGAAACCACTATAGAAAACAGCAGCCAATCAAAATACAGTCGTCAAGCCCAATGGTCCCAACGAACACATCTACAGGGCAACTCTCTCATCTACGGCTGAGAGGAGTCGGAAAGATCAGGAAGTTTGCTGTGAGGTTGTGTCCTCTAGGTAATATCAGAGGCTAAACTTGTAAAGTCTCACCAATATGACTGCGTCAGCACAGGCTGAACGAGGAACAACAGCAGACACACTAAAGTGAAGGGGAGAAAGCCCACGAGGCCTCAACCCTGAGCAGGCAACTAAGGAAGGCTGAGAGAAGAGCAACAGTCTTCCTCAGGGAAGGGCTCACTAACCCATGATGCAATGCCAAGTGGTCAGCTGTGAAAACACACATGCAAGTAACATGTTACAGACTGATAAGGTTGCATTTAGGAATAAATATGTATGTGTGTGTGTGTGTGTATATGTGTATATATATGTATGTGTATATATGTATGTGTATATATAGGTATATATGTATGTATATATATGTATATATGTGTATATATAAGTATGCATATATATGTAGATATATGTATGTGTATATATAGGTATGTGTGTATATATATGTATGTGTATATATATGTATATATATGTATATGTATATATGCATATGTGTATGTGTGTATATAGGTATATATGTATGTGTATATATAGGTATATATATGTATGTGTATATATGTATATATATGTATGTGTAAATATGTATATATGTGTGTGTATGTATATATGTATGTATATATGTATATATGTATGTGTGTATATATGTATGTGTGTATATATATGTATGTGTATATATGTGTATATATATGTGTGTGTGTATATATATGTATGTGTATATATGTATATATATATATGTATGTGTATATATGTATATATATGGGGCTGCAGAAGTTGCTCAGTGGTTAGGAGCACCAGCTGCTCTTGCAGAGGACCTGAGTTTGATTCTCAGCACCCACAGAGTGGTATACAGTCTCCTGTCAGACACACAGACATGCACATTAAAAATATGTGTATACATATATGTGTTGACAACAGTTAATGAAAGAAGAGGCCATTCATATGAAAGAGAGCAAGAAGAGGTATATGAGCGGGTTTGGAAAGACGAAAGGGAAAGAGGAAGTGATATAATTTTATTATAATCTCATAGATAAGTGCCCTGCTCAGCCATCATCAGGGAAGCAGCAGATGGGAACGAATACAGAGACCCAAAGACAGACGTTATGCAGAGTGAAGACCTCAGGGCATTCAGCTATGATGTGATGTCTCCATCAAATCTCTCCCCGGAGGGTCAGAGGGTGCCCCTGGCTCACTAACCCCACTATCTGTCACATGTGTTGCATGTACATGTTTGTATGTGCACGTGGAGGTCAGATGTCAATGTTAGACATCCTTCTCAATTGTTCTCCATCAATTTCTTTAAAAAAATTTACTTATCTATTATATATAAGCACACCGTAGCTGTCTTCAGACACACCAGAAGAGGGGCATCAGCTCTCATTACAGACGGTTGTGAGCCACCATGTGGTTGCTGGGATTTGAACTCAGGACCTCTGGAAGAGCAGTCAGTGCTCTTAACCACTGAGTCATCTCTCCAGCCCTCCATCAACTTTTAAGACTTATTTTTATTTATGTATCTGTGTGTGTGTGTGTGTGTGTGTGTGTGTGTGTGTGTGTACACATGCATGCCAGTGCCTGTGGAAACCAGAGGAGGGTGTCAGACCCAGTAGCTGGAGTTACAGATGGTTGTGAGCTGCCAGATCTGAACTTGGTTCCTCTGGGAAAGCACCGAGAGCTCTTATTGTTTTGTTTTGCATTTGTTTGAGACAGGATTTCTCTGTGTAGCCCTGGCTGTTCTAGAACTCACTGTGTAGACCAGGCTGGCCTCAAACTCAGAGATCCACCTGCCTCTGCCTCCCAGGTGCTGGGATGAAGGGTGTGACCACCACATCTATTATCTTACTATGCAAGTATTCATTTGCCAGTGTTCCTGCGCGAACGTGTGCAGTACCTTCAGAGGCCTGAAGAGGCGCTATACCCCCTGAAGCTGGAGTTAGAGGCTGTTGTGAGCCACCAGACGTGTGAGCTGGGAACCAAACGCAGGTCCCGTGCAAGCACAGTATGTGCTCCTAACGCCTGCGCCACGTCTCCAGCTCCACTTTATCTTTTGGGACAGGGCCTCTCACTAAACCTGCAGCTCAGGGACTCACCCAGGCAGCTGGCCAGGGACCCTCCCACCTCTGCCTTTCATTCCAGAGCCACGATCCCTGGCAATGATGCTGAACTTGGCTTTACTGGTGCTGAGAATCCAAACTCAGGTCCTCACGCTGCATAGCAATTTTGCTGCCTCCCTGGCCCCTCCTGATTCTTTAGCGGACCAACAGCAGCAAATGCTTGGATGTCTTCCTATTCCCATCGTTAGGTCAGCTTGCGCTTCTTTGACGTCATTTCTGAGAAGGGACTGTTTATCTCCTCCGGGTGTCAGAATAATTACAACTGTGGACCTGTAGTGCACTTGGAACCAGTCAGAACGACACAGTAAAGCCTCCGACCTTTAGGCTTTCCTAGACTTTCCAGATTGCCTCTCGGAGGCAGCCTTAGGTCACCTCATGGTGCACACATGCCTCAGGTCATCATATGCATAAGTACCATACACACAGAGGTGCGGGAAGGCTCTGGGCGCAGGCTCACAAGGCATGTGCATCTGTATGTGCACATGCTCGCACGGCACACCCCAGGTACACCTCTGCATACGAATCTCTCATCCAGGCATCGGACATCTACTAGCACACATAAAACAAGCATCATACGCGACACACAGAGCAGCAACACAGACATTACATATGTAAATGCGGTTCAGCAGGTCCAGGGATGCATGAACGTGCGCGTGCTCGCATGCGCGTGCACACACACACACACACACACACACACACACACACACACACACTCTGCCAAGAACAAGTGAGGAGGGGAAGGAATAGAAGGAGTGGGGGAAGGGTAGACATTGCTCTTCTTATTCTCATTCAGCTTTTTCCTCCAGGTACATCGTTTTGTTTTGGTTATCTTTTGTCATCTTAAAGATAGGGGCCTGGAACCCAATCCCTGGGTTTTACTGGTGGGAGATGAGATTTCTTTTCCATCATCTGCTGGAACAAGACAGCGAATCAGAGAACTTGGAGGCCTCCTGGAAGGCTCTGGATTGGCAGCCCTCCCCTGCTCCAACCCCAGGAGCAGCCTTCACCGGAATCTGCTGGCTGCAAGCTGTAAGCTCCTTTGAACCTCTCCAACTGGGCCACCCAGGTCACCTTGATCTCATCTCTGGTTCTTTTAGCTCTTACTATCGCCCTGTCCATCCACCCATACCCTCTTACCCCCACCAGGGTTTCTTATATATCTCTAGCTGTCCTGGAACTCAATCTGTAGACCAGGCTGGCCTTAAACTCACAGAGATCCACCTGCCTCTGCCTCCCTGGTGCTGGTATTCAAGGCATGCACCATCGCCACCAGGCCTCAGCTCTTAAATTTTAAGGTTCAGTTTTATCCCGTATCCCAGCTGGAGAAACTGCAATAGGTCAAAAGCCTCTCCCCTAGGGTGAAGTGTTTCTAGCTTGCCACAAGGTCCTTTCTTGGGAGTCCTAAACTTGAACCCATAGGGACCACTTGGGGTTAGCTTGGCATATTCCTTGGTTTCCACAAGGCAGGGTACATCTGTGTCTTGGCTCTCCTGCACAGCTTCTACCCCTAGGCTGGGACAAGAAGGTGCTGTGTCTTCCAACTGGTCTCTAGGCATACCCATAGGACAGAGAAAATGCGATTTGGAAAGTTGTTTACTAATAGGGTGGGAGTGGGGATGGGGGGACACTGGACCTGCCCCTCATCTCTTAGAACCTCCAGTTCCCTGTACGTACAAAAACGAAGAGGGTGTGTCCTCTCCCTGGGGACTCATCAGTACTACACTGTACCGTGCAATTAACCACTGAAGAGCTTTTATTTAACTAGACAGGCCACGTGACCCCCATGTCCTGTGTGTCAGTGGCAGCGTGTTCATTGGTGTCACAGTCAGGCACGGGGCTGGGAGACAGAGCGAAAGCTGCAGAAGCCCCAGCGCTGCTATTAGACTAGGCGTGTGCGCATGCCTACTGTGGGGAAGGGGGAGGGGCGTGGCAAGGCTCGCGGTACAGATCCTAGCTCAGCTTTTATTCTGAATGGCACGTGATGCACTGTAATTAGAGACTCACCACACACACACACACACACACACACACACACACACACACACACACACACACACACACACCCCATCCATCCATTCTCAGTAGGCCTCCTCTTCCAATGCATCTCCCACAGAAGGCCCTCGCAAGAGCGGCTCCACAAATGCGTGCGGGATGTGCAAAACTGCTGCTAAAAGCTTGGAGTTAACCTGGCATGGTGGCCAAATCTGGGCCCCGTCGGATATCACCCTCCCTCCCACTTTGTAGCCCAGGTGGAACCACGAAAAGCTTTCCTGAAAGCCAACCCGTTGGGGTTCTGTAGAATCCCTGGGTTTCCATAGTGACTGGTCTCTTCTGAAGGCTGGCGATGGTCCCGCGTCCACGAAAAGGCTTTCAGCATCTGAGAAGCCTGGCTGGGAAGGAGGCAAGCTGAGTCTGTCTAATCCCAGCCCCATGGCGCCAGCTGGTGGTGTGGCACAGTCTTTTAGAGAGGGACGGGACACCAGATGTACAAGGCCCCCTCCCTCATCTCAAGAGTGGGGAAGGGGCAGTGAGGATAAGGACAGTCAGTGGGCCCCCTCTCCCTGACAATGTAGGCTGTTGGCTAAGCACCTCCATGCTGGAGTTACAGCATCCTGGGCTCAAATCCTGGTGCTGCTACCTTGTGGCTAGGTGACTGTGTGAGGGCCCCTCACAGTCCCATGCATCATTCTCCTCGTCTGTGAAATTTCGGTAATAGTACCACCCTCCGAGTGAGAGCCTTCTGAAGGTCACGCGTGTTGATGAAGGGGCCTCTCCATAGCTATGTTTTACCTCAGTGTCAGCCATCATTCCGAGATGGTCTCCTTGGGGTTAGATGTCCTCGACCAGGCCTTAGTCAGCATCCTGGCCACTGGTTCTGAGGCTTGGCCTAAGGAAGCCGTGGTTACTGCATTGTCCCGTGCACCCCTAATTTATACCAGGGTCTCTTTCATGAGGACCTTTATAGGCATGATGTTGAAAGTTTACCCTTTTATTATTCCAATGCTGATTTCTCTATCCCACTGAATGGTTTCAATCCAGTCGTAGCATTCTAAGGCTTATGTTTAGAATCTCCTACCTCAAGTCTGTGTGAATAATGCTCACCATTTATTCTCTGCCGTATCAATAAAAGCTGGAAAAGCCAAAAACTAGGCAATAGAGAGAATAGGGCGGGACTTTTGCCAGCCAGGGGAGGGGGGGAGATAGAGAGGAAGAGGGGATTCACCACATAGAAGGGGTCCTGAGAGACACCATGGGAGAACACACCTGAAGCCCAGAGAAACAGACAAATACAAAAATGCAAGTATATTTCATTTTTGGAGGTAGCCAGATTAGACCAGAGGATTATAATAGAATTATAATGCCCAGTTGTTATGCTTTTTTTTTTTCTTCTTTTCTTTTTTCAGAGCTGTAGACCGAACCCAGGGCCTTTCGCTTGCTAGGCAAGCGCTGTTCCGCTGAGCTAAATCCCCAACCCCAGTTGTTATGCTTTTAAGTTGCAAATAAATCTTGGTCTTCCTGTGTTGTTATTGGGGAACTAGCTAGGATGAAGAAAAACAGCCACTGTATTAACGTACTACATACGTTTATATGAAAATTCACTGTTAGAGACCTGGGCATCCAACGCTTAGAAAAATCTCCAGGTAACTCCATAATCCAGGCTGCAGTGGGCTTCAGCATTTGCCTGCAGCCCTTGCTTGGCCTGAGTCCCGAATCCCCATGGAGGTCGCAAAAAAAAAAAAAAAAAAAAGAGAGAGGAATTCAGGGTGAGGCAGTGGATGGGAAGAGGTGCCCCATGGTGCTGAGTCTGCACACCTAGCTGTCTGTCCATCCATGCATGTGTACTTAAGTGACTACAGCCTGCTTGGACAGTGCATGTTACCAAGAATAAGGCCAATTACTTTGGGGAAGCCTTCATCTGTCAGATTCTCTCTTTCTTTTTCTCTCTCTCTCTCTCTCTCTCTCTCTCTCACACACACACACACACACACACACACACACACACACACACACACCCTCTAAGTAGAAGTGATAAATACCCTTAGAGTACCCAAGGGGAACTGCCCATCCCAGCAGAGGGTATGAGGTTAACCAGAAAGCAAGGGAGATATTTAAATCGGAAAAGCACGCCTGGGCCACAGGTCACATCAGATGAAATATGGCTCCATCAGAAAGGATGGGGCAGACACTCGCAGGACAGGTCAGGCACTGGGATTCCGAGGCCTTGTGCGTTCATTCACCCAGTGTCCTAGTCAGGGTCTCTATTCCTGCACAAACATCATGACCAAGAAGCAAGTTGGGGAGGAAAGGGTTTATTCAGCTTACACTTCCACATTGCTGTTCATCACCAAAGGAAGTCAGGACTGGAACTCAAGCAGGTCAGGAAGCAGGAGCTGATGCAGAGGTCATGGAGGGATGGCTCTTACTGGCTTGCTTCCCCTGGCTTGCTCAGCTTGCTTTCATATAGAACCCAGGACCACCAGTCCAGGGATGGCACCACCCACAATGGGCTGGGTCCTCCACCCTTGATCACTAATTGAGAAAATGCCTCACAGCTGGGTCTCATGGAGGCATTTCCTCAAGGGAGGCTCCTTTCTCTATGACAACTCCAGCTTGGGTCAAGTCGACACACAAAACCAGCCAGTACACGCAGGCAACATGAGGCCATTAGAACACTTTTCTCTAGAATGCCCACGTGGTCAGATTCATGATCTTAAAGACTCCTTTGCAGGGACCTGGGAGCCAGTATAACTGCCAGACTCACGTGGTACTGTCAACTGACTCGACACAATGACCCTGTATCACTGTCAAAGTCAGGGGGCTGGCTGACAGCAGAAGCTAGAGTCCACCCAGGCCTCCACCCCTCCCCTGGCTCTGTACATCCTGTCCCTTCCACGGCTACACCTTTACCCCTATTTTCTTATTCCAGCCTCCTTTACCCAGTGTCTCAGCTTCTCCACTATAGCTGATTGCCTAATGCTGCTTCCTGTGGCCCCCACTGGCCCTGGGCTGCTGCTCAGAATCAATTACCCCCCCCCAGAAGGGTAATCTGCTCTCCCAGGGGCTTTGGGAGTGACCTTAACCTACCTGGATGTACAGCGGTGTACTCAGGTATCAGAGAGTGACTCCATGACAGTCTTTACCCTGTGGCATCATTGCTGGGAACCAGAATTTGGGAGCAGCTTAGCTAGGCGGTCTACTCCTGGATCTCTCCTTCATCCAGTGCCTCACTTTCCCCACTTGCAAAGCAAGAAGATTGAATTGGACCTTAAATGCCCCCTGGCCTAGATACACCAAGGAAAGCTGACTCTCCCTGGGGTGCTTGCTCTCTAGGTTCCCTTTCAGGGTCCAGGATATGAAGCCCCAGGATGGGGCTAGAGGGTGTCCATGCTTCCCCACAAAGCATCAGCAGAGGCTAGGCCCTTTCTGCTGGCCTACTGAAGAATTCCAGAGACAGGCAGAAGTCTGGGAAAAACTCAAAGTCACAGCACCCTGGCCACACTTGGGACAGGCCACTGTGGGTCACACCTGTCGTGCTACCTGTCTTACAGATGAGGGGTTGGTTTGACAATGCTTAGGAATGGAGCCTTGGCCTCCACACCATCATCCCAGGCTAAGACCGATTGATCCATCTGCATTCAGGCATTGATTCTGAGTCAGGCTAAGGTGGGAACTCAAGCCCTGAATTCCACTGTGTGTCTAGGATTACTTGGAGTAAGGGAGAAAGTGGGGAGCCCTCAGGTTATCCCCAAATGAAACGTAGCCTTTCAAGAAGGACAGAGATGAAATCATCACACGAGATATGGGAACAACTCTGCTAAGCTATCAAGGTGCATCATGGGTGAGTGAGTGCCAAGTTGGGAGTGCATGGGCGGCTTTGGGGGGGCGGTACTGGGGAGCTCAGAGAGTGACACTCCCATGAGGCATTAGATATTAGGTGGAAAAATAAACAAGAACGAGATCAGCCCTTTGAGGGGTGCCTCCTTGTTTGGTGCATCAAGGAAGCCGGGCAGTGATGCTGAGACGGCGGTCATGCAGGAGCCAGAATCCTAGACAGTTTTCTTGAGAAGCTGTATCTCGTGATTTAGCGGCCCAAGGTCAGGACCCCAGTCTCTTGGATCTCTCTGGGCTCCGCTTATCTGGGATGACCTCATTGTCTGCTCTCAGTGGCTCCTGGAGGTGGCCCCGCCCACTTCCTGCCTGGGTCTCTTCCAGCCTTTCCTGGGATGCACTTCCGGACAGCAGGGCACTCGGAGCCCCTGGGAATAGGGACCCCTGTCTTGACTCTCTTCCTGTCTTGACTGTCTTCCCTGCCCTTTCTGCTGTGGACTCTCTATAAAGTGCTATAGACCACCCTCGCTCCCAGAGCCACCAGGACCCCTTAGGTGTTAGGTTTCTCTGCTTTTGGTTCTTCACAGGACAGCTATCACCTGACCTCGTTCCAAGCATTTCAAAGTTACCCCGCCCCATCCACAGCCTGCCTCCTTCCTCCGAGGCTCCCAATAGCTTTGTCCTCACCGAAGCCCATATTCCTGCTCTAGACTGGCTGTGCCTCGAACTCACAGGTTTGGCAGCCTTGGGGGGCCTTCAAGCCTCTCTTTTTACTGCCACTTCCCTCAGGCTCCCTCGTGCTTCCTCTCTCTTCATCGATGTCTTTGTTACAACCCCAATCTCTCTTTGCTTATTTGGTGGTGCTGGGGACCCAGGGCCTCACACATGATCTTCCAGATACAGAAGCTGGTTTGACAATGCTTATGAATGGAGCCTTTGGCCCCACACCCCCACCCCAGTCTAAGAGCGCTTGACCCATCTGCCTTTAGGCATTGATTCCGAGACAGCCCAAGGTGGGAACTCACAAACCGTGTAGTAGTAACACATGCTTTTACCACTGAGCCACGACCCCATCTGCGCCTATTTACAGAGCCCCTGCTAGCTGTTCCATCAAAGCAACCCCTTTAACATGCCTCACTTCCTCATCCTGCCATTTGAAGATTCTCCTTAGCACCACATGCACAAGCACTACACACACACACACACACACACACACACACACACACACACAGAGCATACACACATGCATATACACTTAACATGCACACCCATAGTGCACACACACAGGGCACACCATACAGTTACATGCATGCCCTCTCTCACACACACAGAGCATACATGCGTTTCTTGCGATAAAGATGGAAACAAGTCAGACCATGGCTGTGTCTAACCTGAACTCCTACCGTCAGTTCTGTTTGTCAGCATTCCCTGAAAATCTCAGTGTCACCACTACTTATGTCACCAATGCCGTGCGATGCAGTGATGGCATGCAAGCAATGATCTGCAGAGTCGTTAAAGTCATTGACAGACTGAAAGACTATGAGACAGTCCTATAGACGGTGTGTGCATGTGTTTGTGCCTCTATGTGTGTGCCATATGTATGTGTGTGCACCATCTCTTCGGTTTATATCAGGCACCGCAGTTACAGGGGAAGTCTGTGGAAGGCTGTCCTGGAACATGCGTGTGTCACCTACATAGACTTGGTTTATTTACTATTCCTATCTCCCCTAGAATGTGGATGTCATAGATTGAAGAGCTGGTTTTGTTGGTTACTGTCTCCATCTACAGCACAGATTCTATACATCCCAGGACAACCTTTGCTGAATGAATGAATGAATGAATGAATGAATGAGTTTTGCAGGCACAAAAGCTGTCCTGAAGCTGTGTAATGAGAGGGGATTGTAGTGGCTGCGATGTTAGCACTCAGAAGACAGAGGCAGAAGATGATTGCAAGTTCAAAGTCAGCTTGGTTGACATAGACAAGTTCCTGGCCAGCCAGGGTTACACAGAGAGACCACATATCAACAAAATGAAAGAAACAAAAACACTGATAGATATATAGAAAGAAAGTGAAGTCAAAGGTTGCCAAGGTGGCTTTTGGGGGTCAATGCTTGTTGAATGAATATATGAACACATATTGACCTGAGAATGGGCTATAGTAAATGCCTTCTTGCTAGGCATGGGTACCAGCTCAGCCACTGATTGCCTTCAAATCTCTTCCTGGGGCTTTGCCCCTCCTCTGTGATGTGAAGGGACTGTGTGAGGCCATTGGCTTATTTATTTCATGCATCATTTTGACAGCATCTTTTGGATGATGGCTTCATGGCGATGTGACAGATAACATGCAGGTAGAGTATTGAAGGTTGGAACTTGAGACCCATGTATTTAACCTTTCTACTCAGTCACTGTGACCAAAGACAGCTTCAAGTCCCCATGGCTCCTGCTCACGGAACCACACCAGGCTGTTACACTGTTATTTAGCAAATATTTATCAGAACTTTGCCCTTAGTGTTGGATTTGGAGAGATCAGTTTTTTTCCCTCCAAAATGTTACTGTTTCCAGTGGAGGCTTTGAGAAGCCTCCTCAGTTCCTGGGCACCTGCGGGCCCCTTAGGGACACTGATGGTAAGAGCCTGCTCTTTCAGTAAAGTCCTGGTGTAAAGGGCAAAGCGGCAGCCGTGATCCTGACCACAGCCCAGACCACAGCTGTAGCATCTGGTTCTTCCAATGCTGACCACAGTATGAGCACTAAAGCAGTGGTTCCTGCTGAAGTAACCAGATTTTCCTCAGTCACCTAGCACAACCTAGTGAAACCTGACAGACATCTCTTCTAGCTTTGACCTGGCCGGAGGTGTGAGAACTCAAGTCTGGAATTTTCTGTGGTCTTTTTGGCCCATTTTCTCACCTCATACATGTATATATGTATGTGTCTGTATATGTATGTGTATGTGTATGTGTATATGATGTGTATGTGTATGTGCATGTGTGTGTGTGAGCAAATATGTTTACCCCAGATACATCACAGATCAAAGGGACCATCCTTCTCAAGTCAAGCTTGGTGAACCAATGTATTTGGAAGCATTGTCTATCCGACTCAGACAGCAGTGTCGCCCCAGCCTGGGTGACTGGGGAAAGCTGAGTCACTGGGGTTCCCTGCTGACTTGTGGCAAAGCCACAGAGTATCTCTTCCTAGCAATGGTTGCTGTTTTCCTAACCTTGGGGATGTGAAGAAGCAGCCTCCCTCCATCTTTGGCGTGAAAGCCATTTTATAGGCTCACTCCTGTTTCTGATTAAATCCGTTTCTCACGGATCGGGCTATGCTGCAGCTGCAACTGCGAATGGTTCTGTACCTGCCTGTTCCAGGGATGTCAGTCCTGTCTGCTTCAAAAAGTTACTGACCGTCTTACAAACCTTCCTTTGTTTCAAAAGGTTATATAACCACCTGTGATTACCCTGTTATGACTGCCTGTTGTTATGACTACCTGTTGTTATGCCCACCTTACAACCATGCCTTTGTTTCAGGAGCCCATGTCAACTAACTTGCTATGCTTATGTCCTGCTCCTGTAACCCCATGCCCATTTTGTCCACCAAATCCTCCATTTGGAAACCCCCTACCCCTGAGCTATAGAAACCTGTTCTTCCTCACATCTAATGCAGACCTCTCAAGTCTGCCTTAGCGGGAGGCAGCCCATGTACATGAAAGAAAAAGCTTGCTTTAATTAATTTGGCCATGATGATTTGGGTCACGGTCTCCTCCCATCTTTGGGATTAACAGGTATCTTTATGAATCTATTAATGTTCCAAAGGCTTTTAAGCTTCCTAGGATTACTGAGTCTCCTGAGTTTCTTCCTCCTCCCAGGAGTGGTGATGGAGCACGCCTTTAATCCCAGCACCCAGGAGGCAGAGGCAGGCACATCTCTGTGTTCAAGGCCAGCCTGGTCTACAAAGCAAGTTCCAGGACAGCTAGTGCTATTACACAGAAAACCCTATTTGGGGGGGGAGGAGGGGAGGGAGGGGAGGGAGGGAGGGAGGGAGGGAAGGGAGGGAAGGGAAGGGAGGAAGGGAGGGGAGGGAGGAGGGGAAGGAGGAGGGAGGGAGGAAGGGAGGGGAAAGGCATGTACATTACAGAATTCAAGCAGCATCAGGAGTCCAGGTCTGGCTTCAGCTACATAATGAGTTCAAAGATAGCCTGGGCTATATGAGATATTGTCTCATATTGAAACAAAGGACTTTTCTTTGGCCTAATCCACCCCCTGACTTCCTAAACACACTGTAGAATTCGCATCATCAGATGTTTTAAGTTTCTGTTTCTTGGCCTGGAAGACCCTCTGCAGTAAATGCTAACAGCCTTCCCATGTCGTGGAGCTGCCTGGAGGAAGCAGTCTCTCGCCGCAGACTCTCAGCTCCTGGACACTTACTGCTTACATTTGGGATAGGAAGAGTCCGGCTTGATAAGGCATCCTTCCCCTCAGGCAGGAACCCTTCCCATCCCAGGCAGAGCCTCTCACTCCTCCCTAGTGAGGCTGGATAATTTCTGAACTTGACAGCTGTTCGCAGTGTCTAGAAGCACAGTATCTGCCACAACGGCCTTTCATCTGGCTTACAGGCGGCTGAAAACATCCCGGCTCAACCTTCCAGCTGCCTTCTGGGGACTAAAGCTCACAAACTAATTTTATTTTTGCCCGAGGAAGGCAAATTTTTAAAAGAGCCATGGTGTATATTCGGAAAGAGAAAGTGCATCTCAGGATTCCGGCATGCTGTGTGTCTGGATGTGTCATGGGCCCTGGAACAAAGAGGTGGCTGGAACCGGAATGACAGTTCCGAAAGTGGGCTCTTTCTTGCCACCTGCTGAGCACAGGGACATGATGGGAGGGGCTCTCCAAGGAGGCCTCTCAAAGCACGTCCCATGTTCCTGGCTAGGTGAAGCTAGCTTGGTCCCGGGGTCACCCTCTGAAATCCCTCAAGTGCAGGTAACCATGGTCTAGGTCTGCATTGCCTCTCCCACCCCCTTCCCCTTTATCCTCCATCCCCACACGACTCCCTGCACTCAGGCCTCTACATCTTCCTGCTGACCCTCTGAGAGTCCAGCAGGGACAGCCATGGACTTTACACTTGTCCTGCCCTCTTCATTATACACACACACACAGAGACACACACACACACACAGAGACAGTCTGTGTGTGTGTCTGTGTGTGTGTGTGTGTGTGTGTCTGTGTGTGTGTCTGTGTATGTCTGTGTCTGTGTGTGTGTGTGTGTGTGTGTGTCTGTGTGTGTGTCTGTGTGTGTGTGTGTGTGTGTGTGTCTGTGTGTGTGTGTGTGTGTCTGTGTGTGTGTGTGTGTCTGTGTGTGTGTGTCTGTGGGTCTGTATCTGTGTGTGTGTGTGTCTGTGTGTGTGTCTGTGTGTGTGTGTGTGTGTATGTGTGTGTGTGTGTGTGTGTGTGTGTGTGTGTGTGTGTGTGTGTGTGTGTCTGTGTGTGTGTGTGTGTGTGTGTGTGTGTGTGTGTGTGTGTGTGTGTGTGTGTGTGTGTGTGTGTGTGTGTGTCTGTGTCTGTGTCTGTGTGTGTGTGTGTGTGTGTGTCTGTGTGTGTGTGTGTGTGTGTCTGTGTGTGTGTGTCTGTGTGTGTGTCTGTGTGTGTGTCTGTGTGTGTGTGTGTGTGTGTCTGTGTGTCTGTATCTGTGTGTCTGTGTGTCTGTGTGTGTGTGTCTGTGTGTGTGTGTCTGTGTGTGTGTGTCTGTGTGTCTGTGTTTGTGTCTGTGTGTGTGTCTGTGTGTGTGAGTCTGTGTATGTGTGTATGTGTGCTCGCGCATACTCTGTTCTACCGTCTCTCCCAAGAAGAGGCCCAGAGTCCCCAGTAAGTCCTATCTTTGTTAACCTTTCCTACAGAGTTATCATTTCAGCTCTGGTCATGATCCTCACGTGAAATGCTTACCCCCTTTTAAAAATTATTTGTAGATTCATAATGTGATAAGTGGGGGATGGTACCCAAGTCTAAGCATGAGTCACTTGTGTGACCTATCCACCTTATACACTGCCTGGTGTTTCTTATGTATAACACCACTTGAGTGTACATGCACTCACGTGTATACAAGGAGCATATATTTTGCACATGTGGAAGCCAGAGGATAGCCTTGAGTGTTGTTTCTCCTGCACACTAGTCCCTCCTCAACTTTTGTTTTAAAGGCAGGGTCTTTCTATGTAGTCCAGGTGGTCCTGGAGCTCCATTTGTAAACCAGACTAGCTATGAATCACAGAGATCCACCTGCCTCTGCCTCCTACACGTTCCCTTTATTTTTTGAGATGGTCTCTCACTAGCCTGGAGCTGGCCAAGTGGCCTATGAGCCTCAGGGACCTGCCCATCTCTGCTCTTTAGGGTTGAGATCACGAGAGAGCACCACTTTGCCTGGCTGCTTCATGTGGGCTCTGGGCTGGAGCGCTAAGCCTTATGTCTGCCATGGCTACCAATTGAGCCGTCCCCCAGCCCTGTGCAATACATTTAGTCTGTCTACATGTTTTACTTCTTGAGACAGGATCTCTCTCTTTCTCTGTAGCCCAAGCTAGTCCCAGAACTCACAACTCTGCTTCAACATCCCCAGTGCTGGAGGGGCGGTGGGGTTGCAGGTGTGGGACACCACGCCCAGTTTCCTATTTGCTTCTCTGACCCTTTTCACCAGGTCAGGTGTGGCATTGCTGCTGCTGGTGTCGTGCTGGTGTTAAGAACTTTTTTTAGACTTGGGGGCATCTTGTGGTTCTGACTTTCAGACTGGAGACACTGCTGGTTCTGCATCTGGAGTCTGCCCACCCTTACCAGGACTTCAGCCTCCTAGGCTGTGAGTGTAGTGATGTAAAACCCAGCCAAGTCTGTTTTTGAAAAAACCTCCATTTTGTGCGAGACCCTGGGCTAAACTCCAATTCCAGGAAGAAAACCACAAAGTCCACCCGAGTAAAAATCCTATGACCTCCCCCACCTCGCTCTTAGCAACATCCAGGATAAAATAGCAAGACCAAGGTACCTAGAAATAACCTAAGACATCATCCTGCAGAGAATAGATAACCTGACCAGTTCCTGCCTCCTGTTCAGTTCCTGCAGATTACATCAGAAATGCAGTTTTAAAAATATTAACTTGCTGACCCGTATGGAAATTCCCCAAGCTTGCTGAAACCACACACACATGCACACACACACACACACACACACACACACAAAACCAAAAAAACCCGCACCCCTAGACTCGGGACTCTCACTCGGACCTGCTGTGATGGGGACGGTGAGAGACCTTGCTCGAGATCTCTTAATAAAAGACCCTGTGTGTTTGCATCTGAAGCGGCTCCTCGGGGATCTTTGGGGTCCCTTGTAACTTGGGCATAACAGTGAAATTTATAGCAGAGCCTCTCTGTCTGGCTTTCTTTCAGCAAAGTCTTTGCTATGTTTGGATCAATCAGTAGAGGCTGAGACATTGTCTTGAGGCTGTTTGAACCTTGAAGAAATGCTGTCTTTCTAGAGAATCTGCCATGTGAGAATGTGCAGTGGCACCGACCTTGGTACGACATCCCTCCTGGCAAACCTGGAGCTCTCACCTTTGGTTATGGCCGGCCCTGGTCAAAAGGGACTGAAATTTGTGTGGATTGTTGTAGGGGTCCAGGAATTGCTTCCCAAGCCACACGAACACCCATCTCAGTCAGGCAGGGTTAATTTATTGAGCATGCACCCCAGGACTGATCGATCAGAGTCATAGTCCAGATTTGGGCACTGAACCATGACCCCAAGTTAAGGTCCCACAGGGACCTACAAATATCTGTGTCAAGTTATTCCACCAATCAGGATTTATTTAGGGAGAGGGGACTTCCTTAGGAACATGTCTTTGTTATACATTTACCCTGCTTCCATTTATTGGGGTGTTCTATGGCAGGGGACTTGCCTTGCCTAACATTCATGGTTTTTTTTTTTTTTTTTTTTGGGGCTGGGGACCGAACCCAGGGCCTTTTGCTTGCTAGGCAAGTACTCTACCACTGAGCTAAATCCCCAATCCCAACATTCATGTCTTAACCAGGATGTCAGTTACCCACATACATGTCTCTCTCTGTCAAGTAGGGTGTCTGCTCCCAGGGAGGTCTCGGAAACTTAAATTTATTCAACCACTACTCACAATGGACATCTTATTCCAATTCCAAACAGTCTCTTATGTGGGTGTCTCTCTGATGCTAAGATTCCTCCCAAGGGGGATACCATAAAAGCCTATACATAGGTGCAGGAAGTGATGCTGGGTGGTTGACTGGGGTCCAAGCTTATTGTGGGTAACTATACAAAGCCGTTCTACTGACATCTATGGTGACTGGTTTTCAAGGGCACAGAACATAACAGAAAATGTAATCAACGTGGCATGAGAAAGCTTCCTAGTAGCTGCAGAAACGTGAGAAAGTTTCCTTATAATGACAGGCTAGCCAGGTAACAGTCACCTAGGCCTTAGCATTTTACCTAGGCCTTAATATTCCATCTAGGCCTTAACATTTTTATCTAGGCTTTAACAGTTCTCTGCTCTCATGGACAGCAAGGATAAGATAACTTTGGTAGCTGGAACCTTTCCCAGCCCCAATTAGCCTTGTATAATGTTTGAATAAAATAGCTAGAGCGAGCTAGCTAGGGGTCAGTCTTTTCCAAGAAGGCCGAACCCCTCTGCTCCTTTGGAAATTGAGACTTAGCATCTTGGTGAGCGTCGCTCTCTACCTCAGCGCCTACGACCAATCAGTATGCCCATTATTGCAATCCCAGCACTGGATCTGGCATCCGGTAGGTTCAGCAGGTGTGTGTTGGAATTGGGGTTGGGTTGAATTAATACAGATGCAAAGTGTGGAAAGGCCAGGTCCCTGCCTCCCAAGCCCCTAGAGCAGTGGTTCTTAATTCTTAATTTCATATAGTTCATGTTGCGCTGAGCATAGACTTATTTCATTGTTACTTCATAACTGTAAATGTGCTACTGTTATGAGTCATTACGTAAAGCTCTGATATACAGAATATCTGATATGCTTCCCCCACCCCGCCCCAAAGGAGTCATGACCCACAGATTGAGAGCCAGTGTCCTAGATTCTAATGGCTGCTGCCCCACCAGCTTAGAGAGTCCTACAGGCCCACAGCATCTTGGGGGCTGGTAGAGGTCTCAGATGGGCCCTGATAACATACAGACTCTTTTTCAGTCTAGGAGGAAGCAGGAGAGGAAAGGAGCTGAAAGTCTTCAGAGTCAGTGGCACTGGGGACTTTACACACATACTCCTGTCACCTTCACAATCCCAGGAGGTCAGAATAATTGTCCCCTTTGAGAGTGGAAAAGCAGTTCGAGGCCAGGAGACAGAAGGTACCTCTGTTTTCCCAGTGTGCTCAAAGCCACTGAGAGCTGGGGCTGCAGCTGTGAGGAGATGGCTGCCTGGAGGGAGAGTTGCCAGGCAGCCAAGATCAGCTCTAGCCCTCCCGGACTCGCCCACGCCACCCTCAGGCATTGCATGTACCCTAAAGGAGCAGAGTCTGCCAGGGCACTGCACGGGGAGGGAGGCTTGTTTGCTTCTCCCTGTGGCAGGCTGGAATGGGGAACTGGGGATGTACACAGATGCTCAAACTACCCATGAAGCATCTCTGGAGGCTCAGGAGCCCTCAGACTGTGAGTTCCACTGAGAAGCCTCTGGGGTTAGAAATGGCAAGGAATCTCAGTGGCCAAATAGGACAAGAAGAAAATTTAGACCACTGTCTGCCAGAGAGGGGCATGGGAACAGTAAGGTTTGGGTCCCTGTTAGAACCAATCATGGCATCCCTCAGGACACCTGAATACTGCCCAGTCTCTCCTGGCTGGTTGGCCCCAGGCAAGTTCTTTACCTCTCTGAGCCTTATTTCCTTACCTACTGTTGTGACTGGCTGCCCTTTGATCTGAAAACCGGCCATCTTGGACCATTCAGCTATGTCTCCTTGCCTAAGATCATTCCAGGCCGGCTTGTTGATAGTTTACACCCACCACCCCCACCTCTGCCCCCACAACTTCCAATTGCTCCCTACTGACTGACAACTCTACATGTGGCCTTGGGGGAGGGTTACATGCATGTGGGGGAAGACTTGAGTGGGGCTCCATCCATGCAGCCATGGGGGAAGCCCTCATCCCTGCTAGGAAATGCTTTCCAGGTGTGGTGATTGTGGGAGAAGCATCCACATATATGTAAGGAATTCTTTCACCTAGGCTCAGGAAAGGCACCCAATAAGCTCTCTGGTTCCCTGGAGTGAACTTGGTGGAATTGTACCTTGAATTGTCGTTGGGACCTTAGGAGAAGGGGTAGATGTTGCCTAAGTCTCCCCATGGGAAGGAATTTTAGCAACACCTACTTGAACAGATCGTATTGATTGAGGATGACTAGAGACAGGGTGTTCCAGCCCCAACATAGTGTCTGTATTTGGCCCTCCAAGCAACCCAGTGTCAGGCTTAGAAACTGTGCATGTGAGGGCTTAGGTCTCCTGAGCAGGGTCATGTGGTTTTCAAAGTCATAGAACCAGGATTTAACCCAGACAGTAAGGCTCCCAAATCCCTGGGCCCAATTGTGTTGAGTACGTTCATGTGCTACTTAGTTTGTCATGGCCTGTTAGATAGATGGGAAAACTGAGGGGCATACCAGAGCACATAGCAGACTGGTAATAGACACAGCTCTTCCTCTGCAGGGCTACGTCTTCCTGCTGGATGTCATGTGTCCTTGCACCCAAAGCAAGAAGTGGGGTCTACGACTTCTAATCAGTAGATCTACAGAGCAACTGCACGAATAGGAAGGGTAGATGGGTAAATAAATGGGTGGGAGATGAATGGATGGACAGACAGGCAGATGAATGACTGTGTATGTAGATGGGTTAACCAATGGGTTAGATGGATGGATGGATGGATGGATGGATGGATGGATGGATGGATGGATGAATGCAGACAGACGGATGAATGGGTGGGTGGCTGTGAGTAGGCTGGCAGGCAGACAGATGTATGGATGGCTGAAAGGAAAGAGCAGCTAGGAATAATGGTGGAGGTTTAGATTAGTGTGTAACTGGGTAGACATGGGTGGAGGGGCTTAGGGGAGAAGGATGTATGGATCAGAAGGCAGATAGAGAGATGGACAGATGGAAGGCTGGGTGGTGCTGGGTGGGGATGCAGCTGAAGTTGCAAGTTGACAATGACAATGTGGCCCCCATAGACTCGTGTGTTTGAATGCTTGGTCCACAGGGAGTGTCACGATTAGGAGCTGTGTCCTTGTTGGAGGAAGTCTCACCATGGGGGTGGTCTTTGAGGTCTCCTATGCTCAAGCTATCCCCACTGTGACGCACAGTCCCTTCTGCTGCCTGCAGAGCTAGGTGTGGGACTCTCAGCTCCTTCCCCAGCACCATGTCTGTCTGTCTGTCTGCACACCGCCATAATGATAATGGGCTAAGCCTCTTAAACTGCAAGCCAGCCCCAATGAAATGTTTTTCCTTTATAGGAATTGCCACGGTCATAGTGTCTCTTCACAGCAATAGAAACCCTAACTAAGACAGACAGCTACAGGACTTCCAGGGGTATTCACAAAGTAGAGAAGAAAGATGCTGGGTGATCTGGTGTGTCCCTAACCTACCCTTAGGGCTGCCATGGAGCATGGTAATGAAAAGTCATAGTCCTGGATCCCAGCATCGAAACTAGGTATAATGCTTCATGGCATAAGGTGACATGTCAGATACGAGCCTAAGAACCAGCATCCATATCCACCACCCCCCCACCCCCACCACCCCCCACCCCCCACCCCACCTCCACCCACCACCACCACCACCACCCCCACCACCACCACCACCACCACCACCACCCACCCCCCACCCCCACCCACCCCCACCACCACCACCCCCACCCCCCCCCCCACCCCCACCACCCCCCCCACCACCCCCACCACCCCCCCCCCCACCCCCACCACCCCCACCCCCCCCCACCACCACCACCACCACCACCACCCCCACCACCACCACCACCACCACCACCACCACCACCACCACCACCACCACCACCACCACCACCACCACCACCACCACCCCACCACCACCACCACCCCCCACCACCACCACCACCACCACCACCACCACACCCCACCACCCCCCCCACCCCCACCACCCCCACCCCCACCACCACCACCCCTGGCTGTCTAGGGGAGGGAGCTTTGCATCCTGCCAGAGCAGTGGGTTACCTGGCTCTTGACAACATGGGGGTCAGAATCCCAGGTGAGAAAGGACACTTTTTACACCAAAGACCAAAGCTGAAAACATCCCTGTGGACTCGCTAGGCGTGGCCTAAAAGAACAAAATGTCCTGCCTTGAAAGGACTTGGCAGCTGGAGGGGATCTGCTCAGCAGGAAGGAGGCCTGACTTCACCTCTGGCACAGATGCTGAAGCATGGAGTGGTCTTGGACACAACTCTGCCCCTGCTCCAGTTTCTACCCTCTGTCCTGGAAGCTGAGTCCCCCAGGGCCCTTGTCTGATGGCAGCTAGTGACAATCTGACTCTCCAGTTTCTAGGGGGCAGGGCCTGGAAGGACATGACTATTCCACTCCTTAGACCGTGACTCAGGGTCTGAGGGCCTCCTAATCTTTGAGCAGTCTCAACTGAGGGTACCTTGAGATGGCTCCTGAATGAAGAAGAAGAAGTAACGAGGAAGGACACGACTGCTCCTAGGTATGGTGGAGGAGAAGGTTTATTGTAGATAAAAGGGGCATTGTAGACAGTCAGAGGCAGGGACATCTGGGAGAGGCCAACGTGAACGTGACTGGGAGCCACTGTGAGGAGAAGGAGGAGGAGAGTGAGTGGGGAGGGAGAGGAGCCAAGTGTATGAGCCATGAGACCCAAAAAGAGGAGGGATAAGCAAAATGGCTGGATTATACAGGGAAGGGAAACTGGAGGAAGGGCAGCCCAGCCAGTTTAGGGTAGGGGCAGGGTATGCCACTCAGAAGGGCCCTGGAACAGGTAGGGACTGAGGCATGCTGGGAGAACCTGGCAGCCAGGTCCCCTTTGACATGCTAAGTAGACATCTCCATAGCTTCCACTGACTCAACTGAGCCACAGCGGGGTTTGGTTTGTTGTTGAGGTTTTGTTTGTTTATTTGTTTGGTTTTTTTGTTTCTTTGCTTGTCCCTCTGTGTGGCCTCTCTGTGTCCCTGAACTGTCAGTCATCCTCCCTCACTCCAGCCTCCCACTTGGAAAGATCCATTGAACCCTCCTAGATCTCACTCCTGTCTCAAGATTATTAAGCTGTTGTGTCTGTGCCGGTCTCTTTGTTGTATAAAGTAACACAGATGTCTCTGACTGGGATGTTGTAAAAGTAACTTTTATTCTCCTGATGTAACTGTCATCTCCAATGCTCGCTACCTCAGTCTGATAACCTAGGCCTTGCCCTGGAAGTTTCGAGCCTCCATACAATCCTATCTAGGCCTAGAATGTTTTCAGCCTCTGAGACTTCCTGCTGAATAAGCTCACCCTTTCTAGTTCTTTCTGAACTTTGGCTGGCTGGTTCAACTCAGCTGATCTGACTCGAACTCCTTCCATGCTGACTGAGTCCATCTGGCTGCCCCTGAATTGTTCTGCTTGACCTTGAACTATCTCTCCAACTGTTCTAGTCCTCTTGCTCCTTCTCATTCTCTCTTCACCTGTGTCTAGCTTGTTCTCTCTCTTCAACCTCTCTCTGTACAACTGTCCCAGTAAAACCACCTCCTCTCCTCTGCACTGCTCCTTCTTAAGTAGCCTCTCTTTGCTCTCTCTTCTCATGAGAGTTGGGCACATCCTATTCTGTCAAAGCTTTCTCTGGTTCTTCACTTTGTCTGCCACTCCCTTAGACATCACTTTCAAACGTGGGTGGTTCCTTCTACAAAGTAACTTTACCTTCCTTGTTTGGGATTAAAATTTTGTGCCAAGGTTGAGCCACACCACAACTAGAAACAGCCTTTTCCAGTAAAGAACACAATCTCAGCATTCACGGTGTGACCAAATATCCAGCTACAGGATGTGGCTGTCTGCTGGCTGTTCAGTTGCTGCTGCTAGCACTCCTGTTTCCTGAGCTAGGTCTTAACCATCCTCTGCCACCTCGTGACTGTGTGACCTTTTCCAAGAACACAACTTCTCCAACTCTCATATTCCCCATCTACTCATCAGCTCTGAGGACCCATGGTGATTAGGGACAGTGTAGGCACTGCAGCGATAGTGGGAAGAGTCACACCAGATCTCAAAGACTGGGGATTTATCTGGGCCAGACCCCAAGCTGAAAGCTGAGTTTGTGTAGATTAACTTCAAAGGCCAGGAGAAGTGGTGTATGACTTCGATCCCAGCACGTGGGAGGCAGTGGCAGAAGGGTCTCTGTGAATTCTACAGAGTGAGTTTCAGGAAGGCCAGAGCTACATGTGAGACCTTGTCTTGGGAATAAGAAAACTAAAACAAAAGATCTACAAACACGTTTAATCACTCAACCACACAGACATGGGCCAGCCCCCCTGGAACTTTCTGTGGAGGCAAGAAGACAGAACAAATAATCCCAATTGCTAGAGAAGCCCAGGGAGCTCCAGAGAAGCCCAGAGAGGTCCAAGGTCACACAGCTGGGAGCGACGTGGGCAGTAATCCCACCAAGTCTGCCTGATTCCCAAGCCCTGATTTTATCATGACACTCCAAGCTTTTTAGGGCTGGTTATAGCCAACCAGAAGACTAGAGATGGGAAGTGTCTTACCAAAGGTCACACGCACAGCAAGAGGATAGCCAATTGCAGATCCAGATTTCTAGGCACCTTGCCCAGACCTCTCCCCAGAGGAGACTCTGAGAAACAAAGTAATACTGATGACATCAGGGACAGAGGGTATGTCAGGAAGGCTGTGTTGTGCCAGGAGTCAGCAAGGACATTGTATGGGCTGAGGTACCAATATTTTCCTTAGGAGGTGAACCTGAGAGAGATCTGAGAGACCCAGAAGTTCACTGCCAAGGAGAGTCAGGGCACTCACAAAGAGGAGGGCGTGGCTGGGAACCTCCAAGTTCATGTCTCCGGGTCTCCTAACCCCCTTACCATCGCGCACTGACTAAGGCATGATTCGGGTTGGAATGCCTCAGAGGCCCATCTTCAGGGAGACGGGTGGCCCCTGGGTGCCATCTAGTGGCCAGGAAGAGACATGCTGCCTTTCCTCAACCTCCGAACCACAGAGCTAACGGAGGTCATTCGATCTGAGCAAAATGACTTAGTTTTTCGATGGAGGAAAATAAGGCCTGGTTGAAGCACACCCTGCCCAGTCAAGGGCAGCCCTGTGTGACTGAGGGTCCCTCAAAGATGTGAGGCTTACCCTGAGTCTGAGCTGGAAGGCTGTGTGGGCTCTGTGAGTGGTTGGGGTCTGAGAGGAGGCAGGCCCCATAGGATTTGGTCTGGAGAGCCAATAGCTGAGGATCAGGTGGAAGCTGGATTACCAGAGAGAAGGCTGAGGCGATGGTCAAGGCTTCTCCACAGATCAATCCATAGCCAGAATGCTCCCATCATTCTGAGGGACAGACATGACTAGAGAAACCCCATTATTGTTAGGGACAACCAAGGCTGGAGAAATTCTTGCCCCTGAGGAACTTGATATATTATCTATTCACTTTGCAAATGAGCTTGTTCTCTATGGACGTCCTTAAAGTGTGCAGAACCAGACCCCACAGCCCAACAACCCAGACAAACAGAAGATGCTGTAAGAAGTGGACAAGATCAAGCACCTGAAACCTGCAGGAGGTATATCCCATGATGCCCCTGTGCGTGCCTGGAACTGTGGCAGAACCAAACTCCATACACAATATGGTTTTTTTCTACACAATACAAACACGTGATAAACATTTAATGTATAAATTGGGCACAGTAAAAAAAAAATAGCAACTGACAATACACTGTCACAAATCATTGTCCTCATGAAGACACCGTGACAAGCTTATTTCATATCTACTGAGTGTCTAAAGGCAGCCTGTGTTGTGTGGAAGCAGTACATGAAGGGTGTGGGCAAGACGAAGTGTGGCAGTGAGAAAATTTATCCTATTATTAAGAATGGCTGAACAATTTAAAACTTAGGAACTGGCTGGGCACAGTAGCTCAGGTTTTTAATCCTAGCACTCAGGATGCAGAGGCAGGTGGATCTCTGTGAGTTCGAGGCCAGCCTGGACTACATAATGAGTTCCAGGAGGCCTTGTATCAAAGAAGCTAACAAACCAACCAACTAAACAACCAACCAAAAAAATCAAAATACCTTAGAAACTGTTGGGCTGGAGAGATGGCTCAGTGGTTAAGAGCATTGACTGCTCTTCCAGGGGTCCTGAGTTCAAATCCCAGCAACCACATGGTGGCTTACAACCATCTGTAATGGGATCTGATGCCCTCTTTTGGTGTGTCTGAAAACAGCTACAAGTGTAATTATTAATAAATAAATCTTTTTTTAAAAAAAGAAATTGTTTATTTCTGGAGTTTTCTATTTAATATGCTCAGAGTGGAGTTGGTTATGGGTAACTGAGAAGCAGAGAGCTAGACCAAAATGAAGAGGGAGCTCTGGGACTGGAGGGACAGCTCAGGGGTTAAGAGAGCTCGTTGCTCTTCCAGAGGACCTAGGTTCAACTCCATCCTAGTCCCCACCTACATTGGGGAACCCTGTCTGGCCAATAGTGTGGTGCTGCAGGGTTGAAGCACCTCTGCAGATGGGACTTGAGCACCCCCAGCTCTGTGTGACCGTACTTTGTCCCTGGTGTTGAATCTCAGCACTGGAAAGGGAACTGAACCCAGGCCAGTCTTTTGACGACAGAGTGGGGACCAGGTCGAGGAGGACTCACAACTACCAGTAACTCCAGCTCCAGATGATCTTCTTCCCTCTTCTGGCCTCTGCAGGCAACTGAACATAGACATATACATACACACGTATTTAAAATATATATTATATACATCACACACACACACACACACACACACACACACACACACACACACACACACACAGAGGAAGCTTCCCTTGAAGTAACGGGCTCTGCGACCGAACAGATCTGGCTGATTGTGTGCCTTGTGGAACCCATGCACCGGGGCTGAATCATGACCTTCCCTGTGTAACTTTGGGCAGATTACCTGACTTCTAATCTTTAATATTCTCATAGAAGAGAGAGAGAGATCTGAGGTCATGCTTCCTGGGTGACTGAGGTCCGGGTTACGTCTGTTTTGTTTCCTGTTGCCACGGAGAGAGCCCTGTCGTCGAAAGACTGCCCTGGGTTCAGTTCCCTTCCTGGTGCTGAGATTCAACACCAGGGACAAAGTACGGTCACACAGAGCCTGGGGTGCTCAAGTCCCATCTGCAGAGGTGCTTCAACCCTGCAGCACCACACTATTGGACAGACAGGGGGTCCCCAGCATTCTCTCTCCTGTTACTCACCTCTCTACTGGGCAGAGAGGCCTGGTCACAGTCCCTTCAAAGCCCAGCAGGACAGTAAGAACACGTCACTGTGACTTCTGAGGCCAGGTTAAAACGATTCTGCGGCTTCCACGTGGCTTCTCAGATTGCTTGGGTGAATCCTGTGTGGCACTGCAAGGCCTCTTCCGGTGCCCTGAGGGAAGGGTTTGTGACGAGAAGCCTGCTGGCCTTGGGCAGAGCCACATAGGAATAGGGCTTTGCGTTCCAGCTTAGTTCAGAGGCTGAAGCCTGACTCCGCAGGAGAGACCCTGCGAATTCCCAGTCCCCGGAACTATGCCTGTCCCTGCCAGCTGTGTTAAGATGCAGAACTTAGATGTCGGATTTTGTTAGGAGATGAGTGGGTGGGAGGGTGCCCAGAGCTAATTGCCAGGTTATCGTCCACTGGCGCCATCCCGAAGACCTTCTGAGTGGTCTATCGCCTGTACCCATTCCACAGATGCAGAAACGGGAGCATTGTGTTCCAGCCTGCTCTGCTTCTTAGCCATGCACCCTGACCTACATTTGGCCTTGATACATTGACCCTTGGGTCCTTTTTAAAAAGCAGAATATGCTGTTTCCGCTGAGGAGAGGTCTGAGACTCAGATCGATCAAGTACTGGATTGAGCCCACACAGCTCGGAAACTGGAAATGGTATGTGAAAGATGTCAGTGAAACCTCCAGGGACCCTGGCCACCCTTCCTTGGCCTGGAGCCCAGAGTTACTGGGCAGCCTAGGTGTCTGAGGGTGGGGTAATGGTACAAAGAAGGCTGAGGGTGAGGATTTGGGCATTCTCCAGAGTTGCAGGGGCAGAGAGCCTAGAGGGTTGGTCGCTCCAGACACCAGTGTCACATGTGGGGTTGCGGGTAGAGAGGCCTTGTATACTTTGGGGTCAGAGAGTGCAACACAGTCCTATGTCACTTGGCCATGACGGATGATTCAGCTTGGCCATGGGAACCATTGTCCCCTCTGCTCCTCACCTGTTATTCTGGTAAGGCTGCCTCTCAAGATGCCATGACTGCCAACACCAAGCATCTGTGCCAGGATGAACCTGGCCAGTGCCCAGGGCGGTGCACCCTTGCACGTCTCTTGGTGGCCTCAGCCGGCCCCGTGTTCTCACTGGGGCACATCCGACCCTGGCACTGGCTAGTTCTTCTGGGTCATTACCTGGCCAGGCTGAGCTCTCCAGCCACACATCTGACCTCAAGCCACTTGGCACCCCCAAGAGCCCGACTTCACTGTATAGTAGCCACAGTCCCATAGCCCCCAAGCCCCATTCCATGCTTGTGAACCTCTCTCTTCATTGTCAACCATGATGGAGTCCCAGGAGAGTTGTGGGACTGGAGGATGAGAAAAGCCAGAAACCAAGACAGAGAGTTAGGAGTTCAGAGGCCAGCAGACCTGTAGGGCATTCAGAGAGATGGACAGAAAGAAAGAGACAGAAAGTCAGAACAGAATCTGAAAACACCTGTATCCTACACCATACAATCAGAGCTAGGCAACCATCTTGAATTCCGCTATTCAAACTCCGAGGTCACAGCTCCCTGACTTGGGGCTTCGGAGAGCAGTGGGCGAGGCTCTTCTGTATCATTCCTTCTGGAGTGAACCTAGTCGGAGTCTATCCGCTGTGTCCCCTTGCTGCCCCTGCCAGCAACTTCCTCTCATCTGATGCTCCTGTCCCCTTGGACCCCGACAACTGGAGGAGACCCGGCTGTGCTACACTTGCACTTCGAGGTCTGGGGACCTGCTGGATGTGCTCACCGGACTGTCTCTTGACTTCCTCCCTTGGTGACCCCTTGCACTTGGCTCCAGAGGAAGGAAGAGTGGGAGGAGAAGCCAGCTCCTATGGCCAGCAGACTGTCTGAACTGTGTGCTGGTGGCAGTGACAAGAATGAGCTCCATCCAGGCATGTTCTAGACCTGCAAGCTACATTAGCCTCGGAGAACTTTAGCTTAATAATGAAATTATTATCACACTTCGGGAGGGGTGACTGAGGTATGGAAGGACGGAATAACTCGCCCCAACTCATACAGCTCAGGAGAGGCCTGTGGGTTCAGTTGCCTCCCGTAGACATTCCTTAGGTGAGACGTGAGTGACCAGGGACCTGGCTACCCCAGGAAGGCTAGATGTCACCTCAGACTCGAAATCCTAGCCTGACTGCAAATACTTAGCGTAGGATCTGGCCTCAGCTGTCAGACTAGTGAACCCTGGGCTTAGAATACCCTGTTCCCTGCTATACTCCAGGGAGCTGAGAGTAGAGGGGCAGGCCTTGCATATATACAAGCATATGTATACACACGTGCACACAATACACACACACATATGCACACATGCAGCCTTCCCTCTGGAACTACTGCCTACCACTGATTGCAAGCTGAAGTTCTGGGTATAAATCTCAACTATTTTTTTCTCAGGTGGGTGACTTTAACTGAGGTGGCAGGTCCTTTAACTGTACCGGTGTCACCGTCCTCTGTGAACCAGGAGTGGCAATGGGTTCTCCAAAGACACCAAACCAAAAGGATGCAGAGGGAGGGATTAAGGGTAAGGACCTGGCTGGTGGATGTGACATCTGCAGGGTTGGTAGGAGACCCAGGGTAGAGTCACAGTCAGTGGGCATAGAATTTGCTTCTTACGGAGGATTCTACCTCTGTTTTTAAGTCCTTCGATGCATGGGTGCAGGCTCACCATCGGCATGGAGGTCATCTGCCTTGGGCAACATCTCTTGATTTAAATGTTAAACTCCTCAGCGCCATCAGGAGTAGTGTCTGATTCCACAGGTGGGCACTGTGGTGGTTGGCCCAGGGAATAGCACTATTAGGAGGTGTGGCCTTGTTGGAGTAGGTGTGGCCTTGGTGGAGGAAGTGTGTCACTGTGGGGGTGGGCTTTAAGACCTTCCTCCTAACCACGTGGGAGCCAGTCTTCTCCTAATGGCCTTCAGATGACGATGCAGAGTTCTCAGCTCCTCCTGCCCCAGGCCTGCCTGGACTCTGCCATGCTCCTGCCTTGATGATAATGGACTGAACCTCTGAACTTTTAAGCCAGCCCCAATTAAATGTAGACCTTATAAGAGTTGCCTTGGTCATGGTGTCTCTTCACAACAATGCAAACCCTAACCAAGACAGGCACCATAGCTTGCCAAACTGGCCCATAGAAATAGTCTGTAGTGATGGTGATGGTGGTCATAGAGCTACTGAAGAAAAAAACAGGTTAGAATATAGAAGACATTTTGAATAGGATGTACACTCCTCATGCCTGCTTCTCCGTGCCCCATCACTACCACGAATACTCCCAGGATATTTTAACTCTGCCTCCAACACTCTCACAAGTCAGGCCCTCAGTTTAACCTTTTCTAGACAAACTCACCTGGCGTATTTTGGGTGAAATCTGGTGCACGGCCTCTGCATGAACACTGGGTGACATCCCAGTGCTCGGTGGAACCAGGGACACCCACTCCTCCCGGGGTTCCACCCTCTCCCACGTGGGTCAGAAGCTCGCCCAGCTCCAGTCCTCAGTGCTGAAAGCTGCTGGTAACCCCACTTCAGAATCCACTGTGTCCACAGTCCCCTGTTCTCCAGCCGTGTGTGTCGGGAAGACTGTGGCAGGCAGCTCGGGCATACACACCCCTCGCTCTGCTGGATGAGGAGCCTCACAATGCGACCCCGCTTGTCAAAGGGTGTTTGTTCCTAGTTCCCTGCAAACATGACAACTTAGGAAAAAGCCTTGTATTTGGGGGCGAGCTGGTCAGACGATAACGGCCAGTTTGATGCGGATCAATTGGAGGTGAAGGTTCGTGAGGCTTTATAAAGACGCTTTTCACTAATGCTGCAGGCAGTGCCTTTGCTCCTGCATAGCCCACTGCCCCAGCGGTGTACTCCATAAATTCGATTTCCTTTCCCTGTAAAACACACACACACACACACACACACACACACACACACACACACACACACACACACACACCGATAGTTTAAATCACCAACAAGATGGCCGAGGATTGGGCACAGGAGAAGCACCATCATGGCTGAGCCCATCGCTTTGGTAAGTCGGCACGCTTTATAAGTTGCTCTCAGTTAATCACCAGGCTGGCCCAGATGGCCCCAGCCTGGGTTTCATGGTGTCCTCTCCAACTCCCCACCTCAACTCACCCCAGCCTGTCACAGTCCAGGCTGACTGGTAGCAGCTGGGTATTACTAGTCCCTGAGGAGATCGCTGTGCTGTGCTGTGGGCTCATGGGAGCTACAGGGTGACAAGCAGCTTGGTCAGGAAACTGAGGTCACAGGTGGGAATTGAGGAATAGGGTGGAACTGGACAGACATGCAAACATCCAGGACTCATTTCATATGAGGGTTCTTGAACATGTGCAAGGGCATGCATGGACAGACATACACACAGAGACACACAGCTCAGGATCCGAGCTTCCAGGGTCCCTCTGGAACCCCCTGAAATATGCAATCTTTTTATTTTAATTTTTCCTTTTGAGATGAAATCTCATCCCTTCTCAGACTTTTGGCTAAGATCAAGTGGAGATGAAATGTCTCTATGTAGCCCTGGCTATCCTGGAACTTGCTTTGTAGACCAGGCTGACCTCCGGGGATCCACCCGCCTCTTAGTCCCAAGTGCTGGAATTAAAAGCATGTGTCACAATGTCTGGTCTGCATGCAACTTTTTAAATGCCTAGAGTTTACAAGTTATGCTCACATCAGTGTGCGCGTGCACGCATGCACGCGCACACACACACACACACACACACACACACACACACACTCACACACGGTGTTCCAAGCTGACGGGATGTACCAGTGGCTGTGTGCAGAATGAAAACACGGGGGTCACCAACAGGCACAACTTCTGTTTGTGGTGGCCTTTGCGTCATGAGTTCATCCTACTTTTCTGTAATCGTTCTGGATTAAAAATAATAAACAACAGGCAACCCGGCCCTGCTCTGGGGCCGCTAGCATGGCCGGAGTGCCCTGGATACAGTGCTGATGGCAGCTGCAGAGTGTGTCATGCCCAGCAGGGCAGACCTCAAGATGGACCAGAGCAGTGGCCAAGTACGTCTGAAGGCACTCTACAGTGGGGACATCTTGATTACCATCGTGGACAGCATGACAGCATTCAAGGACCTCTGTGAGGAAGTAGGAGACCTGTGTGGCCTGCACCAGCAGCACCTACTCACCCTCAAGTGGGCGAACAGTGAAGGTGACCCTGTACTGTGGACCTGGAGGAGGCCGTCCACCTGGCCTGTCAATCGTCTGCAAGCTAGGGAGAGGCCTCACTTGAACTCAACCCAGCTCCAGCTTCCTCTGGAGCCATCTGAGGAAGAGCGTCTGTTGTGAAAGATAGTGCTAGCCCATGGCCTTCCATGCTGCCCACGTGGCAGAGACAGATCTCTACGTCTGAACTGCAGTCCTTGCCTCCAGTCAGACATCCAAGAACTGAGCCTCTAGCCCGTTTGTTAGAAAGGCCCAGCCTGGCCCCATGGTCCCTTTCCTCCAGTGTGGCTTTGGTTTCTCCAGCTTTCCTCACTCACCCACAGTTGGAGGCTTAGAGGTAGAAGTCACGTGGTTCCCCTTCTGCGGTTCTCAACAGCGAGTCACATTCACAGTGTGCCTCCCCTTGAGCAGCACCAATGGGCTGCTCAACTCTGCCCCCTGTCGGTCAGTTGCTGGCTTCATTGAGTTCCCGAGCTCTAGCTTTGGCCCTCGGGTCTAAGGATTTAGCCCAGACGGGATGAGCGAACGTGGGGGAGGTGGGAGGTGATCTGCTTGCTGTGTGAGCATTTCCTTTGTTGACAGGAGCTGCACTCAGCACAAGCTCATGGCAACCGAACTACTTGGAAGTTGATGTTTTCCCATAAAAAAAAACTACTGGAAATTAATAATAATAATAATAATAATAATAATAATAATAATAATAAAAAACATCTGGATCCCAGACACATTTGATCCCAGTACTCAGGATGCTGAAATAGGACTGACTTGCCCCTGCAGGACGGTGTGTTTTGAACACTAGTACGCGTTTCCCTCAGAACTGCCTTCCTTTCTTTGGCCCACACCTTTTCAGACTGGAAGATTTCTGTGGCCAAGCCTCAGGGAAGCGCCACGGCTGCTAAAAACAAACAAGAAATAACCCACGTCCTTGACCAAGTGTGCAGATGGGAGGCTTAGGTCCCACCACAGCCAGGAAGATTTCAGGCAGGACAAAGGCTAGAATGACTCACAGGGCCCCTGCCACTCGGATTGGGAAACCTCTCTTTGAAATTCTCTGAAGGCAGAGAGTAGAGCAGAACGGACATCACAGATGGCATTTGGGCTCAGATCTACTCAAGATCACCCCAGGTCACGGAGTACCCCACGTGAACTAGGAGAGCACACTCTCTGTGGCCACAGTTTGTGGGACAGACCCAAACCTTAGAAGCTGCCTCGATCAGGCGCGGACGGTGCCGAGTGTATAGCCCTACCAAGCAAACCTTCATCAGCCTGGCTGGGATCTGGAGGAGCCGGCGGGACTGTGGGGTCTGAATGTGAAGGGAGTCTATACTTCGACCCCAGGAGGGGCCTTCGTGAGCAGCTGGGAATACAGTGGTCCCGAGGACAGCACCGGGAGCAGATGGTTGCAATCAATCTGCCACTCCACACTCACACGCTAAAACTCTGAGAGTGGAATTTGCCAAAGCTCGCCTGGGGCTGAAGAGGAACCTTAAATAAACTGAACTAAAGTATCCGCCTGCCCCTGACATGAGGACTCAGCGCAGACACTCAGCCGTGACAGAGGAGGCAGCTGGCCTGTGTGCGCACCTCGGAGCTCTAAGCGCGCTTCTATTTTTACCTCCGAGGTTTGTCGCGATTTGCTGGATGAATGCAGGGCAAATGACAAATGCCTCGCATTCCTCTGCAGCTGGCATTTCTTCCTGCTGACTTAATGATCAGGAGCCAGGAATGTCCCTGACAGTAATGTTGATGAATGCCTAATAACCAGGAAGAGACAGCTCTGGCAGCCCCTAGGAAGATCACACATCTGGAAGAGCCCATTGTCTGACAGTCAGGGAAATTTCTGTAAGGTAAGCGCAGAACCTCACCTACGAATGACGGCACCATCCTCCTCCTCTTCCTCCTCCTCCTCTTCCTCATCATCACCACATCATCATCACCACCATCACCATCATCATCATCACCACCATCACCACCATCATCATCACCACCATCATCACCACCATCACCACCAGCATCATCATCACCATCACCACCAGCACCAGCACCACCAGCACCAGCACCACCACCACCACCACCATCATCATCATCATCATCATCATCATCGTCATCATCAATCATCATTAGTATTGTGTGTGCCTGTGTGGGGTGATTTTCTATGTGGACACACAGACATCCATGATGGAAGTCAGAAAACCACTTCATGAAGTCGGATGCCTTCCTCTGTCTTCCCGTGGGTCAAACTCACCATGCTTGAAAAGATGTCCCTCCCTTTGGCTATAAGACTATTGAGACAATAAACTCCAGATTGCGATCTCGTGTCGGGAAAGAGAAAACTGAAGTTTGGTCCAGTCAGAGGAGGTATTTGTCACCCAGGAAGAGATTTCACAGAGTTTGGACAACTGTCAGGCGCCCCCTGTGGAGCAGAGGAGAGGAGACGGATGATCTATGAGACTGCACCTCAACCAGTTCTGCTGAGCTTCGAGTATCTTCAGCTGGCCCTGTATTTTACCTTCCCCTCACGTTAGGACCCTGAAGATGGGTTGGTGGGGGGTGGGGGTGGGGGGGGGGGGGGGGGTGGGGGTGGGGTGGGGGGGGGTACTGGGCCTCTCAGTTCCTCCTCCAGGTGCGACCACACTGAATAAATCCCTTACTTTGCTTCCAGTATTACTTACCTGTCTAACTGCCCTTATGAGGACCAGCCACTGATCTTATCTCTGACTGTGTTAGCCTCCTTGACAGGCCTGCTCTGGGTCCTTGGTGAGGCTCGCACACTATCTGCAGTCTGCCCTTGGACACACACGTGGGTTCCTTCTCCCATCCTGTGTTTGGATACTATCTCCCTGTTGTCTGCCCTCTCCCTGGCCGGAAGGTCAGCAGCTGCTACTGTTGGCCACAGGCTCCGTCCCGGGGTCAGAGTCCCTGTTGTCTTCTAGGTCACTGTTTGGTTCTCAGCGCTGCTTCTTTCTGGCCAGGTGACCTTCTCACATTGCCTCAGCTGTTGGATCCACAGTGACATCTCCTGCCCTGGGCACCTGGCACTAATCCCCAGACTGCCAAGGTCAGCTGACCCTGTGTAGGCCCACCATCTTGATCAGAGCCCAGGTGGGAGCCCCTTTTCCCCTGTCCCTGAACCTAGCCCAGTGTGTCACCACCCTGGAGAGGTGACTGCCGAAAGGTGTCTGTCTCACATCTTGTATCTGCCTACAATCCCAGAACGCATCTTCCCTTTTCTTCCAGGGACACCTGTGGGTGTGCTTCCCTTGCTGGAACGAATAAAAACAGGCCGGATAGAGACAAGAATGAGGAGTTGCAGGATATTTTATTGAAACCAGGTGGGTCAGCGGGAAGCTAAGCAGCTGGAGACTTCCGATGCTCACCGGCCCACTTCCCACCCTCCACTCCCTCTAAGTAACCCTCTGTCTCCTTCCAAGGTCAGTGTCTGCTAGCTGGTGACTTGCATTTGGGGTCAAATGTGACAGTGGAAAAGAGATTTTTCCCAAAACCAGGAGGAAAGTGGGTTGGGACTTAGGTGACAGGAGACCTGAGCATGACCCAGCAGAGCTGAGGAAGCAGAGGCCACTTTGCACCTCTGGGTTCCAGGACAATGCTGGCCAGAGCTCTGTCCCCAGGGGTGTGGGTAGATGCCACACTATGCTCCCCTCTTCTGTTCTCTGCTAACCTAGGGCACAGCACACTCTACTTGCTACACAACATTGGGTCCCAGCTTGCTGGGCTGGACAGTGGGAGCGCATGGCTCAGCCCTGGAAGCCCAGCTCCTTGTACTTGGCGGCAATGTCATTCCGGAACAGCTCCAGGGCCTTGCTCATGGCGCCCTGAGCATCTGCTCCAAAGTCCCCGGAATATCTCTTCTTCAGGACTTGGATGATGATTTCTGAGATAAACTGCAAGAAGGGGACAAGAGGTTGTAGGTCACGGGAATGAGCAAGCCATGAGCTGAGGGTGTGTACCCACTGCCCTTCTCTTTATTATAGGACCGTTTCCTGCACACTTACGATGTCCCAGGTGCCATTCTGTGCAATGACTCTGAACCAACTCCTTTAAACCTGACTACCTGGAGGCAGGCACCAACACCATCCCTGCTTTGTAAATGGGGAAACTGAGGCAGAAACAGGTAGAGCCTGTGTGCTGAAGTCACGTAGTCAGGGAGGGTCACTCGAACCCAGGGGGCCTCTCTGGAGCCCCTTTCTCACCTCTCGTGTGCCCACGCTACTGCAGGACGCAGGCCCGGCAGCCAGCCGGCCCATGAAAGCTTGGCACAGCAGACAAGATACCTTGCTCAGTACCCGCTCGCCCATCAGGACTGTCAATCAGGATACCTGGGAAGACTTTTCCCATCGTGTGATTTTATCCCTGTACCTGGGACTGAGGAACAGGTACTGACAAGGGAAGAGGGGCCAGGTGAGATCAGGTATCCCCATTACCCAGCTGGCGACTGGGGCCACCCAGAACCCAAAGGCTCCTGATGAAACTCTCATATTGCTAATTTATCATCGTTGACTTAGACTTTGGTCCCATACAGCTTCGGTTGCTGTACCAAGGGGTGGCATCTTACCGAAGAGACTACCAAGTGACCAGGTTGAGGTCATGAAGCAGGTAGATAATTAGCTGAGGTTAGACCCTGGGGACAGTGGACACACCCCTGCTAGCTCAGGAGTGACGGTGCAGCTGCCGTTTCAGCCTCTTTTTCTGGGACTCTCGTGTGCAAGTGACACGACAGAGATGAGAGCGGGACACAGCAGAAGGGGACACCGAGGGACACAGGTACCTCCAGAGGCACAGGACGTCTTTGCAAACAGACCTCTGGGAAATCTGCCTCACAATTCACAGATACAGCAAAGTCTGTGGAGCCTGGGTCCTGCAGGACCAGCCCCACCTTCAGGCAGTGGGGAGAGTTATGTGTCTGGCCCTGCCCTGCCCTGCCCTGTGACTCCAGTTACAGATGGAGACTGACAGGACCCCCTGAGGGCTGCCGGCCTCCCCTCAGGCCACTGTCCAGCTGGTGTCTGAACCGTCATGGAGTGGGGCAGCTGAGCATCGGGGAAACAAATGGTACCCTCAGCTGCCACCATTCTCTGACAGAACCCTGAGTGGGAGTCCTGCCTCAGTGACCCTGTGCCTCGGTTTCCTCATCTGTCCAGTGAGTACAACACGGGCTCCTGCTTACGAGGAGAAGGCAAGTCGTGTATCGGGTCACACTTCACACTGAGGTGCTGGCCCAGCATTTGGAGCAAGACACTAAATCGAAAGCTGGCTCCTCAGTGCCCTCAAGGGGAGCTGGGCTGGGGCAGGTTGTTGAGGAGACCTGGGCTCAGTGGGGAGAAAGCGGGTCATTCACACTGAATGGCTGAGCTGGGATTTCTATCTCTGCCCATGGGCGTGACATGGCCTCCTGCTGTGGCCCCCTACCTCCAGGTACTTGACCGGGATCTTGTGCTTGGTGGCGTGGGACTGGGCCAGAGGCTGGATCTCGGCAGCATGTTGTCCCTTCTTCTTCAGGATGGTACCCAGGGCTGTGAGCACGGTGCAGCCGTGCTTCTTCAGGTCCTCTGAACTCTTCATCTCTTCCTCGGACTTCAGGTTCTTGAACTTGTCGAACTTTTCCAGGGTCTCGGGGTGAGCCTTAAATAGACTACAGGAAAGAAGGGATGGAGTGAGAGGCGTGGAGGCCACTAGACTGCAGCTGCGTCTCCTCCCAGCGGTGCAGCCTGGGCCAGCGCTCCACACCTCCCTCTGTGCTTCAGGATCTCTGGTGGATCGGGGTGACGTGACCTTAAGGATGTGGAAAGGATTAAACGAGGTAACCCATCCGGTGTCTGGCACAGCACGTGCAGGACAAACGCCTGCTCTTCATAAGGATCAATGCCATCACCCTCTTCTCTTGGTTACAGAGAAGGGCAGTGGTGTCTCTCCATCTTCACCCCGTTCTCTCTGTTATCTGGAGAGCAGACAGTGAGGGGTACTGGGGCGAAGCATCTGTGTGTCTGGTTCTATGCTGGGCTCTCACCTACCTCCAGTGTCATCCACACTCGTCCCGTTTTATAGACAGGGACAGGACTCAGGACATGTCCCCGGGAGGATCTCAGGGCTAGTGTGCAGAGAAGGCAGGCAGCCATCGGAGTGGCTCTACTCCTCTACTCCTCACCCCATCCGTGTCAGGGGTACCTCTAACACTCCCTGACTGAAGATGCCAGGACCTGAAGTTCTAGACCTCCTGACTGTCTGTGGCTGCCGACGAGACCCCTCTATACTGGTATACACTTCAGATCCAACCTTATCCATTTTCCACTGGCGATGGCAAGGGAACCCAGCAAAGGTCACAGCTGCTCCTGCCTGCCACCTCATGAGCCCTGGTTTTACCCAACCAGAGACCCAAATCCTGCTCTGGGAAGATAATGAGGGCTACAAGAGCCACCAACCTCCCCAGATGAGGCCTGTCCCTGATCCACTTGGAGGCAAATAAACACCATCGAAGGCAGTTGCCTGGCCTGGGTCACAGCAGGTGGTGTCAGAGCTCAGATCTGGAGCCTGGGCAGCACGAGAATTAACACTGGATGCCCCCTAGGGCCCCACTGTGACATGTTTATCAGGGTGACCATAGCTACCCAGACTCTACGTTACCCTTACAGCACTACTATGAGGACATACGTTTGTCTTTGTGTACCAAGCTATATGGAAGCACTGGTCCCCCGGCCTCCGCCCCACAGTCTCATGGGGAGGACCTCCTATGACCAGGACCAAGCTGCTTCATCCTCTATGAAGAGTTCTCTTCCTCTATGACCCCTTGAGTTTGTGATCTGATGCCCCCAACTCTTCTCTTGAGCTGTCCCATTCCCTCGCGGGGCCACTGGAGCCTGTGTTCATGTGGGAGCCTGGTGTTCCTTCCCTGTTCCATCCCCACTCTAAGACCAGCCTGGTTAGGATCCACAGTGAGAGAGCATGAACTGACTCCCACAGAGTATTCACAAGGACATGCGTGTCCTTAAAGCACTTTGCAGGGTGATTGACTGAAATCCCACAGTGCACCTGAAGCAAGTTCCGTGACTACATCATGTCCCAGAGGAGGAACTAAGAGGTCTAGTGTGCATCCAGCAGAGGGAGTCTAGGAGCCCTGCCTCTCTGCACGACTGGATTAGTCTCCAGACAGGGCAGGACAAAAAGGCCGCAGTGTTCCACAGTGGGGATGGTCCTACCTCACCAGTGGATGGCTTGATACAGCCTCTCAGGGCAGCTAATCTATGCCCCCCTTCCAGGTCCATGGTCACTCCTCATCCTCCCACCTCTCAAGCACTCCACTGTGTGTCAGTCATCAGTTCTGTTACACACACACACACACACACACACACACACACACACACTCCCAGAAGCATCCGCGCACACACACGGTGTGTATTCTCAGAAGACGCCCAAGTCTGTTCTTCACGTGGGTGAAGAGCCGTGCACACAAGCTAGCGCCATGACGACTGGTTGGGCCTGTCCCCGGGCCCGAGTTGCATACAGCATCACCCGAGGAGCCCATCCAGAGCTGTGTGCGTCACTGACAGCTTGTCTCTGGCACCTTGTCCAGGGTCCCTGTGCTCCTGGCTATTATTATCTAGCGACAATGACCCTTGAGTTCCTACTGACAGATGGGATGCCTGACACCCACAGGTGAACCCAAGGTCACCAGGCTGGATGGAGCCGGAGGAGGGCAAGACCAGGGTCTTGGGGCTGTAGGCGCTAGAGACACTGTACTCTGGCTCTGGCTCAGTCTCCAGCGTCCTGTGGGATGCTAAAACAGGCACCGAGACTTTTTCCTTAGCTCATTGAGTGTAAGCCAAGCTGACTTCCTAGCTTCTAGGAGGCTTACCCCAGCCTCACCTTTGCCCAGCACTAGGCAGAATAGATTTAGGCTCGCTCACATTACAGGAGGAGAGGTACAGGTCTACAGGCCCCACACAGCCACTTGCTCCCTGAACCCTGAGTCCCACAGATAGAGTCCTGGGAGAGGTGCAGAGCCCACACCCTTGGATTCCCATGAGCACACTTGATTCAGCTCCTGCTGAAGAGACCAGGGATGGTTTCTCAGGGTTCCTTTCTTTATCCTGTTGCCAGGAGGCCAGGTTCAGCACACAGGCAGTCTGGCTGGTCAGACTCTCTACTTGTCCTCTAAACAGTTGCCCAGTCAGACCCCATCTTAGGAGCACATGGGGTGGTAGATAGAAGGGTCACTGAGAGCATGGGCTACAGCCAAATGGCCTAAGTTAGAATCCCATCCACAGTCATGCTAGCTGTGTGATTTGGGTCAAGTTGCTATCTGTGGTTTGTTTTTTTTTTTTTTTTTAAGATTTATTTATTTAATGTTTATAAGCATCCTTTCACTGATGCACCAGAAGAAGGCATCAGATCCCATTACAGATGGTTGTGAGCCACCATATGGTTGCTGGGAATTGAACTCAGGACCCCTGGAAGAGCAGTCAGTGCTCTAACCACTGAGCCATCTCTCCAGCCATAAACCCCTCTGTTACCTGAGTTCATAAAGGTGCTCCGACATAGGGCTCTATGAGACTCCCTCCCCTTGTTGTGACTCTGTGAGATGGTTCTCTCATTATGTGAAAGGTTGCTGTCACTGTCACAGTCATTTCCAAACCTTCTTGGCTTCGAAATCCTTTCCCCAACAAAAAATGTCATCACAGGGGTTGGGAGGATGGCTCAGCAAGAGCATCTGCTGCTCTTCCAGAGGATCCAAGTTCAATTCCCAGGAACCTTACGACAGCTCACAACAGTCTGGAACTCCAGTTCCAGGGGATCCAATGCCCCCTCCTCTGGTCTCCTGGGTATTGCATGCATATGGTTCACGTCCAGATATGCAGGAAATATACTTAGAAAGTAAAATAATGCATCTTTTTTTAAATGCAGGTATAAATGGACCAGAAAATATCTGACCATGAAGAGGTGAGGTAGGGCTCAGAGGGAACAGCCCCGACCACCTGGAGCCCACAGCTCGGCTGCCTGCTCCTTGTTCTAGAACTCAGTGCTTACAAGACCAGGCCTCAGAATTCTGTTAAAGTACTTACAGAAATGACCTTGCTGAGGGCAGCAGACAAGACTGGGGTCAGGATTTGGGACAGGCCAGGAGCCCAGTGCCATGGGAAACTTGTTACCCTGAGAGTGGAAGGCCACTTCCCTGTGCCCCCAACAGGAGAGGGCAGGAGCAGCTGGTGTGGCCCCATGACCCAAGCCTGAAAAATGACAAGGTGTTAGACCCTTGGGACCTCCCAGGGTCAGCAGCCTTGGCTTTGTGCCCCACCTGGCCCTGGGTCCTGGTAGGCCTCAATTACTCCCCTGGGAAGGGAAGAGTATCTCTCTAATAGCATAATAGCCTGAGTCTCCTTCAAGCCCCAAGTTTCTGCCCAGGCCCTGGCAGCCTTGGAGTCTTGCAAAACTCTGTTCTACCAATCCTGCCCTTGATAATCTGCTGTCCACAGAAATACAGGGTAGGACTCCGAATCCCAGGGCATGAGAGTGGGCAGGGGTCTCAGAGACTGTGACATACAGTCCGAGGCAGAAATAGGACCTAGAAAGCAGAAACAACTTGCCCAAGGTCACATAAGAAATCCAGAATTAATGCCAACTTGCTGTGGGAGTTGGTCCAGTTAGACAGACTTGTAGGCCCAGCATTTAAGAGGGGTTGGGGGAGGGGGTTGGGGATTTAGCTCAGTGGTAGAGCGCTTGCCAGGAAGCTTAAGGCCCCTGGGGTTGGTCCCCAGCCCAAAAAAAAAAGAACCAAAAAAAAAAAAAAAAAAAAAAAAAAAAAAAAGAGGGGTTGGGGGAGAAAGACAGGTAGGAAAAAACTGAGATGCCCAGGTGTTCCAGCAGCCAGCGAACCTCCTTCCAGCATGGCCACCTAAAGGACTCTGACCTCAGACGACTTTGCTCCCAAGCAGAGGGGTTAGAAACGGACAAAGGGAGAATCCAAGAACATTGAGATCAGGAGGGATCTATCACCCTAGATCATAAATAGCAAGGAATTCATTTCCAAACTACAGCTTCACGGACATGGCAGGGGCTGCTAGCAACAGGGCACCCTCCCCCCCCAGAGCCAAAAATTACCACTCATGCATATCCCATCAGTCTTCCAGGGAAGAGCCGCAGCCCCTGGGTGAGCAGTGAGGCCCTGTGTATGAACCTCAGCCCCTTCCCCTTGCCCAGGCTCAGAATCTGCAATTTTTCTGGGCATGTCTAGGAATCCCTTGCAGCCGAAGGCAACTGCATTATCTAAGCTTTCAGTCCACGCTGGTAGATGAGATCTATCACTGCCCTCACTATTCTGCCTCTCTGCCATGATAACATTCATCTGGTGGGCTGTTTGATGCTCAAGCTTGCTTTGGTGGCTGACATCAGCTGAGATGGATGGATCCCTTTTTCTTTTCCCCACTCCAGTCTCCAGCAATTAGAAGTGAAATCCGAACTCATCATTACAGCCAACTGGTCTACCCTGCCAGCTTTCACCTCGTAGCCATATAGTGATCCTCAGCGTGAACAGGTATCGGGATAAGGGTCTCTTCCTCTTACCTGATGAGGACTTCCTGTCCATGGCCAGCAAGGTCGCCCTCCACTTTCCCCCAGATGTTCAGCACCATCTGCCACTCCCCATCACTGAGCCCCATGGTGGCTTCTAAAGAGGACAAAAGGAGAGCGTGTAGGCCGGCTGTTAGCTGTGATTTGAGGCCACCTGGTCCTGAAGGGCTTTTATACCTTCTCAGATGCTAGTCTGGCCAGGATCACTGGGTGCCACATGCCCCTCCTGCCACCCTCCTCAACCCCCCAGGGGTCTAATCTCTGCCTTTCTCTGGCCCTCACATGGGCAGCTATTTTGGGGTAAGTGCCATTGTGGGGAGCTAGGACAGCTTGGGGCAGTAGGGGGTGGGGAGCGGGAAGCAGCCAGGCCACTGTCTGTCTGGACTTGCACAAGCCCACAGAAAGGGCACCGAAGTCACTGCCAGCAGCTGAAACCCAATTCTCCCCCTGTCTGCTGCCCCAAGGGGACTTGTCATGTTTCTAAGCTTGGGCACAGGCATCTTGCTGGCCCCCAGAAGTCTTCTCACTTTCCAACTGCTTTTGCTCTTTTATTGCGTGTGTGTGCATGTGCATGTGCATGTGCATGTGCATGTGTGTGTGCATGTTATAGCATGTTTGTAGGCCAGAAGACAACTTTCAGGAGTCAATTCTTTCCTTTCAGAAAGACCCATGGATCTTACTCAAATCCTTAGCCTTGAGGTAAGGCTTCATACCCACTGAGCCATCTTGCCAGCCCTCTGACTTTCCTGATGCTCCAAGCCTGGCTGAAAGTGGTACAAAGGCGCCCCAATGGGTCTGTGCTTGTGGCTGGACCAACCTAGACAAGTCTGACTTGAAGAGTGCCCAGCTCGGGCCTGCTTCCTCTGCAAGGTTGTGCTACCAAGCTCTGTGAAACCATTAGCTCCTCCCTTTCTTTGTGACCTCCTGCCCCACCACTGCCATTGCTACAGGACATGACACTTCCGGCAGGGTGGTCATTGCCAACACTCCCGAACTCTGCCAGGCACAGACCCTCTTCTCTTTGCCTAGTTTTTGCATTCCCCTGAGGAGCCCTTAAGGTAAACACTGTCGTGATCCCCAGGATGAGTGACACAGCTGGAATTTGATTCTAGTGAGTCTAGACCCACAGTTCATGCTCTTGAAAACCTCATTTGGGGGCCACAGAGATGGTTCAGTGGGTAAAGGCCCCAGCCTCCAAGTCTGAAGACCCGAATTGAATTCTATCCTCAGGACCCACATAGTGGAAGAAAAAAGCTGACTCCTGAACCTTGTCCCCTGAATTCTGTGAGTGTGTGTATAGGTATATAAAAATAAAATCTAAAATATTATTTTTTATCTTGTGAGGACTCAGAGGGTCTGCTTTATACATCAGTATATCTTATGAGCCCCCCACAGGGCTCTGTACCTAATTTGAGCTGAAGAAATACTGTTGAATTAAAGATAGGTGACTTTAGAAGAAAGACAGAGCTCCCATCTATCTGCCCAGTCTACCCACCTGTCACCCGTTCCTTAGTCAACCGGCCAGCAGTCAGCTGTTATCTACCAATCCATCTATGCATTTATTCCCCTCCACCAATTATTACTTATCAATCATCCCATTCATCATCCATCTATCTGTCCTTCACCCATCACTCATCCATCTACCCATAATTTACCCATTATTTATCACTCATCCATCCACTATCCATCCTTCATCTGCGTTCCGCCCATCAGTGATCCATTCTCTATCCATCCATCCATCATGGCTCATCCCTTCCTGCTCTCTGTCTCCCCATCCGCCCCATCCATCACTTACCTACATCCAGCCAACAGTTACAGAGCACACATGGTGTGACAGCCACTCTGTCACACGCTGAAACAACAAATTAAGGACACCCTGTGACCAAGAATCTCACAGTACTCCCATGGAGGGTGCTGGGATGGAGGTCGCATGGACACTTCTGTTGTTCAGGACACTCCAGTTTCTGTCTTGTCTTGTTTGAGCCGGTCTTCTCACTATGCATCTCTGACTGGCTTGGGATGTTCTGTATAGCCCAGTTTGCCTGCATTTGTCTCCTGAATGCTTGGACTAAAGGCATGTGAGACCACACCCAGTGGCTTGCAGGTTTTAAAGGGTCTCCCTGGCAAGATCCCATCCAACGACTACATGAGGAAGAGGGCACCGTCCTTATGTCTAGTCTAGCTCAGAAAAGAACAGGTCATGTGTGTCTGACTACGTTGGGTCTACTCTGGGTGTGTCAGCAAAGACTTGACATCCTTCATGACTCTTTAGAGCAGTGGTTCTCAACCTGTGGGTCATAAACCCTTTGGAGGTCAAACAACCCTTTCACGGGGGTTAAGTACCAGATATCCTGCACTATGACTCACAACAGTAGCAAAATCACAGTTATGAAGTAGCAACAAAAATAATGAGGAACTCTATTGAAAGGTTGCAGCCTTAGGAAGGCTGAGACCCATTGGGTGGAGTGAAACTTCTCCAGTGGGCCGTGCTGAGGTGACGGTGGAAGCCACATTGTGAGACCACATAACTGATCTCTTCAAATCAGTCACCAACCACAGGGCAAATACCTGACTCAGGGCAGCCAGTGGCAGGACTCTACCTGTAGAGCTGGTGTTGTTAGAGCTGCCAGCGGATCTCTTTTCAAACTGAGCAGGGCTATGGCTAGAGTCAGACTGGCAGAGGGAAAACACAACAGGAAGTGTGAAACTTTTGCCCAGCCCTGGGAAAGAACACGGCTGTTCTTGGACCTGGATTCACATTCTCCCTCAGGGATCTGAAGGGAGGTCGTGTCCCATGAGCCCTCACTTCCAGCATGGCTCTGTGTCTCCTTCTGGAACATCCGCCAGGTATGGATGAGTGAAAGACAAGAATCATTCCTGGTCATGTCTAGGTTGCTGGCCACCAGGGGCCAAGAAAGCAGAAAACTAGAAGACATGGCTTCCAGAGGAAGTGTTCACGTTTCATTCATCTGTCCCATTGTTCAGCCATTCACTCTACAGCCAGGGACTCAAGGCCTGGTCAGTGCTGGTTTTATAGGAGCTCACTCTCGGCAGCTCCCACTCCTCCCCTGATACACACACACATGCACATGCACACACACGTGCATACACACACACGCACGCACGCATGCACGCACGCACGCACGCACGCACGCGCGCGCGCGCATGCACCCCTCTGGTCTTTGAGAGGATGAGTTCTGGATACAGGAGGGGAAGACAAAAGAAAAGAGGCCAACTGTCTCAGGATGACCAGACCACCAGGGCCCCATGCCTTGGAGTGCACTGGCTCCTGCCTCGGCAGGCCTGTCAGACCAGCAGTTCTGGGTCCTACCTTAGATCCATGGGACTCTGTGCAGAAGTCCTACTTTATTATGTGTCCCTTGGACAGTACCACCCAGCTCTGTTCTGTCTTCCAACTTCTCAGAGTTGTCCTGTAGTAACTGAGGTAATTAGACCTCCATCAGTCCCTCAGTGGTATGAGGTGTTGAGCTCTCACGGATTTGGCAGGGGCCCTGTGAGCCAGACCACCTGGAAAGCCTGTGGCTCCAAAGTAGAAGGCTTTTTTAAAAGCTTTACTGTAAGCTCTCAGGGCAGCATGGGCAACTGTGTGTACTTACACATTGCCACAACAGAGCCCGTGTCCTCGGTTGCTGTGGAGACCTGGAGCTAGCCCCTCTGTTTGGTGCCTGTTGTCTCCCTGTGACAGCTGTATCCTGGCCAGGCTGAGAGGCTGCAGACCAACTGTGAGGAAGCCTGGTGTGCAAAACTCCCCACAACCCAACTCCCACACTCTTGTCACACACACACACACACACACACACACACACACACACACACACACACACACACACACGCATGAGTTTGCTAGACACCCATGTGACAGGCTAAATTCCCAGGCAGCTTCACTCTCTGCCTATCCCAGAGTGCTTTGCATCCTCAAGTGTGAGCTGTGTAAAAGCCACCTCCAGAGTCTCAAGGTCCTTGGATAAAAGTTCCCATGTACCAAAGCCTTCTGTGTTTACGTCTCTGGAACCTTGGTAGGCATTCCAGCATTGTAGACATCCAGGGATGGAGACGTCTAGAACAATGGGGACATGTTGTCTAGATGCTAAAGAGGCCATTCTTTCTTTTAAAAAAATATTTATTTAACATATATGAGTAGGGCATCAGATTTTATCCATGTGGTTGCTGGGAATTGAACTCAGGACCTCTGGGAAAGCAGTCAGTGCTCTTAACCGCTGAGCCATCTCTCCAGCCCTAAATAAGCCTTCCAATGTGCCTCATCCAATTGCCCACTAAGCGTTGTCTGACAGACCAGCACCACCTGAATACTTCTAAGGTCAGTGACCACTGCCCAGAGCTGTACAAATTCTTCATTGACCCAAATGTCACCTGCATACCACTCCCTCTTTTCCAGGACTCTGGGTGCTGCTGGGGTAGAGAGGGCCTATTGGGTCTCACACAGGGGGTGGGGTTGGGGCTAAAAGCTCCTCTGTTTTTTCCGGTCCAGACTGCACCTTCTGAAGATTCTGAACACCATTCTGGACAAGGCAGCCAGGAGCACAGTCTGCAGCGCCCACTGGGCAGCGATGTACCAAGCTCGCACCTTGCCTCACTCGAGACAGGCCCCAGACTTATCTAGTGACCTGGGAACTTGACAGCCTTTTGGCAGCCAATAAATCTCTCTCGCAAGGTCAAGAGATGACTCCTTCAGACTCTCTGGAACTTTAGGCCACAGTGGTGGGAGGGAGCACTTGGCTCCTAAAGCCTGGGCCTCCTCCTCCTTCCCTCCTTGATCTGAGCGTGGCCTCCGCCTGGTTTCTCTCACCCCCAGCTCAGATGCATCCCTGGCTAAGTCCCACCTCTGGCTGTCACGACCCAGGACACATGCACAGCCAACGAGACACTGGCAGAACCCGGGAGGCCCTGATGGGGTGGGGGGACCCCCAGGCTTTCTTCAGTCACAACCCATGGTGGGACCACCCTTCCCAGCCACTGTCATATAGCCAAGCCAACCTTTCCCCCGGATACCCCCAGGAGCCTGAGTCAGTGACCAAGGCTGAGAAGAAGGGAGGTGCCTCACAGACGCCAGGAGATGCACAGGGAGCTAAAAATACAGTTTACACGCAGGCTTCTCCTTCCCCAAAGGCCCTTGGGGGCTTGTTGGAAAGATTGGCAGGCACAGAGGATCTGCTTGTCCCAGTCAACAGGTGTGGCCCAGGGTACTGGCCTCCTTCCCTCTCCTCCTCTACAGCCCCCTCCACAGCCCCCACCCCAGGGCTTGCCCATTCCTGTGCTTCCCGGAGGTACCCCCTCCACTTTCCAGGCTCCAATAAAGAGAGACGCAGCCCACTCACCTCTCTGTTTTGGGGTGTAGCCAGTCTATACCCCATTTTTACTCTGTGAGTGCCCTAGAGCCAAGATTAGAGACTCATGGGTGCAAAGCACAGGTCTTGCTCCAGAAGCAAGAGACCATTTGCTCTGAGGCAAGCACGAGGGAGCAGTGCTGGAAGCAGGAGGTCTGAGTAGTATACGCGCATATGTGTATAGCACTATTCCCTGCAGAATGGTTATGTGAACTGCTATCTGCTTCCTTCCTTGTTTGTTTGTTTGTTTGTTTGTTTTGAAGACAGGATTTCATGCAGCCCAGGCTAGCTCTTTCTTTAAAAGATTTATTTATTTATTATATATAAGTACACTGTAGCTGTCTCCAGACACACCTATTTGTTGTATTTATTATATAAGTACACTGAGGTTCTCTTCAGACACACCAGAAGAGGGCATCAGATCTCATCACAGATGGTTGTGAGCCACTATGTGGTGGCTGGGATTTGAACTCAGTCCAGACACACCTAAAGAGAGCATCAGATCCCATTACAGATGGTTGTGAGCCACCATGTGGTTGCTGGGATTTGAACTCGGGACCTCTAGGAAGAGCAGTCAGTGCTCTTAACCACTGAGCCATCTCTCCAGCCCCGACCCCCATGTTAGCTCTTAACTACTCTACATACACACATGTATATATGACACTATTTCCTATGGAATGGTTATGTAAACTGTTAGTCTGTTTCCTCGTTTGTTTTGTTTGTATTGTTTTTAAAGACAGGGTCTCATGTAGCCCAGGCTAGCTCTGAACTATTATACATACACACATATCCTATGGAATGGTTATGTAAATTGTTTGTATGTTTCCTTGTTGCTTTGTTTGTTTGTTTTAAAGACAGGGTCTCATGTAGCCTAGGCTAGCTCTGAACTCCTCATTCTCCTGCCTCTAATTCCTAAATGCTGAGATTACACACATCCACCACTACACATGTTCTCCATGAACTTTTTATAGTCAGACAACAAACTAAAATAATAAGGCACTTAACAAATACAGTGGTGAGGACAGCAGGTTTCAAAAGCTAGCTGAGAACATTAGATTTGGGGCTGTTAGGAGTGACTTGGTACTAGATAGATCATGATAAATGGTGATAAATGAGTGAGTAAAGCTACTGAGGATAGCCCAGGATATCCTGGCTTCGGATCTGCAACACTCCAACTCTCCATAACCACGGGGCTCTAACCAGCCAGTCTGTAGAATCTTTCACACAGAGGCCTTCCACGAGGAATTTTCGTTCACGGATTCCACAAACACACCCTGCTCACTGCACACCGAGTGTGCCCTCTCCCTCCTCCCAGAGGCCTTCCTCTGGGGTAAACATTTTTACATAGGGCCTGCTCTTACACATGAAGAAACAGACACAGCAAGGTTAGGAACTTAGTTCAAAGTCAGCCAGCAAGCCCCGATCAGAGCCCACATCTGCTCTGTGGCTCTGAGATGTCTGATCTTAGTTTCTCATCTTCCTGGCAGCACAAATAAATACCAGCCCTGGGCATTCCGAAAGCTTATTTTGGTGTGTGGATCCAATCCAGGGTCCCAGGGTCCGGAGTGAAATGGTTGCTTTCCCAGGGACTGTCAATTGGGGGACCTGCTGCCATCTAGTGGCATCTGGAAGAAATGCTGCTACCTGTGGCGCACCTTCCACCACTCACAAACTTGTGCGTCTGTGTTCACTGCTCTTGGCCTGGAAGACAGGTGATGCTTTCCACGTTGTTAAAAATGAGTCGCCCACACTCCGGCTCCCAGGGTCGCAAAGTCATCCTTGCGAGGCAGAGATTGTGGAGGGGCCGTCAGGCTGTGTCTGGCTTGTGGAGTGGCCTGTGGGCAGAGGGGACATTGGCCGAGATGAATGAGAGTAAGAGGGAGCACGGTGCATGGGTGCTGAGGAGGGTGAGCCTTGTGTGGGAGGACTTGGTGGCCAAGGGAGGACTTGAGGGTGCAGAATTGAGACTCTGTGGTCGGATAGGCCTCCGGTGGCTGAGGAGAGACACACGGCCCCTGGATTTTCTACTGTGGTGGAGGGAAGGTGGCTTTAGCAGGTATATGAATGGCTGTGCGGGCAGCTCAGCTGGGGTGTGAGGCTGAGGAACCACATGGCTGCCTTTGGTGCCATCCAAAGTTATTTCTGCCACTCGGAGAAAGGGTGGATTTTCTCTCCAGTTTCTTCTGTTTGTAAATGAGAGCTTCTCCATTTGTAAAATGAGAACATTAAAAAGCTCTCTCAAGTGCCATCCTGAATATGTATGTGTGTGCCTATGTGTCTATGTGTCTGTGCATGTGTCTGTGTATGTGTCTGTGTGTCTGTGCATGTATCTGTGTGTATGTTTTGTGTGTCTGTGTGTGTCTGTATGTCTATGCATATGTAGGCATGTGTATGTGTGTGTGTCTTTGTGTATGTTGTGTATGTTTTGTGTGTGTTTATGTGTATATGTCTGTGTGTCTATGTGTGTGTGTGCATGTGTATGTATGTATGTCTATGTGTAATGTGTGTATACATGTGTATGTATGTGTGTTTATATGTACTGTGTGTCTTGTGTGGGTATATATCTATGTGTGTCTGTGTGTTTATGTGTGTGTATGTATGTGTGCCTATGTGTAATGTGTGTCTTGTGTATGTATGTATCTTTGTGTCTATGTGTCTGTGTGTCTGTGTGTGTTTATGTGTATGTTTGTATGTTTCTTTCTGTGTGCATGTCTGTATGAGTATGCATGTGCATGTATATGTATGTTTCTGTGTATGTATAAATCTGTGTATGTCTATATGTCTCTGTGTGTGTCTGTATGTGTGTGTGCCTGTAGGTGCATGTCTTGTGTATGCATGTGTTTATATGTGTATGCATGTGTCTGTGTGTGTCTCTTTCTCTGTGCATGTCTGTGTATATATATTTACATGTTATATGTGTTTATGTGTATATGTATGTGTGACTTATGTATGTGTGTATGTCTATGTGTGTGCCTATGTGTGTGTATGTCTGTATTTATGCATGTATGTATGCGTGTGTCTATGTAAATGTGTATATGTTTGTGTCTGTGCATGTCTGTGTGTGTATGCATGTGTGTGTCTGTGTGTCTTTGTATGTATGTGTGTCTATGTGTATATGTCTGTGCCTATGTGTGTACATGTCTACATTTATGTGAGTGTGTATGTGTGTGTATGTATTTGTGTACCTGTGTATCTGTTTGTGTATACATGTCTGTGTGTCTGCATGAGTCTGTGTGTACATGTCTATGTGTGCATATATATGTATACCCGTGTGCATGTCTGTGTGTGTGTGTGTATGTGCGTGTGTCTGTCTGCAAGCGTGCGTGTGGCACCCAGAGGAGGACATACAGAGGGTGTTCTGCTCTATCACTCTCCACTTTATCAGGTGAGACCTTTCACTGAGCCTGGAGCCTGTTGCTTTCCAGTTGGGTGAGGCTGGCGAGCCAGGGCCCACAGTCAGCCTGTCTCTATACACCACCTCCCATGCCCAGCACTGAGGTCAGAAGCACACATGGCCGTGCCTAACTTTACCTGAGTGCTGGGGTTTGGAACTTACGGCCTCATGTTTGTGTCACAGCCACTCTTATCTGCAGCTCCATCTCTCCAGCACCTCATCATGAGTGTTACAGCAGGGAGTGGACGTAAACACATGAGCCTGGTATACAGTAGGTACTCTATAATTGCACAGTGATATAAGGTACTGAGAAGTCATGAGAGACTGATCTGTTCCATCAACACATACATAGATGTGCATTGTGTGCGTGTGCAGATAAATAGTGTGTGTGCATGTATGTGGTGTGTGTAGCCTATGGGGGGGGGGGGTCATGCATGTCCTGACCTCCACACAGGGAATCTTTGTGAAGTTAATTCTCTCCTTCCACCGTTGTGTGGGTTCCAGGAATGGAACTTCAGTTGGACATCAGACTTGTGTGGCAGATGCCTTTACCCACTGAGCATTTGCTGGCCCAGTAGGGGGGTTTATGAGCAGAATGAGTTAGAAAGAAAATTCTGGAATGTGCTACATTTAGGTGTGTGGGCTTGGAGGGTACAAGGGAGAAGACAGAGAACTAATCAGACCAAACCAAAAAGGAACGTCTCAGAAGCCTGAGTGGGCACTGAGTAGGTGCTGTGACCCTGCCTTAGATCCTGACGGCTGACCACCAGAAATGCTTGACCTATTTATGTCTGAGCTTTCCAGACAGTTTCTAGGCAGATCAGAAGCAAGCACTGCCCGTCATGGACCGCCCTCACCCAAAACTTTCCCGTTTGTTCTATCTACCTATGGGTGCCACAGCTCATTGTCACCAACACAGCCCCTGCCACCAATTTCCCTATAAAAATACACTTAGCTGTAGGCTCAGCAGACACCTTTCCCTCTGTGAACTGTGAGGACTTGTCCCAGGGTTATTTTTCTGAATAACTTCTAAAATGTCCCAATAAGCCCTGTTATTTCAGATATCTTTTTGAAATGTTTTGGCTCACCCACTGTCCCCAGCACAAGACTAAAGCACCCAGGCTGTGGCAGGGGACTGGGCTTGGCTGCAGGTGACACCAAACTTCAAATAATAGAGTCCCAGAAGACGATATTAATTTCTATTAATCTCTCTTTCATTTAAAAGTGCACTGGGAAAGAGATCTACTAGATTCTGTGTGTGTGTGTGTGTGTGTTGTAATGTGTGTGCTTGTATGTGTGTGTATGTGTGCATGCATGCATGTATGTGGAGGTGCTTGTGTGTGTGTGTGTATGTGTGTGCATGTATGTGGAGGTGCTTGTGTGTGTGTGTGCTTGTGTGCATGTGTTTGTGTTTCTGTGTGTATGTGTGTTGAATATGTATGTGGTATATGAATTTGCTTGTATGTATTGCAGTGTGTATGCATGTGGTGTGTGTGTGTGCTTCTGTGTATATGTGTGTTGTATATGTGTATATTGGGTGTATGTACTTGTGTGTTATGTGTACATATGTAGTATGTGTATGCTTGTGTGCATGTGTGTTTCCTATACGTGTGGTGTGTGTGTGTGTGTGTGTGTGTGTGTGTTCATCTGTGCCCCTGAGCACATGCTATCACTCCCCACCTGTTTCTCTGTGCCTGAGTCTCTCTGAACACAGCGAGCCTCCTGCCTCCACCTCCACAATGCTGGGGTTAAAGGCGAGTCCATTTATGGTGGTGCTGTGTACATGGTTTCAAGGCTGGAAACCAGTAAGGAGGCTCACTCTTCTGAGAGGCTAATAATCCTCCATGTTCCAGAGTCACTATTTGCCTGTAGTTCTTTTTCAGGGGTGATCTCTGCTAACGTCTCCCCCTCTCATGTTAACATTTCCACTAATAAGTCCATTGTCCTGCTCTGTTTATGGAGCCATCTCTAGGAGACACTGTTGCATCGCAGATTTCTGGGGTCCTGGCTCTTACCCTCTTTCTGCTTCCTCTTCCGTGTTCCCTGAGCCGCAGATGCAAAAGCCCTGAGGCAGACGTGGCTTGGGCTGGCTTCCCGCCGTCTGTTGATCTCTGCACTGTGACCAGTTGTGAATTTTCTGTGACGATTTCCACAATGTCTGTGATGAGGGATGGTGTGGATGTAAGGGTGAGGTTTAGCATGTCGAGCCAGGCAGCGGTGTGCACACCTTTAATCCCGGCACTGGGAGGCAGAGGCAAGAGGTTCTCTGAGCCAGCCTGGTCTACAGAGCAAGAATGAGTTCCAGAGCAGCCAGGGCTACACAGAGAAACCCTGACTCAAAAAACAAAAGCAAAAACAACGAGAGAGAGAGAGAGAGAGAGAGAGAGAGAGAGAGAGAGAGATTGACTTAGAATGTGGAAAGGAATTCCGTTGGCCTAGCAGATTGATGGTAACCGATTCTCTTCTAAAGTCCTTGGCCTTAGCAGCTCCTGGAAAGCTGGCGTGGTTTTCATCCCGTGGAGTGAGCCTTAAGTCCAAACAGGGGATTAGTATCCAGGATATACAAAGGGAAAACAGAGTGTCAAAGAAACAAATGACAATTTAAATGGGGCTAGGGGTCTAAACAGAGTCCTCAATAGAAGAAATAACAATGGCTAAGGAATGTCCCCATCCTTAGCAGTTAGAGGGATGCAAACTAAAATAGCTGAGATTTCATTTCCCCCCAACCAGTGGCTGACAGCACGAGGCAGCGAAAAGGTGGAGAGAGGGGATCCTTGTTCAGCGTTGGGGGACCTCACACTCTGGAAATCAGTGTGGAGAAACCTCAAAAAGCAAAACTAATTCTACCACAGGACCCAGCTATGGCCGTCCTTGGCGTGTGCACCAAGGAGGAATCTGACTCCACAGACACTTGCTCAGCCATGACTACTCCCTCCCTGTTCACAGCAGCCAGGAGAGGAGGGAGGGGGAACCCAACCTGAATAAGCACATAAGTGAAATGTGGCACAATGTACGGTCGGCCAGTGGCCAGCTGTAAAGAAAGATGAAACCACGATATTTCAGGTAAACAGAGGGGACTAGAGAAGGTCAGACCGAGTGAGGTAATGCAGATCCCGAAGGCAAGCACTGCGCGCTCTCTACGTGTGGTTCCCAGCTCCGGGTCCTCGGATGTGCGTATTCAATGTAGAGAAACCCCAGAAGGCAGGAAAGTGTAAGGGAGCATAGGTGGGGGTGGGAATCCCAGGATGCAGACAATGGAAAGTAGAAAATGGAAAAATGGGGAGGGACTCTGGGGATGAGGAAGGGAGGTCAATACAGGAGGAGGAGGAGGGACAGATAACACCAAGGTTGTTTGATCAAGCCTTATGGAATCATATTATTCTATACTCACCTTATATATACACACATATACATATATACACACACACATATATACACACATACACATACATATACATATATATACACACATCTATATACACACATATACATAATATACACACATATACATAATATACACACATATACATATATATACACACATACACATATATATACACACACATATACATATATATATACACATATATACACACATACATATGCATATATATACACATCTATATATACATACATATACATAATATACACACACATATACATATGTACACACATACATATAAATATATACACACACATATACTTATATACACATATATACATATAAATATATATACACACACATATATACATACACATATATATACATACACATACATATACATATATACACATACATATACATATATATACACACACACATATACACACATATATGTTGTTGTAAAAATATAAAAAATAAAATGCTGTCTTTTATCCTACTCTAGATTCAGCACCCCAGTGCCCCAAGATATCTGCTGGCTGTCTTGCCAGAAGCACACATTCTAATTCTGTGGCAACCCAGACCAGCTGCCCCACACTCCATTACACTTAAATCTCTACATGAAAGAACACACAACACAATAACCTTAAACCAATCGATAAGATATAATTGCCCACCTAAACATACAAAGCCCAGTACCATCCATCCCTTAAGAACACTAATAACAACCTGTAAATACACAGAGCAGAATCTTAACGTCACCCACCATATTGTCCTGCCATGGCTTCTCTCCCTGTCTCTCCTGTCTCTTCCTCCTTTCCGTTCCAGTCTCCTCCTCTTCCTTCAAACTCTTCTCCCGCCCATCCTTCCTTCTCCTCCAATGACAGGACCCTCCTTCTATCCTGTTCCTGCCCTCACCTGTATTTTACAAATTAAATGGGAAGAAGGTTCTGGTGAAGTCACCTGAGTCCTGAGTAGGTGACTAGGCAGCTGTCCTTGGGGCAGTGGAATTAGCATCAAAATACAGATAACTCCAGGGCAAACCACAACACACACACACACACACACACACACACACACACACATGTATGTATATATATACATACACACATACACACATATGCATAAATATATATACATGCATATATATACATTATATACCTATATGGTTGAGATTGCAGAACACTGCCTTAGGTGAAAAGGGGTCCCAAATTCAAGGCCTGCAGTACACTACTCCATCCATACAATGTTCACACAAGGACCAGCAGCCATTTTTAGAAGGCACCTGGTCCCCAGGTGATGCACAACTGTGAACTGCAGGCGTCTATCTGGCTGCCTCCTGTTTAATGCATGGAGTGAGGTAACCCAGATCCCGAAGGCAGGTACTGCACTTTCTCTCGCATGTGAAGGAGAAGCAAGGTTTGCATTTTCTTCCCAGCGATGCTCACATCCAAAGCACCTCACACACCTGAGCTGTGCTGGGTTTTGTTGAAGCACACACTTGGTTTACCCACACTATCAAGACACAGAACACTGTTACCAGCCCCAAAAAGTTCCCTTACATCTGTCTCAGCCTCACCTACCTTCTATGCACTCTCTCGATTGGTGACAGGGGCAGAGACATGCGTTCTCCGCACTGAATTACATCCAGGGCCTGTTAGTGTTTTAAAACCACGGGTGGATGTTGGCAAGAAAGACATCTGGGAGCCTGCGGAGGGGGTGTGGACAGGGTGGTGGTGGTTTGAATGCAGAGGAGAGGGCTACCATATGTTTGACTAGGAGTCCCACAGGCCCAGGGTGGCCTGGGAGGAGGCCAGCCTTTCCAGCGCGTAGACAATCCACGCATCTATGCAGTCGCCTGCCTGGGCATTCCTCCACCCTGGACTCCTGTCCTCTAGAAAGCCCAGAGCCTGCTCCCAAACCTCCCTCATAGGAACTCGGAAGGAAGGGGACAGGGCATTCATGGGCCACCCCGATTTGTGTCTTCAAAATCAAACCCACTCTGCCATGCTGGGAGACACATCTTCCCATGGGCACAGATGGGCTTCTCTGAACTTGGGCCCCCACCTTATTCCGTCACCATATGAGGGTGCGGTTTGTCCTTCTCCTTCCCTAGCTGTACCCTAAAACAGTCGAGGGGTTATCCGGCAATCTGGAGATGCTTCGGTTTGTCCTGTGGAGCACACTTGTGGACTGAAGCTGTATGGTCTGGTGTGTCAGTGTAGAGAGGACTCCAGGGCGAAAAGGAAGGCCTTGTCTGAGTTTGCTTTCTCTCTTCCTGTGATAAACACCAAGGCAGCTTATCCGGGAAAGGGTAGAGTTGATCTACAAGTTAGAGTCCCTCATCACGAGAAACTGCCAGGAAGTTTGGTGTGGTAGAGCAGATTGAGACCGGGAGACTCAGTGACTCCCAGCTCCCTGCCAGAGTCCTGACTTGGAACATGTGTCTTGCTTCTCACAAAAGAAACGTGCCCTGTGGTCAGGTAGGCCCAAAACAGAGTTCGCCAAGCTAATGAGGCACCTAGAGGCTCAGAGGACTTAGCCAATAGGGTTCTCTTTCCAGACGTTCTTCCCCGCAAAAGGTATTTAATCTCAGGCCTACCCTGAGAAGTGGGTGTCATTTTACACATCCACTTTCTGCCAGGACAATAAACTATTTAGAATCATGAACTGTGTCTTTTCATCAAGATCCGCCATGGGGAACCATGAAGAAGGCCTTCGCTTATAGAGCTGCAGCCTAACCTCCCGTAAAAGACCTCTCTGTGCTCCTAGCCACACCGCTACCAAGCCTGCATCCACCAAGCTAAGGACAATCATTCCCCTGGGACAAGCGGGAGCTCCCCCCACCCTCCCTGCCTATCACAGCAATACCCCAGTCCTTGGTACTAACTTCTGTCTTGGTTAGTGTTTTACCGCTGTGAACAGACACCATGACCAAGGCATCTTTTATATGGACAACATTTAATTAGAGCTGGCTTACAGGTTCAGAGGTTCAGTTCAGTATCATCAAGGGGGGAACATGGCAGCGTCTAGGCAGGCAATGGTGCAGGAGGAGCTGAGAGTTCTACAGCTTCATCTGAAGGCTGCTAGCAGATACTGACATCCAGGCAGCTAGGATGAGGGTCTTAAAGCCCATGCCCACAGTGACACACCAATTCCAGCAAGGCCACACCCACTCCAGCAAGGCCACACCCACCTCAGCAAGGCCACACCCACCTCAGCAAGGCCACACCTCTTAACATAGCCACTCCCTGGGCCGAGCATATACAAACCGGCACAGGCTTGCATACAGGCCAGGCTATCTGATGGAGGTAATTTCTCAACTGAGGTCCCCTCATCCGGGATAACTCTAGCTTGTGCCAAATTTGACAAAGCAAAACTAGCCAGGACAGGCCCTGAGGATGCCAATGTGGAAGAAAAGGGGGAAAGTGGAGAAGAGACTTCCAAGGACCAGGGAACCTTGGCAGCTTTATGGGGAGGACGGTGACAGTTTGATCTGCACTGGGAGGACAAAGGAGAGAGCCTGGCGGAGGTGGGGAGACCTGCTTCTCAGGCTTTAGGCTTTGTGAGAGGAAGCAGGAGTCAGAGCAAGCCCCCAGCCTCATCGGCCTGAGTGGTCCAGGCCTTGTTTACATCACCATTCAGTTCTAGCGTTGAAGCTCTGCTCAGCGTCTCTCATCGCTCGGGGACCTAACTTCCTTCTTCAGGGCCACCAAACACCCTGGTCTCCTGGGTAAAGACAAAAATGGAAGGAGAGAAGTGCTCAGGACCAAGAGAGAGGTTTAGAGACCCCACTGAGAGGGCCAGTACTCATTTAACCAGCCAGCTCTGAACACTTTTGAGGAGGAAAAAGACAGGCCTCTCTGGGCCAGGAGGATAAAGCCGGGCCCCAGTGGGCACACTGCTGCCACAGTCATTGCCTGAGACCAGAAAACATCTGTTTCAACAAATGTCAAAGGTTGGGCAAAGGTTGGGAGATGGTCAGGGGCAGGTGGAAGGGTGAGTGCTCTGGTCAGGGAGGAGGGCTGAGGGGTGATGAGAAAAAGCTTAGGAAAGCAGAAACAGCACAGAGTGATCTGGAGACCGCAAGATGACCAGGCTGGCTGGGCGGGAAAGTTTTTGAAGTGAGTTGGTCAAGGATGAGGTTTTAAGGGAGGGCTGGGAGCTCACCGTGGGTGATTTAAACTTGGAGCTTTTGGTGAGTTAGGGGCGGTCCCAGGGCTCTGGCACAAATCAGAGGGTCAGTTAAAATTAGTCACTGTGGCTCAGAAGCCAAAAGGCAGTGTGTGAGCTATGTGGCAGCCAGCTACAGCCTCAGGGAGATCTCAGACAGGGAGTTCTGTGTGGGAGCGGGTTGTGTCCTCTTAAGAACTGGTTAGGGCCGTGGGTAGAACCCTGGGGCCTCTTTGGCAAGGGTGATGTGTTGGCTGGCTTCCTGGTCAGCCTGGAGAGGTCCTCGTATTCTTTGTAGCCCCTCCTTCTCAAGAGAGCCAGGTCACATTAACACAGGCCCTCTCCTTCCTCTTTGTGACTCAGCTCAGTATCACTTTACACTGAAGGACGATGCAGAAGGTTTAAGCCTGTGTGGATTTGCCTTTCCACAGCCCTCCCCATCCATCATACCCAGCTGCAGAGACAGCTCAGTGTAGAGGCCATAACCACTCAGAGTCCTTCCCCACACACACACACACACACACACACACACACACACACACACACACACACACACATTCTCCCATTCCTCCTCCTCCTCCCCCGTCCTCCCTCCTTTCCGGCTCCACTGCTCCTCCCTCTCCTCCCCTTCCTCCTTCCTCAGAAGCATTCAGGTCTTTCCATCTTCTGGTGGGAAGAAACAGTCAATTCTAAGGCAATTCTGGCAAATTCTGTAGGCCCTGTAGTTCCCTAAGCCTCTCTGGAGTCATGTGGCTGCAGGCCTTGATATTCCCTGATATTCCACACGCCTTAGCACAGAGGGTGGGCCTGCTTGCAGGGGGGAGGCTACCTAGAAGCAGTGTAGGTGCCTGAAGCACTTCTGCCTTTTCTCCCTCCGACCCGTCTTGCTAATAGCCCCGTCTTCTTCTGTCTCTTTCAAGGACACCGCGTAGGCTTCCTGGCTCTCACAAGTGCCAAGATGACCTCATCTCCAGATTTTAGTTGATTTTTTTTTTTATCCTCAGAAAATGTTTCCAAATATGGTCCCACTGCAAATCGCGTGGTCTCAGGCTCAGCTCTGTGGGGGTGGTGAGTGGGGGATGGGGTGGGGGTGGTCATTGTTCAACTGTCTACAGAAGGGAGAATGCGGGCTCGGAGCAGAAGAGATTTACTACAGACCTCATGGTCGATCAGGGCAGCCTAGGGACACCCTACCCTGGGGAGGGAGGCTAGGCCAGCCTCTGGATTACTGGGTTCCGGTTCTCCGCTCTGCAAATGCATTCATGGGAAAAACATCTGGAGCTCTGGCTGCACAGGGGAGTCCCCTCCCACAATCACTGGCAGGTTTCCCTGTCTGGTGGTTGAGGGGGAGGGGTGCAGCTTCCCCCACCTCTCATGAACAGGCCAAGTCACTCTCAAGTCTCTGCCTCCACTCACTTGAGGCCATTACCGCCACAGGGCTACGGGGAGTGGGGAGAGTCCCAGTCCTGTCTTCCCTGACCTCTGAGTCATTGACTCCCTGGACAGGGTTCCTGCCGTCTGGTGAGAAGCCAGGAACACAACATAGGATTGAAGCCATCGGTTCCAACCCCATGGAGCAGAGGGAATTAGATTTGGCCCGAGAACCCAGCCTCCAGCCCACTTTGCCTTGGTTCTCAGAGACAGGAAGAACTGATGATGGCTCATTCTTACAGACAGAGTGACAGACCACAGAGGGGGTCAGCCTAACTCCACCCCAGACACAGGGCCAAGTGAACTCACTCTCCAAGTCTGTTTCGTGGTGGTCCTGTCTCAGCCCAGCCTTTCCTTCTGGTTCACGCTGAGGCTCCCCAGGCCATACCCACTCCACTACCACATTCTGCCACCTCCCTGTCATGGTTTGGCCCTGAAATGCCCACCAGAGGCCACATGCTAATGACTTGGTGGCCAGCATGCTGGGGGTAGCATGGCCTTTTAAAAATGTTGTTTATTGGGTTGGGGATTTAGCTCAGTGGTAGGGCGCTTGCCTGGCAAGCGCAATCGGTCCCCAGCTCCGAAAAAAAGAAAAGGTGTGTTTATTAGTTGTGTATGTCTGCACAAAGGTGTACACACAAGTCCCCAAAGAGACAGAGGAGTTGGATCCCATAGCCTGGATGGACAGGCAGTTGTGTGCCTCCTGACATGAGCTAAGGCCTTTGGAGGACCAGTATGTGCTCTTAATATGTGAGCCATATCGCCAGCCCAAAGGGTGACGGGACCTTTAAGAGAGGAAGGACCTAAAAAGCTGGGTATGGTGGTGCACGCCTTAAATCCCAGCACTCAGGAGGCAGAGGCAGGAGGATCTCTGTGAGTTTGAGGCTAGACTAGTCTATGAATCGAGTTTCAGGGCAGCCAGGGATACCCAGAAAAACCCTGTCTGGGAAGAAGAAAGAAAAAAGAAGAAAAAAAAAAGAGGACGGACCTAGTGCCGGGGAGTGAGGTCATTAAATCCACAAAGGGAAGGCTTAGAGCTCAGTTCTTCTCCTTCTATATCTTTGTTGCCCTGCCCTTCTCCTTCTCTCCTTCATTCTCCCTCTCCTTCTCCCTTCCTCCCTCCTCCCCACTACCCTACTTCCATTCCTCCTCTCTGGCTGTCCTGAGGTGAGCACTTCCTTCCACCATTAGTTAGGGTTCCTCACCACAGAGCCACGGGGCCAACTGATCAGTAACAGAAAGCTCTGAAACGGGGTCAAAACAAGTCTCTCTGTTCTATAAGAAGAGCCCCCTTGCCCGGCATTTTGTTCCTATGACTGCCCCTACTGGCTCCCTCAGAGCGTGGTGCCCCAGTGTTAGCCTATGGGCAATTCCACTGGCCTGCTCTCATGCCCACCCAGCTCTCTCTGTTCTCAACATTCCCTCTCCCTTTCTCCATGTGCCCCTTCTCTTTCCCTCTCTGCCCGCTCTCTCCGCCCTCACGGCTCTGCTCCCCGGCTGTCTGTCTGTGTACACGTTCTCTTGACCTCTACCCCTTCCCCAGGTCTTCACTCCTCTCTCCTCCCCCAATAAACCTCTTTTACACCAAATCTGTTGCATGGCCTAATTTCTTAAGGGTGCCCCTTGGCACGGGGCCCTCCAAAATTACCCCCTCGCTGCATTCTCCTTGTAACACCCTGTGCTACCTCTTGACTCACAGAGGACAGCTGGTCCAGCTCCGAGCCTGCTTCAGTCCATCTCACCGGGCTGGGGACTAACTGCAGAGAAGAAAGGATACAGGATACACTAGTTTTTAAGGAGAGGTGGGATGAATGGAGGGATAGCCTCCCCAAATGGACAGATGCCTAGGAGGGAGTTCAATCCCTGGGAATGGTGGAACCTAAGAACCAACCCCATTTTTTCAAAAAAGAACATTTCACAGCCCCAGCTCCGAAAAAAAAAAAGAAAAGAAAAAAAGAACAACTCGGAGGCAGTCCTTTGACTTACACATGAGTGCACTGCCACATATACAAATAAAGTAAGTAAATGATTTTTTTAAAAAGAACATTTCACAGCTCCCAAGAGAGTCAAGTACAAAGCATGGGTGTAAACCTCAGTGATGCACACACATGCACATAAATGTCTCTGTGTAAGCAGACTCACAGGGGACCTACTGTGTGTCAGTCAAGACAATCTGATGTCAACAGGAACCCAGGAAGGGAGGTAAGAGTCAGGGGATGGCTGGAGAAATGTCATGTTCTTAGGACCGAGTTTTGTGCGCCTGTCTCTATTCCCAGAGTAGAAACTCTGCCCTGAGATTCCCAGGATCCTACAACTGCTTCTAGGCAGAGTCTGGAGGGCAGAGATGGAAACTTCGCTACACTTGGCGAGGAGCAGCCTCAGCGTCTTTAGCCCAGACGGCCTTAGAAACTGAGGCCAGGAAAAGATAATTGTTTCCTGGAATCTGAGACTTGCAGGGTCAGAGTGCTCCCTGGGCCCATCCCCCTGTGGTGGATGTGTTGACAGCCGTGCGTACATGTGTGTACATACTGACGGGGAAGGACTCCAGGTTCCCTCCAGACACCAAACCCTAGGGATGCTAAATTCTCTTAGATTCCATGGCATGGTATTTGCAGAAAGCTCCTGCACCTGCTCCTGTCTGCTCCTGATCCGTCACCTGTGACTTACAACACTTAATACAATATTAATGATATGCAAATTGGGAGTAATTGATAGTAACAGGAGACCTCTGTACTGATTCAGTGTAGCACTTTCCCAAGCCAAAGGGAAAACTAATGGCTTGAGACAGTGTGGTGTTCTGGAGTCTGGCTTTCCTTAACTTCCTCATCCTCTGGGCAGCCTCCTGAGTGCTGGGATTTATGGGAAGGTATCTCTCTGCCAATCCAACATTGTGGTTTCTGGTTGGTTGTCTCTACAGCTGCTGGAGCCCTAGACGTGGCAGGCTGAGTGTAGCGTGTCCATATAAACCATGGTAGCCTAAACTGATAAAGGTAAGGATATTAATTTACAGAGCAATCCGATACTCTGAATGTCTCAGAGGAGTTTCTCTGTGCAATGCATGGTGGGTAACCCAGAACTTGCCACCAGCCAAGGCACCAGTGGGTGAGCGTAGAGTGTTGAACCCAAATGGTACATCTACAGTAGGCCTCCTCCCTGGGCTTCAGGTCAGGTTTTCCCACCAAGTGCATGGGCTAATTGTGTGTAAGTATTCATGTACATGTGTACACCTTCGTGCACAGGTGTGTGTGTGCGTGTGCACACACATTGAGGCCAGAGGTTGACATGAATAACCCCTTCAGTCACCTTCCACTTATTTTTGAGGCAGTGTCTCTTCCAGAACCTGGCTGGCTAGCACGTCTCGGATCCTCCTGCCCCGCCTCCCCAGATGGGATTATAGGCACGGTGGCTTTTTACTCTGGGTACTGAAAGTCAAACTCAGGTGCCCCACCTGGGTGGCAAACCCTTACCAACCTGAGCCTTCTACCAAGTTTTTATCTTTAAAGCAGTTTGCATTGAAGGATTTCGGGTGAGAGTTATTGATTCTAGCACTCTTTTCCTCGTGGGGTGGTGACAAGGGTCACACATCTGCGTCAGATGCAGGGATGTAGAAGGCGTGAGGACCTTTGTGCTTGTAGAGGAGAAGAGAGAAGTTTCTCCTAGAGAAACCAGGAATCTCACACATGCAGGCTTTTCACGACAGCAGGAGTCACACCTATTTCTGTTGGATCGGATGTATTAATAGTCTGATGTGGACCTTTGCTGTCTGTGGAGCCTCTTCCCAGAGCCCTGAGCATCACGTCTCTGCCAATCAGAACCCATTCTTGTGGAAGGCGTCACAGGTAAGTTGCAAAAGACCTGTTTGTTGCCAAGGAGTTTCGATGGGGTCATGCCTTAAACTTTATTGTGGTAACTGGCACAAGGAGACTTTTTTTCAAGGTTGTGCTATGTTTAACGACGTCAAAAATAAACTGCTTGGGTCAGACTCCGGAACTTTGAACTAGAACCAGCTAACAAGTTGAATCCGATTTCCTTCTACCTTGTGTGAATCTCTTCTCTTCAGCCAGTGGTGGATTTGCAGAGACATCCCGTCTACCCACACCCTATGCATGCGAGAGCACACACACACACACACACACACACACACACACACACACACGAAGATAGCCTGGGACAGGAGGGAACCCAATGGGCACAGCCACCGTAAGTCTATTGCATTTTTGGAAAGTCTGCTGGGTAACCCAGAGTACGCACGGGGCTTCTCCCAATGGCTTAAAGTTATCAACACTGGTATGGTGTGCACCTTACAGAGGGAGAATCAGCCCAAGGGCAGGCTACTGATTCACAGTTCTGCAGGCAGGTATGACTGTGGTCTTCCGGGTCCTGGCTCAGCAGTGACTGCTTAGTGTGGACCCTAGCACGCACAGCTGGGAAGGAGAGGTGGGGGGGCTCTTTGGCAGGGCTGGGGGGGTGGAATTCAAGGTGTGACACACGCAAGCTCTTACCCTGAGCCACACCACAGCCAGTCCTCTGTCCACTCACCTCACAGTGTGTGCAGAGGAAGATAGGAAATTAAACATCAGAACCAGATGCCTATTAGTAAGGCCCATTGTCCGGGAAACAGACTTAGAAGCTAGCCCACAGCTTTACAGCGTGCTTCGAGGTTAGAATAAACCAGTTTCATAATCTCATTCCTGTCTCCAAGAGCCACCGGGCTCCAACCATTGGCCCAGTTGGAGAGTAACATCTACCCTTGCTTCTGTTTCTGTTCTGCCCAGACACTGGTCACAGCACCCGCTGGACTGATCGGAGGGCTCCTAGAGAGGTAAGGTCTGAGCCTGGGGTCATCCTCTCTTTGAGAGACAGCGAGCAGGGGAGGGGAGGGTTGCTTCTGGGACCCTAATGGGCAAGGAGACTAGGGGAACAAGAAACCAGTCACCGCCTGAGGAAAAAGAGCTGACAGCAGCTAGCAGGGCTCGAAGCTCAGGCAGCTGGGAACTAGGCGGTTGGGCAGGGTCTCAGGTTCAGCCCTTACATCTGGCAACGCGCGGCGAACCTCACTGGCTCACATGTGCCAGAGAAGGGCACCACCTTCTTATCTACTCAAGTTCTCTTCTTTGAGTTGACTTTGGTTTGTTTTTGTATCCTGAGTGTAATTACAAAAGGTCCAGAGATAATGGGTTTTTAGCAAGAAATTCACTAGCTACCTGTTCCCCAGACAGAGACACTTCCAACAGCCAGCTAGATTCTGTGGCATTAAAAAAAAAAAAAAAAAAAAAAAAAGGCCCCTGATGGGGCTGGAGAGATGGCTCAGCGGTTAAGAGCACTGACTGCTCTTCCGGAGGACCTGAGTTCAAATCCCAGCAACCACGTGGTGGCTCACAACCACCTATAGTGGAATCTGACATTCTCTTATGGTGTGTCTAAAGACAGCAACAGTGTACTCATATACATAAAATAAATAAATCTTCAAAGAACAAAAAAAACAAAAAAACAAAAATATAAGGCTCCTGGGTCTGCCTCTCTGGACTGTGCCTGCCTTACGGAGATTGTCTGTTTTCTGACATCGCCACAGCAGATTCTTCCGAGGTACGCCCTGGTCTGCCAGCCGGCTCTCGGCAGAGGAAGGTCCTTTATAGGTCAAAGGTGGAGTAATCAGGATGGACGGTTGAAAAACCACTGGGGTGGGGTGGCCTCTGTGGCAGAATGCTTGCTGGAATGTGAGTGGCCTGGGTCACTCCCAACAGCGTGTGCGCAGTGGGGGTAGGGGTAGGGGTGGGATGGTGTTGGGGTGTGTGCAGTGGGGCAAGCATTCTTGAACATTCTCCTCAGCCGAACTTCCCGTCTCTGCTTTCTTCTCCTGAGCTGCGACACTGGGCGGCTCAGTTTCTACTTCTCCTCTGCCTTTCTCAGCTCCCTCCTGTCTCCGGCTGGACACCCACTCATCCCTCGCCTACAACCCATCAGTGGAATGGCTAATGGCGCCTTGAGCTCAGTCAGCAGCCAGCCTCCGCCACGCCCCACAACATATGAGCACCCAGCAGCCTTTGGAACGGTGCAGGGGTCAGCAGAACACTTGTTCACACCCCAGGCTTAGCGTTGTCCTTGGCTCTTATACCCCACGAGTGCTGGGGGGAATCAAAGGGTTCCAAGAACCTGGTCCAAGCTGTCACCTATTCACTCCAAGGATAGCAATGTTGTTCTTCCTGAAAATCCTTCTTCCTCTTCACAACCTGAAAGTCATCATCCCCACTCTGGCCGGCACACCCTCGGCGGTCGTGTCCCTAATATCCTTGTAAACAAGGGCTCTGGAGATTTTGGATCTGATATCCCGTCTCTGACAGTGACAAAGATGGCCACACAGAGTCCCTGTGCTCTTGGGATTTCCTGGGCTCTCCTGAGGGTCCTTTTGGGCCTTGCATGTGAGCAACAAAGCCATTGGTTGAGCCAATCCCCAGCCCTCTTCCCTCCAGGAAGTCTAATCATAGTTGTTTGTTCTGGCAACCCCTCCCCCACCCCTAGGTGTCACCTCATTAGAGAGCTGCATGGTTGAAAGGACTTTCCCATGAGCACCCATCATCGCCATTTCATCTCTGAGGCCCTGTCACGTGGGAAATGTCAAGGGTCCTAGTTAGCTATGCTGAGAACAGGGAAGTCATCGGATATAGTTCTTGACACAACAGGGGAAGATCCTGCAGCTGGTAGGAGACCTCGGCAGGTGAATGTGTTGGTCACCAAGCTTAACACCTGGCTTCGGTCCCCAGGACCCCTATGGTGGAAGGGGAGAACCAGGACCTACACTGGGCTGAGTGCTCCCTTGGGTGTGCTTGCTGCACATGGGCTATACGTTAATTAAGAAACAAGAGCTTGCAGATATCATGGTTAGTGTAAACCACGGCTTGGTATGATTTCAATTCTGTGTGATCTACAATCCTTCCATACTTGAATTTTACGATGCTTTACGATACTGGCAGCAAATTTGCTTTCTGTATTTCCAGTCAGAAGATAACCTGACTTATAAGGACATGGCTTTGGTGCTAATACCGACTCCAGGCTGTCAGACGGGGCAGGAGCATGAGGCCGATGCTGAGTGGCAAAGGTAACCCAGGGGTGGACTTCTTGGGAAGGGCTGGTTGTATTGAAGGCAACATGTGTTCTCCCAGATAGGAATAACCACGGGTCCTGGTCACTGTTCTATTGCTGTGAAGAGACACCATGACCAAGGCAACTCTTCAAAAGCAAAGTATTTAATCGGGGCTTGCTCACCGTTTTAGAGGTTATTTATTCCATTACCATCATGGCGGGGAGCATGGCAGCACCCATGGCACAGGAGCAGTAGCTGAGAGCTTTACATCTGATTCACAAGTAGGCAGGCAGAGAGATGATAGAGGCCTGGGGAGAACTTTTGAAACCTCAGAGCCTACCCCTAGTGACACACTTCCTTTAACAAGGCCACACCCACCCCAACAAGACCACACCTGCTCCAAGGCCACACCTCCTAATCCTTCTGATATTTTCAAACAGTTCCACTCCCTAGTGATTAAGTATTCAAATATATGAGCCTATGGGGGCCATTCTCAGTCAAGCCTCCACACTACTCCAGGATCTCTGTGTGGAAAGAGGGATTTATATTCCCAAAAGTCTCCATTATGCTGAGGAAATATTTTTTCCTTGAGGAGAAAATGCTCCATGAGGCTATTTCAGAGAGTTAAGTAAATATTTGGTCAAATGTCAGTGTTGGGCTCCAAGGACTAGGGCAAATGGGGCAGAGACAACGGATAAGGGGTGGGGTGGGGGTGGGGAGCGACAGGGAAGGGGTTGAAAACTCCATGACCTCTTAGAGAAATCACCCTGGGACCAGCTATGAAGTGGCAGATCAACTTTACTTGGGGTGACTCAAGGCTTATATAGTTTTGGGCATAGAGGTCAGAATATCCAGGGTGGGCAAAGGTTATTGGCTGAAGGCATAAGGCACTGAGAAGCCTCATTAGCATGGGGAAGCAATGCTAGAATCTCTGGTGCCAGCTGGCCAGGTGCTTATCACGAAAAAGGAAGTTGAGCTTGCAATCTAAGACTACCTGACATTCTGCAGATATTGGCCTGCGGTGGTGGTGAGGGGGCGTTGAACTTCCCAGTCAAGGTCAGAGAAGGAGGAGCCCTGCTAGTGAAGGGAGTCCTTCATTTTGCAAGGAGCCTGGAAGGCTCTCTGGACAATGGTAGCCTTCAACCTTAATTAGCAGGGCGACTCGATATATGGGAAACAAGTTAGTAGAAAGAGCCCTACTCAGTACATTGAGGAGTTCACACGTTAGTCCACGGCTGGACCCCAGGATCCGGCTGCAGCTTATGGTAAGGCAACAAGGGAGATGGAATTTCACAGAGCAGAAGTGGGAGCTCATGCTATGCTGAGGACCAATGCAGACGGTCCTGGACATAGCAGGACACAGCCTCCATTGCCCAAAGCCACACAGAAATGGAACGTCGTAGCCATGTAACATTCACTCTGCAATGGTTGATTTACGTCTGTGATGCCTGTGAGTCATGCCAGCCTCTTCAGGCAGCTGCCAGGGAGCCAGGCCCGAGGTCCCGCCATGATGGTTACCCTTTCACCAGCAAGGACTGACTTCCTTTTTCAAATCATCGCTGTAGACATAGCGTCAGTGCTCTGCAAGACATCACGTCATCTCGACTCTACAGTCTAGAGACTATCAAAAGACAGGGGCTGCCGGACAGTGCAGCATATGCCTTTAACCCTGGCACTTAGAAAGCAGAAGCAGGAAGATCTCCTAGTTCAAAGCCAGCCTGGTCTACTACACAGTGAGTTCTAAAGCAGCCAGGACTACATAGAGAAACCATGCTGGAAAAACCAAAGCTCAAACCAAACTGAACAAAACAACAGCTAAAGTCAGGGCCTGCAGTCAGGTTTTACTTGTAAACAATGTAAAAGTCAGGAACAGTTTATCCACAGTACTGGAGGACCTTGATATCTGTGGTGGCTCTGGTCTTGGCACAGACAATCCTTCAGTGGGGGGTCCTGACTCCTGCTGACACCGGGGAGGAACAGCAGGACGCTCAGAGCGACTTAGCCGGGTTCCTCTGTGAGGCCCCTTTCCTCCTTGGGTACTGGGTTTCTCCTCTGTGCTGTTCCCAGCTTTGGATTTCTAGGGCTTTGTGTTATCACGAGCCGTCTCCGCTCTCCTAAGGGGTCTCACGTGGGGCAAGTGGAACTGTGTCACCAGACAGAAAAACAGGTAGGGTCAAGCAGATTAAGGAATCCGGGCAATTCTCATAATTGAGAATGGAAGGCATCTGCGTCTGCTCCTGAACAGATTCCTGTCGTGGAGCACGTGACCAGGACAGCCCATGAAGAGGACCATAACAACTGGTCATGTAGTAGAGAGCCCAGAGTCTTCATGCTAATGAAGTATTTAGATGGGCTGGTCCCCAGGGTTTAACCAAATAAACTTCCCTTCCCGTATATCCCTTCCTGCAAAAGGTTTTAATCTCTGGCCCACCCGAGTAAGTTGTATGCACCCATTTTCTCCACCAGTTTGGACAAGCAAGGACTGTCTCTCTCATCAAGGACTGCTGTGAGAGGAAGCCTTCGTTATAAAGCCGCTGCCCTCACCCCTCACCCCACCCACCCCCACCGCATCCCTGAGGTTCCCAGAGGCATTTGGGTGCCAAGGCATTTGGGTGCCAAGGACATTGGGAACCGCAGCCTCAGCCTCAGCCTGTGTCCTTTTTCACCCAGAGAAACACAGGCTGGGGCCCCCATCTTAGGCTGCACCCCACCTCCCCTGAGCCGTGTATTGACGTGTCCTATGAGCCCAGAACCCCAATGGCAGGAGGAAGGAATGCAGTCTCGCTTCTCTGCGTTTCATCTCCTGAGCAGAGTTCCTGCACCCAGCGGTGAATCGGTGAATCGCAGCCCCACAGCCCCATGAGTGACACTTAGCTTGGAAAGGGGCTTGGAGGAGCCAGCTTTGCCCCTCCCAATGCTGCGCTCTGTGGAAGCCAAACTCCACTGGCTAGCAAATACTCTCCCCTCTCCTGTAACATGCTAGCTAAGGGAAGAAAGGGCTTCCTTGAAGGGTCCATCCCCTGGCTGAGGGGCCAAATGAAGGTGGCCAAGGAGGATGTGCAGAAACTACCGACTGTTTATTGTAGCCCTCTCAAAGGGTGGGTCAAAGGAGATGTGAAAGCTCAGACTCTGTAGCCAAAATCAAGATCTGATCTTCTCCTCTCCTCCCCTCCCCCCCTCCTCCCTTCCCTTCCCCTGTTCTCTCCTCCTCCTCCTCCTCCTCCTTCTTCCTCTTCCTCCTCCTTTCCAACTCTCCTCCTTTTCTCCTCTCCTCCCTCCCTCTTCCTCCTCCCTCTCCTCCTCCTCTTCTCCTCCCTTTCCTGTTCCCTCTTCTCCCTCTTTTCCTCCTGTTCTCTCCCTCTTTTCCTCTTCCTCCTCCCTCCTCCCTCCTTTTCCTCCTCCTCTTCTCCCTCTTCCTTTTCCTCTCCTCTTCTTCCTCCTCCTCTCCTGTAATCAATACCTGGCCTCCTTACCTCATTCTTCTCCTTTCCCCAGGCCCCTTCCTTCCCTCTTTGTCCCCCTTTCTTGGTCAGTTCAGTGGCAATCTTTCTGCCTTCGGAGGGCCAAGGTTACGGTGCTCTGCCCAGTTGTTTTTCTCTGACTCTCTCTTTATTACACCAGTTGCTTCCTGCAAAGGTTGAGCTCAGGGGCTTTTTAGGCAGATGGGGAAAGGGTTCAGAGTTAGGAGCAAAGCCCACCTGGAGGCCGCATGGGGTCGATGAGCAGTTGGGTCTTTCCCCTGGGACATTGAAGCCAAGTGTTTGTTTCCCTCGCCCACAGGGACGAGGATGGCAGCCTGGATGGGGACTTCACTGATGAGGAAGAAGTGGCAGTTGAAGATGATGCTCTGACGGATGAAGAACGTAGGTTTCTAGAACAGTTCCAGAGCTGGAAAAAGAATGAAAAGAAGTGCATTAGAATACTCTATGCCATCGCAGACCACATTGACGAAAGCCACCAGAAAACTACCAAGACCAAAGTAGTGACTTCCTCTGCGTCAGTCATCTCTGGAGTCATGAGTCTCCTGGGTTTGGTCCTGGCTCCAACAACTGCAGGGGGAAGCCTGGTACTCACCGCTATTGGGCATGGTTTGGGGGCAGTTGCTGGGGTCACCAACATCGTGGCCAATGTGAGGGAAAACTCTCGAAATAAAAGAGCCCTAGCTCAGGCCAACAGCATCGTGCCTAGAAGTGACCAGGAGTTTGAGGAGGCCAAGGGAGAGAAGACGACCTATGTCACAGCCGCCGGTGAGCTTGTCTACAAATGTGGGAGCACCTGGGACATCATCAAAAGGCACCTCCGAGCCCTCCGGATAACCAGAACGCAACCCCGTGTTACCTCAGCTGCCAAGAAACTCATGACTGCCGGCCAAATATCAACTCGAAGCAGCGGGCAGGTGCAAAAGGCCTTCGGGGGCACAGCCCTGGCAATGACCAAGAATGCTCTGAGGATGGGACGGGTAGCTGCTGCCTTGTCCCTTGGCCAGGATATATACTCTCTCTGGGAGGACTGGAGAGATCTGAAGGCTGCGGCCCCGACTGAGCTTGCAAAGGAGCTAAGAACGCGGGCAGCGGAACGGGAGCAGGTGTTAGTGGAATACGCCCGTCTCTACAAAAGGCTGAAGGTAAGGGCCAGGTTCTGAAAGAGGCCGGGAGGCAGAATACGGAATCTGTGCAGCCATGTAGGTCTGACGTTGTGAAGTCTGTAGTCTCTCACCGCGTTCCCATAGCTGTGATAAAGACCACGCTCAAAAGCGTTTATTTGGCTTACGTATCCGAATCACAGTCCATTGAAGGAAGGCAAGGCGGCGAGAGGCCAAACCTACTCCATCTTGGGACTGGTGGCCATCTTAAAGAAAAAAAAAAAAAAAAAAAAAGACGGAACACGTGATCTGCAGCAGAACCCAAGCTGCAGCGTAGTACCAGGAAGAGCCCCACGGCTTGTCCTCGGCCAGAGTCACTCCCTAGGTACTTCCTAGCAATCAGAGATTAGTCCGATTGTCGCAGACGTTCTCTCAGACCGTTTGTGATTATATACGGTCTTGCTTCAGAGCACCCACCTGTCGGCGTATAGTCATTCTGTCAGATGCTGGTCAGACCGGACACCCTCCCTCACCCTCACTTGCTACCATTTTCCTATAAGAACTTGTCCTGCTGAGGGTTCCAGGCTGCTCCGCCTTCCCTTCCTGCCCTGCTGTGTCAGGGTTGGGTTGGAGGAGAGCCCAAGTCCGGTCTTGAAATAAAAAGGCCCTAGTGCTGTTACTTCAGAAACGGCTCCTTGGTGGTCTTTTGGGGTTCACGAACCCTTCCTGGCACAAGAGTGGGAGTTCAGGGCAGGAACCTGCATGCAGGAACTCAAGCAGGAACCATGAAGGAATGCTGCTTCCGGGCTTGCTCCCCCTCCATGGCTGTCTCCCTTGCTTTTTTTGCTGCCCAGGGTCACCTCCCAGGGGTGGCCTCACCCACAGTAAACCGAACCCTCCCACATCAATCATTAACCAAGAAAATGCCCTACAGACTTGCCTGTAGGTGATCTCTTTTTCTCAGTTGAGGTTCCCCTTCCCAGATGATTCTAGCTTGTGTCAAGTTGACTGAACAAAACCAACCAAACAAAACTAATCAGGACAAGGGCCAAATAGTATCCGGTGCTTGGAGAAGGGGAGCCTGCCCTCAGCTACCCGGTTAGGTTTCTTTCTTCTTACGGCTTTCACGTTTAGATGAGAGTTTCCTGGTTGAATGGACCTTGTCTCTGTGTCTCCTCTGAGGGAGTCTTTGGACTAACAACCCTCTGAAGCCCTATATGGAAGCTTTAAACCCTCAATACTTGGAGTAGAGCCTCTGGGGAATAGTTGGGGTTGAATAAGGTTGTAGGGGTATAGAGCCTTACAGGCCTGAGGTTTACAGAAGAGAAGGAAGAGACCGGAGAGGCCTCCCACCAAGCCGCACAGAGGAAAACCATGCAAAGGCTCTCTGGGGGTAATCAGACATCTGCAAGCTGAGGAAAAGTCAGCCCTCAACAGGAGCTGAATGGGCCAGCACCTTTGAGAAAGAGTAAACAGGCCATCTCTCCCTAGGGTGCTGGGCTAGTGGTAAGAATGGATAAGGCACCTATGGTGGTGGTGGTGGTAGTTTGGGTGTGGTGTGTGTTGATGGTGGTGGTGGTCGTGGGTATGGTAGGTGATGGTGGTAGTGGTGGGTGTTGGTGGAGGCAGTAGGTGTGGTGGGTGGGTGTGGTAATGAGTATGGTGGTATTTTATTTCTGAGACAGAGTCTCATTCTGTACCCAGTCTGACAACATTATTACGTAGTCTAGGCTGGCTTCAAACACTCTTCTGCCTCAGGCTCCCAAGTGCTGAAATTATGGGTTTGTGCCGCTATCCCTGGTGTAAGCATTGTTAATCCATCGTTAACCCAGCAGTAATATTCATGAGAAGGCCTTACTCTAAGAACTCTTTACAGTTTTCATTCTGCCAATAAATAAGCTAAGATATTGAGGAATAGGGCAATTTGACTCCCTAGTTGCTGTTAAACTCCTCTATGGTTCCCTGGTTGCTTTGAGCAAAGGGTTCTCATCTTGGAGCCTGGCGGGCTATCCCACGCCGGCACCAGTTGCTTTGAAGGCTCCATGAATGCCTTGAGGAAGCTACACAGAGTTGCCAGCTGCTTCTGGCTAAAGTGTGACTCCAGCTCCTGAACTCAGTCCTGGCCATCGTAGTTCCAATGTTGGCCTTCATAACCCTCAGTGAGTGTAAATGACCCCACCACCATTTCCACCGAGGCACTTCCTGTGGCCCTGCAGAGGGAAGGTGACCGTGACTTGACTGGTGTTAGCACAGACCTTAACTCGCCTGAGGATGTGCTCTGGTTTGGGCTCAACACCTGCTGGGGGTTATATGAGCTGTTTGGTTCACTCCTGTGCTGTCTGCTTCCCGTGTCACATAAGACCCCCTAAAAGGCTTCCCTCCGGTGGCCATTATTTTATCACTTGTGACACAGGCCAAGCTGGCTACACATGAGAGAAGGAAGCAGTAGCATGAGAGGCAGAGGAGGGAGCCATGGTGGTGCCAGTGGCGAACACTAAGGTCATAGTAGCAGCAATTCAGCATCAGTAAGGACAACGGTGACAACAACGGTGACTGTCTTGGGGATGGCTATAATTGCAGAGATCACAGGAAGGCAGTGGAGGATTGAGGGGCTCCAGAGAGCAGCCAGGGCCGAAGCAGCTGCAACAGAACCATTTGAGTGCTGCAAGGGAGGGGAAGGCAGAGAAAACTGAGCCTGTAACGAACAGGAGAGGTGAAGCCATGGACTCTGGTCACTGAGACAGTTCCAGAGGGGCATCTGAGGGGAAATCCCCAACTTCCTGGACCTGAACACCCACCACTGTCAGGCTAAGGGACCAGGCCTCAGGTGTGCACAAGAGCTAAGGCAGTAGGGACACTTCCTGCTGCTGCATTCAGCCAAAGACAGCCAATGCTTACAGCTCAGAGCCCACGGATTATAAAAGCTTCCCGGTGCAGAGACTGGAAGAACTTCTCCTCCCCTACCCACAATTCCTGATCTGGCAGAACGAAAGGACTTCGGCTAACCGGTTGTTGACAGCCTGGACCTGGGCCTGTGAGAAAAGAACTGTCTGTTGTATGAGCTACCCTGTCTGTGGCACTTTGTTAAAGCAGTCCACGATGACCATGGCCGAGAGCATATGTGGCTTGACAAGTGTCTCAGTCTGTGTGGGCTGCTGTGACAAAATGCTGTTGGCTGGGTCATAGAATAATTACTCATCACTGGTCTTGAGACAGGCAAGCCCACAGGCAAGGCATCCGCAGGTGCTGGTATGAAAGGCTCCCTCTTAGCTCCCCAGGAGAAACCCTCTGCTATGTCCTCATCAGGAGGAAGGGGCAAACAAGCTCCCGGGGCCCCTCTCCTAGGGCAGCTCTCTATCCCACTCTTAGCAACTTAAGGGACTCTCAGGAGACCCCACTTCCTAATTCTGTCACACTGGAAATTAGGTTACTCAAAACTAGATAGTGGTAAACCAGGTTTGGTGGCATACACCTTAATCCCAGCACTTGAGAGACAAAGGCAAGTGGATCTCCGTGAGTTCGAGGGCAGCCTGGGCTACATTATTAAATTCTAAGTCAGTCAGTGCTATATCATAGACCCTCTCTCAAAAGAAATGCTAAGTAGTGGTAGATCCAGGAGGGCAAATGCTGGCACTTGATGCCTGACTGGCTGGGAAGTAGCTGTCTTTTGATGCCAAACCTGGCCTTAGGCTCTTCTAAAATTAGAGGCTCTCTTCCCCCTCCCCCACCTCCTCCTCTTCTTCCTACTCTTGCTCCTCCTCTTCTACTTCTTCAAGGCAGGGCCTCACTTACACTATCTGGGATGACCTTTAACTCACTAAACTGGACTTGAACTCTCAGCAATCCTGCCTCAGTCTCATGAGTGCTGGGATTATTTATATCTTGCACCCCTGCACCTGACTCTGCTTTTCTAAAAACAAGACTCAGACATCATAATTCCGTCACGCTCACTCTTTTTTTTTTTTTCCCCTCAGAAACTCAGAAAAGAGGCCTGTGGGGTCTCCTCTGAAAGGAGACAAGTTGACTCAGCCTCAGCCCCCATCCGCATCTGAGAAAGCAAGAAGGTGACTGGCCAAGAGGAGCTGAGCCCTTGAAACTATGAGATCAGTGAAGGGGACCAGGGTGGGGTAGAAGGCTGCCAGGGGTGATACCTGGAGGCTCTCCCTAGGGTCTCAGAAGGGAGAGCCCGGTCAGCCCCACTCTTGAGCCTCCCTTCTTCACTCTGACTCAGCGGTCACCGCCACTACCCTGTGATCCCCCATCACTCCCTTGTACAGCACCTGCTAGGCTGTATGTAGACAGATGCCTCTTCCTGCCAGCTTCCACAGTAACTAGCAATGAGAAGCTGTGAGGGTCCCTCCCCGCCTCACCTCTCCTGTGCTCTCTGTCTCCCAGCCCAGTGGGGACTGTTGGCTCAGAGCCGCGCTTGCACACAAAGGTTGTCACTGGAACCTGCTAGGCCAGATTCCAGGGGAAGGAGAGAGGGAAGCCTGTGCTCACTTCTGTCCCAAGTCCTGAGCTGACAGACTGCCCTGTCTCCTGTCTTCAAAACCCCTTTCTCTGCGTGCCTTCATTGCTGGTTTGAAAGTCACTCACAGATGCTATAACACTTAAAAACGACAAAAAAAAAAAAAAAAAAAAAAAAAAAAAAAAAAACCAAACCAAACCCCACAGTCGGGGAAGGAGAGGCTAGGGAGAACTCTCCCAGGAGGTTTGGGACTGTGGCCCACCCACACAAGACTTCCTGTGTTCTTTCTTCTCAGGTTGTCCAGGTGCTGGCTGTCCACTGCTGTCATCACACGCCCCAGGGGCCCTCCCTCCTAGTGCACTGTAGAATTGAGCCCCTTATCTCTAGTCTTTGGTAATCCCTCATTTGCTTGCAGATCTGAATCTCCTGCCCTACCTTCTATAGTCCCCAGAGCTGCAAACCCTCACCACAGCGTGTGGAATATGTTGGCACACAAGTGCCTTAGGGCTTAGGGGTACCGTGAGCATACCCAAGTCATAGGTATCTGTCTGCACCTCATGGATACCCTCAGGCCATTCCCTGTGGGCTCTGCAGGATGGAAGGGGACTGGGTAAGAAGAAAGGGGGGCTCTGTTTGGGATTCCCTTTCCAGAGCGATGGGGTTGCAAGTTTTCTGATCTTCACTGTGGTGAAATAAACACTGGCAGAAGCTTACTTCCTAAGAGTTCTCGAAGGGGAGAGGCGAGGAATCCACAGGGAGACGGCAATGCAGCAGAAAAAGTGGAGTTCATGAGTGAGTGCGCGCGCACACACACACACACACACACACACACACACACACACACACACACACACACACGTGCGCTTGGTACTTAGCATGCAAGCAGAACCTCATGGATGCCACACCAGTGCTATATCCTGTGACTGCACCGCAGCCCTGGGAGCTGCATAAAGTAGGGAGAGGCGACCCGACCGCACGATGGAGTCCGGGCTTCGTTTATAAATCCTGAGACCTATCGGTGGAGTGGAATTCTAGGGGAATCAATTATATCTCGGGTAAACGTTAGGATGAAAAGGCTGTTTTTCAGTGGACCTACGGTAGATATCAGAATGAAGGGTTGTTTTGAGAAGTACTTTGACCATGAAAGAATCATTATAGAACCAGGGGTTGTTTTCCTGAAGGAGCTTCACAGCCTGCGTGTGACTTTGGTCACAAGATGGAAGTCTTACATTCTCGGGTACTGCAAACAGTGCACAGTGAGGACTAAATTTGCAGGCGTGTGGTGTTTTCCTTACAGATCAGATGAGGGGCTTTGGTATGGGAAATGTGATTTACCCCCAAAACCAATTTCTGGGTATCAATCAATCAATATTCTTCTGTGCGGCTGTTCGAGGTTCCTCCCTGCTGCCTCAGAGCTTGGTTACATTCTGGAGTGACCCTTTCTTTGATCGACCCACGTGACTCAGAACACCCACATATGCGTTTGAAACAAACAATCAAATAAGAAATAAACAAATGAAGCCAGGTGGTGGTGGCATATGTCTTTAATCCCAGCACTCAGGAGGCAGAGGCAGGCAGATTTCTTAGGTTCAAGGCCAGCCTGATCTACAGAGTGAATTCCACGACAGCCAGGGTAAAGACAATAAACTAACAAATTAAAGGGATTCGGCTGAAGAAAGATGTATCAGACACAAATCGTATTCAGGGGTCTACCATTCACTCGGATGGAGATGCCCAGGTGAGCTCAGAGGCTCAATTTTAAATTAGGGGATTCCAGGGATGGGGTAAGTGCCCTTTATGTTGATTGGTTGGTTTGGTCACTTGGGGCGTGGGTGTTTTGGGGATTGGCTAGGGCTCTGGGGACATTCTAGAACTGTTGCTAGGGAAGCCTGGAAACTGTTGCTGACTCACTGTTCTTGCCTCAGGCCAAGCAGCTGGGCAACTTCTTATTGGCTGCCCACAGGCTGTGGTTTTTTCCCATAACTGACTTGCCCAATTCTGGGAAACAGAAACTTAGGCCTACTCTCCTGAAGTCGAGGCCTGTCATGGAGTCAGCCTGGCTTAGTCCTTTCAACATGCAAGCACAAATAAATAAATTGATAGAATCCTGCACTGGGCAATGTTAATTGTGCTTCCACTGTTCGTATCCAGTTCCCCCTCGGCTCTGTGCTAGCATTTGAAGAGGTGAGCTTGTAGCTTCCTGCTGCTGTTGCCTCTCCCCACAATGGTGGACCCTGGAACCAGAAGCCAAATATGCTTCCTTCTCTGAGTTGTCTTGGCATTTATCATAGCATTAAGAAAGTTTGCAGGGGTTGGGGATTTAGCTCAGTGGTAGAGCGCTTGCCTAGCAAGCCAAGGCCCTGGGTTGGGACCCCAGCTCAAAAAAAAACCAAAAAAAAAAAAAAAAAAAAAAAAGTTTTGCGTTCTGAAAAAAAAAAAAAAAAAAAAACCTTGGGTTTCTGGTAGGTGTTGACTGAATCTGTCATCTTTTTAGGTAACATCAGCATCTAAACCACTGGTTCTCAACTTTCCTAATGCTGCGACCCTTTAATACAGTTCCTAATGATGTGGTGGTGCCCCCCAAATATGAAATCATTTCATTGCTACTTCATAACTATAATTTTGCTGCTGTTATGATTCATAATGTAAATATCTGATATCCAAGATACCTGATATGAGACCTAGGGAGTTGTGACCCACAGGCTGAGGACCACCGATCTAAACAAGGCTGAAACTTCCAACCGGAGAGCACAGGGCATCTTCCCGTCTGTAAGTGTTCTTTCTCGGTTCTTTCAGGGATGTTTACGGTTTTTACTCTGTAACTTCTTCACTTTCTTGGGCACCAACAATTTGAAGATGACTTCTGCATGCCTTAAGTCTGCGTCAGTGCCTTTCACAGCTCTGTGACAACTGAAAAAAAAAAAGAAAAAAAAAGAAAAAAAAAAAAACAAAAACACCATGGGAGTGAGAAAAGTTCCGTTTGCGTTCACGGTTTCAGAGGGTCTCAGTCCACGGGGAGTGGGCAGTGTGGCTGGAAGAGGTTCCTGGCATCACAGGGGCCTGGCCATGACTTTCAGAAGCCCAACCCTACGGAGCCACACTTAGGCCAGCAAGAACCATGCTTTCTACCCTGGGGACCAGACATTCCAAGCACGAGCCTGCGGAGAGCACCCCAGATCTAAACATTTACCCACATTGCAGGCTGTGACTAACGCTGTGGTCTAGAGCTGAGAGAAGCCCAAGAAACTCTGAAAAGGAGAAAAATATGGTTCCTCAGATTCCAGTCCATCAGTCCTCTTTAAGGAGGCAGCATAGAGTAGCACTTAGGGAGACCCCAGGCTGAAGTTTGAACCTGTTGTTTGGTGTGTTATTTGGTTTGGTTTGCAGGGCGCAGACGTGTCTTAGCTTACATTATGAACCCCAGAATTATGTGTGCCAAATCAGCACATATTTTGTCCTGGTCCCGGAACCCTGAGTGACTTGGAGAAAAACCTGTGCAGCTAAGAAACTCTCCCCCAAATTTTTTTGCTTCTTTTTTTTTTTTTTTTTTTGGTTCTTTTTTTCGGAGCTGGGGACCGAACCCAGGGCCTTGCGCTTCCTAGGCCGCTCTACCACTGAGCTAAATCCCCAACCCCTTAAAAATGATTTATTTATTTAAATATTATATATAAGTACACTGTAGCTGTCTTCAGACACACCAGAAGAGGGTATCTTATTTTATTACAGATGGTTGTGAGCCACCATGTAGCTGCTGGGATTTGAACTCAGGACCTCTGGAAGAGCAGTCAGTGCTCCTAACCACTGAGCCATCTGCCCAGTCATTTTTTTGCTTCTTAATCTTAAAGGGACAGCATGTGTTTTTAATTGGGGAGTCTGAAATTAATTTTTCTTTCTTTTTTTTGAAAATATATTTACTTTATTTATATGAGTATACTGTAGCTGTCTTCAGACACACCAGAAGAGGGCATCGGATCCCATTACAGAGGGTTGTGAGCCACCATGTGGTTGCTGGGAATTGAACTCAGGACCTCTGGACGAGCAGTCAGTGCTCCCAACCGCTGAGCCATCTCTCCAGCCCCTGAAATTAATTTTTTTTTTCTTTTTCTTTTTTTCGGAGCTGGGGACCGAACCCAGGGCCTTGCGCTCGCTAGGCAAGCGCTCTACCACTGAGCTAAATCCCCAACCCCGAAATTAATTTTTCTTAAGTAAGTTGTTGCCCCACGTCGGGCATTAGTGTTTTGTAAAAAATTTTAATTTCAACCTGGACTTTCTATCCTGCCTTTGACTATTTAGCTCCCAGATAAAAGACACACAACTTTTATATTTACACTAAGCCTTAATTACAAGAAGCCTTAATCAGCACTACAGCTAGGCAGATCTCTTATCTTCTACAGTATTGTGATCTATTTCCTATGATAACCTGGAGTTATTACTTACCGTGTTTCATCTGGGCTGGACTTACCTCCAATAGGCCAGCCCACTGGGCCACATTATCTAAACCATGGCATCTTTCTCTTCCATTCACCTTCTTCTCCCCTTTGTGGTTCTCCTCCGACCCCCAAGCCCGAAAACCCTAAAACCCACCTATGTCTCTTCTGCCCAGCTATTGGCTGTTGCCATCTTTATTCGCCAATCAGAAATAACCTTGAGCCTTGAGGCAAGATCACATTAGCACCACTACATGTGGATTCTCTCGTCTCTCGGGCAACCAGGTCTCGAGGAGCCAGTAGTAGCATTAAAATACAAGCACCATCAGGCCAAACCACCGTATGTATCTGCCGAACCTCCAGGAGTGATTTCCAAGGCCAACCGGGGATGGCTTGAACTAAGACTGTCTTTGTTTGGGTTTCATTGCTGTGAGGAGACGCCATGACCACGGCAGCTCTTAGAAAGGAAAGTGGTTAATTGGGGCGGGCTTACAGGTTCAGAGGTTTAGCCGTCGTTGTCATGGTGAGAAGCATGGCCGCACACAGACAGACTTGGTGCTTGAGGAGCTGCGAGTTCTACCTCTGGAGCTGAGGGTAGCAGGAAGTGACAATGACACACTTCCTCCAACGAGGCCACACCTCCCAGTAGTGGCACTCCGTTTAAAGCGGACACACAAACGGACCAAGCCACACAGCGCTATGGGCACCAAGCAAGGAACCCCACAAAGACTTATGTACCGCGAATCCAAAGTCCTGAGCAATGGTTTCTGAGCGTTATTTGGCCGCTGGAGAGTTATCAGCCCACGAGAAGACAGAAGAATTAAGGTGGGGATTGGGAAGATGGCTCAGCAGGAAAAGGTGTTGCTGGCTGCTTCAGAGCCTGAGTTTGGTCCCTGAGATTGAACATGGCAGAAGAGGACCAACATCCGCCAATTGTCCTCTGATTTCACAGGGACGGAGCGACATGTGTCATCCCCATACATGAAACAGATAAACAAAACAGAATAAGCAGGGGAGGCCAGCAGTTGATCTTACTTGCTGGCAGAGCTGATGGAGAATGAGGTTCTGACCTGAGTCAGGAGCACATCTGGCCCTAACTGAACTGTGTCCCCTCTCAGGTGTGTGCTCCCCCTGGAGTGTCCCTATCAGATGGCAGGAACAAAAGGTTAAGAGATCTGCAAGCAGACAGGACTTAGGGACGGGGAAGGAGCAGCTGGGGCCCCAGCCTAAAAATCTAATGGATAAACTCCTGCCTGGGGACCTGGAGGAGTGGGTGGGAGGTGGCTGTCATGACTTTCTTCATAGGGATGCAGGAAAGAAAGACATGTCATAGGCAACATGTAAGCAAAAGGTCACTTTAGACAATTTGTGTACATGTGTATGCACATCCATGTGTGTGCATCCATGTATATGTACATACATATACATGAGTACAAATACACATGTGAATGTGCATGTGTGCACATGTGCATACATGTATGCATACATATGTGTACATGCACATGTGTACGTACATATGTGTGCCTGTATGTATGTGTATGCATATGTGTGTGTGTGTGTGTGTGTGTGTGTGTGGTGTGCATTTAGAATCTGTCAATACTGAGTGTCTTCTTCAATCCCTCATATTTTTTTTGGAGGGGGTGCATGATGGGTAGGGCGGGACAGAGTCTCTCAATGAATCTGCCACTTATTCGTTCCAGTAAGCAAAGCCTTGGGGAATCCTCCAGGCTCTCACATGCCACCACACTTGGCTTTTGGGGTTTCTTTTTAATTATTATATTTATTTGTTTTTAAGATTTATTTATTTATTATATATAAGTACACTGTAGCTGTCTTCAGACACACCAGAAGAGGGCATCAGATCTCATTACAGATGGTTGTGAGCCACCGTGTGGTTGCTGGGATTTGAACTCAAGACCTCTGGAAGAGCAGTCGGTGCTCTTAACCACTGAGCCATCTCTCCAGCCCCCACACTTGGCTTTTAAATGAGTGCTGGCATCCGGACTGCGGTCTTCATGCTGATGTGGTATGCACTTTACCCAAGTCTTCACTCAAAATGTTTTTAAAATATCTGTCTGTCTGTCTGTCTGTCTGTCTGTCTGTCTGTCTGTGTCTCTCTGTGCACATGCATGTGCCCATGTACATGAGAGTGTAGGGCATGTACATGCCATGGTGTGAGTGTGGAAATCAGAGAACAATTTTGGATGTAGACATTTGCCTCTCACTGTGAGACAGGCTCTCTTGTTTGCTTTACATACGACAGACAACTGACCCTCCAGCTCCTGGGGTCCTCCTGTCTGCATTCCTGGTTACAGTGCTGGGATTACAGAGATTCTAGCTCTAGCTACATGCTCATCTTTTATGGGGATTTGAACTCAGGCCTCCCACTTGTGTGGTGGGTACTTTTAGCCACTGAACTATCTCCCTGTTAACTATTTTTATTGAGTTTGACTTTTTACAAAGTTTTTTTTTGTATGTGTGTGTTTATGTGTGTGCATGGTGGTATCAGCAGAGGGGGGCATCATGTCCCTGGAAGGGATACAGGTGGTTGTGAGCTGTCTGACACAGAGACTGGGCATTGACCGTCCCTCTGGAAGGACAGAGTACTACTTATGTTTTTACTGCTGTGATGAAGGGCCATGACCAGGGAGACTTCCAGAGAGGTGAGAGAGGCTTATGGTTCCAGAGGGTTAGTGTCCATGATGGTGGAGTGATGCTGTGGCACCAGGAACAGGAAGCTGTGTGCTCATTCCTTCAGCTGAAGGTGTGAAACCTCAAAGCCCACTACCAGTGTCATACTCCCTCCAGCAAGACAGCACCGCCAAATGCTGCCACCGACTGGGTGTTCAAATGCTTGAGACTGATTTTTCAAGACAGGGTTTTTCTATGTTTCCCTCCCTGGATGTCCTGGAAACCACTCTGTAGACCAGACTGGCCTCGAACTCAGAGATCCACCTGCCTTTGTCTCCAGAGTGCTGGGATTAAAGGTGTACATCACCACCACCCAGTTGGCGTTTTGTCAGAGCAAGAGAAAAGCAACTGACATAGAATATTAAGTGTACGGTTTAATTCTTGCATTCTTATGATGTATAATTATGTATGATCAAGACATGAAATACCGCTAGCTTCCGCTGAGTCTCCTCATCTGTAGTCAGCGCTCTCTGTATTGTTTGTATGTTTGTAATAAACAACTGTGAATTTAGTTACTGAAAACACCCCCCATCGCTTATGCCACTGTGTTCTGTGTGAAAAGTCCTCGCAGCTCCGCTAGCTGGCAAGCTCACCTTGGCTTTGGACAAGGCAGGGTGTCAGCTGGCCTAGCTCTTGCCTCACTGCTGTGGGGCAGAAGGCACTTCCATTTCATAATTGTCGGAAGAATTAATTTCCTCCCAGGCTCTTCAGAACAGGCCTGTTCATGAGTTCTTTCTCTGTAACTTCGGTGGCGATTGCCGCCTCTCTTCCACCTTGAGTCACAGGGAGGTCCCACCCAGGTGACTCTCCTCTCTTGAGGTCACAGAGGTAATCTTGCAGAGTCACCTTGCCAGGTGTGGTCAGCAATGCCACTCCACAGGAGGCCGCTGTGTACCCAAGCTGGACACTCTTTCACCACAGTGTTGGCCAGGACTTGACATTTCTGATAAGCATAAGCACGAGGTATTAGAGCAGGCGTTAGGAACAAGCCAGGCCTGCTGTTCCAGGAGCAGAACAGTTTCCTCAACTTCCCCCTAGGCACTTTTAAGAGCCTTGGTGGTGCATCTGCACCTTGAAGAACTCCCTACAAATATGGCTGGTCCTCTGTTCCTCAGTTAGTTCCATGTTGCTTCTTGGGAACAGTCCAGAGTCTTTACTTCTGATGCTCTAGGGCTGTGGGAAATGATTCTTTTTCTCTGGTAATTTAAAGAATAAAAAAGGCAGGAAAAGCCAGGTCTCAGCACTCAGGCAGGTATTAGTGAAAGTGAAGCATTTACAAACACCCATGTGAGCAAACACACACATGTACACACACACACACACACACACACACACACACACACACGGCAAAGCACATAAAGAGACAGACTCCCCAGAAATGGATGCTTTAGGTATTGCCAGGGACTGAATAACCCGGACAAAGGCAGGGAAGTTGATCGACTCCTGCAGAGACTTGAAAATTCCCCTGAACAGTTATCAGGGATTAGGGGGAGACTTGCCCTACTGACTGTGAGAGGCCAAACCTACTCCACCTTGGGGCTGGCCTCCATCTTAAAAGAAAAAAAAAAAAAGCCTGAGAACTTGACTTTGCAGCTGAACCCAAGCTGCACCCACATACCAGGAAGAACCCCATGGCTTGTCCTTGGCCTGTACCCCAGAGTTACTCCCTAGTTACTTCCTAGTAACAGTCAAAAATTAATCTGATTTCTTTCAGACCATTGGTGATTATGTAACGTCTTACTTCAGAGCACCCACCTGTCTTACAATAGTCATTCAACCAGATGCTTGCCAAGGTAGACACCCCTCATTTGCTCCCATTTCCTATAAAACCCTGTCCTGATGAGAGTTTGTGGGTCAGAGGTGAATAAGACCAAACCAGAGTTCGTAATAAAGAGACCCTAATGTGATTACATTGGAAATGGTTCCTTGGTGGTCTTTTGGGGTTCACAAATGCTTCCTGGCCCAACAATGGGGTCCCTGGGATTGGGAGGAAAGGTCCCATTGAGCAGTTCACTGGAATTGGGGGAAAACACCTCTCTGAATAGGTCCTTGGGGTTTCCAGGAGGCTATCGCAGCTTTGTCTTAGAAAAGGAGCAGCAGAAAAAAGAAAGAAAGGGGGTTGGGGATTTAGCTCAGTGGTAGAGCGCTTGCCTAGGAAGCTCAAGGCCCTGGGTTCGGTCCCCAGCTCCGAGAAAAAAAAGAAAAAAGAAAGAAAGGATGAATGAGAAGCAGGAAGTTGGCCATCTTTAAGTGTTGAAGTGAAAATAGCATGAATCTATCAGACCCTGCCTGCCTGCCTGCCTGCCTGCCTGCCTGCCTGTCTGTCTGTCTGTCTGTTTACCAGGGACCAGTCTGACTCTTAGTTACTCACTTCCTCTTGTTATCCATGCTTGTAATCTGGAGAACACTTCATCTTGGAGAGTCACGCCTCTTAAAATCTGAAGGTACCCTACATCTCCTCTGCGTCCCCCAAAGGCTGAGGTAACATCTGTCTTCTGTTCTTGTTTCTAATGGTGATCGTGGCTCCGCAGAAAGCCCTGCCTTCCATACATTGTTTCTAATGGTGATTTTGGCCGAGCAGAAAGCCCTGTCTTCCATACATTGTTTCTAATGGTGATTTTGGCTCCGCAGAAAGCCCTGCCTTCTATACATTGTTTCTAATGGTGATTTTGGCCGAGCAGAAAGCCCTGTCTTCTATACATTGTTTCTAATCGTCATTGTGGCCTGGCAGACAGCCTGGCCTTTCCTACATTGTTTCTAGTAGTGTTCCTGTCATTCTCCTTGCAGCTCTGAGACAGAGCAGCTTGGGCTGCTGTTGTGTGTTAATCAAGCAAGGATGCTTCTAAACCGAGCCAGGCTGTGTAAGGCTGCTTACCGTTGGTGGTGTGGTCAGGAACCCAGAAGTTCCTGCATTGTTCCCTGGTCCTTCCACCCCTCCTTACCATGGCCCCTGCAAGAGACACTAGCCCAGGAGAAGGGTGGGGAGAGGGGACAGGAGAGGGGAAGGGGGGGTGAGGGCACAAAGGGACAGCTATATAGGAACAGCCTGGCCTGTCTTGTGCTATAGGCAGAACTCTAACCCCAGGACTGTGCTGCCCTCTGGCCGGTGGCCTGGAGGTGGACTAGAAAGCCGTTGAGCTGCGTTTTTCTGCTTCCTCAGGAGAAAACAAAGAAGAGGGGAGTGTGCCAAGTATATGTCATCCTGGAGCCAGAGACTGGTCACTACAGAAAACCCTGTGGGTGTCTGGGCTCTAACCTCTTTAGAGGAGCAGTGCGCTGGCTTTGGGAAACAAAGCTAAGCAGTGCAAGCGGGTGGATCTCACTTCTCTCCAGACCAGCCATTTCCTGTCGATGAATACAAGGAAGAAGAAAAGGAGGAGGAGGCGGGAAGGGGAGGAGGAATGCAAAGGACTAAGGAATCTGGTGATGTGAAGCTCTTGGCTGGCTACCAACCCAGAGGAAAATAAACAGCGATGAGTCACGATGCAGCTATGGAGATGATGCAAGGCAACAACAGCTCTGTGTCACCTCCTACACTCAGCCATCATGGGTCCCAGAATGCCAATGGCACCTGGGGAAATGTCAGACCCCAGGTGTTCCTGCTGCCACGCCCTCACCCAGCCAGCAAGCACAAGTGCTGGGATTAAAGGCGTGCACCACCACCACCACCCGGCAAATGCTTTCTTGTAAAAGCTGCCTTGGTCATGGTGTTCATCACAACAACTGGACAGTAACTAAGATACTATCCCACTACAGGCTCCCTTAGTCTTTATTCTTCTTTACACTTTACCAAACTGTTCAATAGGATGATACCCAGCCATGCCCTAAATTTACACTAGGACTGCTATTAGGCATTTCATTCCATATTTTTTGGCATCTTAAATATTATAATTAGTTGGTATGTTGTGTATGCATGTGTGTAAGTATGTGTGCATGTGTATGTATGCATGTGTATGCATGTATATGTATGTGCATGTGTGTGCATGTGTACGCATGTATGTGTTATGTGTGTACATGTGTATGTATATGCATGTATGCATGTGTGAATGTGTATGCATGTATGTGTGTGCATGCATGTGTGCATGTCTATGCATGTGTATGTGTGTACATGCTATAGCACACATGTAGGGTCAGAGGACAACTTTTCAGGAGTTTATTTTCTTCTTTCATTCTTGGTTATTCTACTGCTGTGAAGAGACACCATGACCAAGACAACTTACAAAAGGAAGCATTTAATTGAGGCTTGCATATAGTTTGCTAGGGCAAGTCCATGATTATCACGGCAGGAAGCATGGTGGCAGGTGGGCAGGCATGGTGCTGGAGCAGTAGCTGAAGCCTTACATCCTAGTCTGCAGGCAGGAGGCAGGGAGAGAGACTGGGCCTTTTGAAATTCCAAAGCTCATCCCCACTGACACACCTACTTCAACAAGGCCACACCTCCCAATCCTTCCTAAACAGTTTCACTAGCTGGGGTCCAAGCATTCAAACATAGAGGCCTATGGGGCCCATTCTCATTCAAACCTCCACAAGTAGTTTCTCTCTTGCTATTTCTGCCTCTGTTATGCACATATTTGAGCTTTTAGCAGATTCTCCTATCCCTGCCTCCCATTTTACCAGAGGAGTGCTGGAATTACAGCTGTAACTCACCACATCCAGCTTTTTCTATGAGACCTGGGGATTGTACTCAGACTTGTGCAACGAGCACTTTTACCCAAGGGCCATCTCTCTGCCCTAATTGGTCTCTGCGATATTAATGTTTTGGTTTTGCTTGTTTTGCTTTCTGTTCAGTAAGGTTTGCTATGTAGCACAGGCTGGATTCAAACTCCGCTGCATCCTCCTTAAGGTTGGAATCACAGGTGTACACCACCACATTCAACCACCTTTTGGCCTTTGTATTTTATGAGGCATGTGTTCAAACATGGGGCATCCCTGCAGCAAACAGGAAGCAAGTGCCACTGGAAGATGAGGCCTTTGTCCTGGCTTTTGAAACTCTCACATAGCCTTCAGATATGGAGGAGAGAGATGGAGTCACTAATCATGACAGAAGCTGGAAAAGGAGGGGTAAGCTGGGTGTGGTGGCATGCGCCTAAACTTCTAGCCCTGGGGAGTAGATACATGAGGATTCAAAGGTGTCCTCAATTGCACAGTGAGTTTTAGTCTAGCCTACAAGAGGTCCTGTCTATAACAAGACAAACATCAGAAGCTGGGGACCTAGCCCAGTTGCTAAAGCACTCGTTGCCCAGGCCCAAGGGCCAGTCACTGCCCAGATCCCAGCACCCATGTGAAAAGCTGGGTATTGTAGCAAATCTGTAGGGTAGGGGAGTTTGGGGGGTGGCGGAGACCTGCCAGTCGGTCTAGACAAAAAAAAAAAAAAAAAAAAAAAAAAGTCAGATCCAGGTTCAATGAAAGACTCTATCACACACACAAAAATAAGGTAGAACAGGCCACCCGCTGTTCAGCTCTGGCTGTGGGCACCACCACGATGAAGTGACTAAACAGGATGTCATTGAAGAGAACTCTCTAACAGTGTGATAAGGTTGCTGAAGTTAGCTGTCCATGACTGATGGCTTCTGCTAGGGATTCAGGAAGAGAATCTTGTTGTTTTAAGGGGCAGGCTACTAAGGGTTTAACTGAGCCAGTGAATTTAAAGATAACACAATTTGGATTTTCTTTTATCTCTTTTCTTTTTTCTTTAAAAAAAAAAAAACAAAAAACGAAAACAACTTGTTGGGGAGGTCACAGGGGTTTGGGGGACAGACATGGAAGGACTGGGGAATGAGTGTGATGGATCGGAGTGCATGATGTCAAATTCCCTAAGAATCAAGAAAAATATTACATTGGCAAAAATAAGGTGGAAAATAACTGGAAACCAACTTTGGACCTCCACATGTACACATATGAAGTAGTATACTCATACCCACATGTATATATACTCATACCAAGCATACACACACTCACACACACATACACACTGACACACATACACAGACACACACAGAGACACATATATACACATACACTCACAAACACATACACATACACAGACACACTGCCACACACACACAGACACATACGGAGACATATATACACACACAGACACATCCACAGACACACACACTGACACACGGACACATCCAGAGACACACACACACAGACACACATACACACACAGACACACTTATACACATACACAGACACACAGACCAGACACAGACACACATACACACAAACACACACCCAGACACATCCACAGACACTCACAGACACACATACACAGACACACACACATATACACACACAGAGAGACACACATACACACACAGATACACATACAGGGGCACATATACACAGACACACATACACATACACACACACAGAGACACACATATACACACACACAGACATACACAGACACACACAGATACACACACACATCCACACACACAGACACACACTCAGACACATCCACAGACACACACTGACACACACACATACACACACACACACACACAGAGACACACACATATACACACACACTGACACACACACACAGACACACACACTCACACACACACACACAGAAACACACACACAGACACACAGAAACACACACATAGACACACACAAACACACACACATACACACACATACAGACACAGATACACAGACACATATACTCACACAGAGACACACACACAGACACACACATTTTTTGTGTTGCTATGATAAAACACCATGACCGAAGCAACCTCTAGAAGGAAGAGTTTCTTTGGGGCTTATGGCTCCAGAGGGCTGAGAGTCCATCCCAGTGGGGATCGTGACATGAGGGAAGCACATGGTGCCGGGCCAGCTCCTATTTCCATCCACAAACAGGAAACAGAGAGAGAACCAATTCAAAATGGACTGAGCTTTAAAAACCTAAGCCCATCTCCAGGGACGCACTTCCTCCAGCAAGGCCACACCTCCCAATCCTCCCGCAAATCACCCACAGGGTACCAAGTATTCAAATGCCTGAGACATATGGAAGTGGTTCGTGTCATGTGTTTGATTCCAACAAGAAAAGTAACTTTGTAGCACACTCTCGGACCTCTCTTTGCCACCAGAGCTGAGCAAAAAGGAGAGAGAAAAGTCTCGCTGTTGTGAGAACCTCTGCGGGAAACGGAAAGGGGCTCAGGCCCTGGCCTGTGATTGACAGAGCCCTCTTCCTCTCTAGTTCCACCTCCTGGCCTTTCTTCACCCTTCCTCAACCCAGGAAAGAGATCTCACCCTGTGATCCAGGGCCCTGGGCTCACCCTTGACCTGTGTGAGATGGGACTGAACTACGCATCAGGTTCTGGAAACCTCACTGGGTTGTTAAATAGGCAGAAACCACCGTCGTCATGCCGTTCACCTGCCGACCTGATAACCTACCTGCCCTTGACCTCTGGCTGGTTCCTCTCTCTGCTCCACCAAACCCACAGTGCTAGGGGACGCTGAACTCTACTTGAACTGGAGTCAGTGGGTCACTTCCAACCTGTGCACCTCGTGTTCTTGGGAGAGGGCAGGGGTGGATTTCCCTTCCTCCCTGTCGAGGCTGGGGCAGCTGAGAGGTTCTAGGAAGTGGGAGTCCTGGACCCTTACCTGAATTCCATTACTGTCTGGGGTGTGGTAGGGAGAGTCCCTGCCATGTAGGGTCTGTTTTACCTCTCTTAAAGGGGCTTGTACTTACAGACACCATGCTGAAGCTCTGGCTACTCCCCTCGGCTGGCCTTGAGGAAGCCCCTATGGCTTGAGTTTGCACTGAGGCTAGAGTTGGGATCTTCTGTACTTGCCGACGGCAGACCGAATGGCTCTCTACCACCTATGTATCTGTAGATATCCTGGGGCTCCGGACAGCCAGGATTCAGGCTGCTTGCTATCTTAGTGGCACAGTTCTGCCTCTAGTTAGCTTCTGGAGTCACGTGCACACGTGAGGTCCCAGCACCTGCCGCTGTGGGACTTCTGTGTTCTCAGCAGCTGCTGTCATCAACGTTTTGATAAATGTCTTAGGAAACGGAACTTAGTGGTAAGAATCTAAGCAGAGACTGGCGTCAAAGGATGGCAGTGGAGCCTGAGGCTTCGGGGCGGGGGTGGGGCACTGGAGTGTGTGAGGATGAGCAAGGGAGGGGTACCCTGAGGCTCAAAGCCAGCTCTGACTGACATACCTGCAGGGGTTAACCTTTGCTTGGCCAGGTATGCACTGCCTATGTGACTGGGAGCCTGGGGAAGAGGAGACAGCCAAGGGCTGAGAACCCTTGCTGAGGACCTGAGCAAGAGCTAAGCTGTCCCCATGCCTGACGCTTCTATTTCTAGACTTTCCTACTTAGAGTGATTTAATATCTACGTGGAAATGCTGAAGTAAGAAACGACTACAAGAAAACGGGGGAATTTCCAGAAGCCATCTGACTCTCATAAGGCAACGAGGATGTGTCCAGAAGCCAAGGGCGCAGTTGGGAGACGAGGAGGAGGGAAGTAAGCCTTCGCCAAGGGCGAGCAGCTTGAATGTTCCTCGGAACACTAGGAAAGAAGGGACCGGGAACTTCACCTGGGCAGCATCAAGAAATGCTGGGGGTTGGGCACCAGGGTTAAATCAGTCTGGGGAGTGCCTGGATAATTTCTGGATAATTCTGTTGCGCAACTGAGTTTTGGGCCCAGTGCTTTAGAAAGGTAGGAAAGGTAGGAGACGTGTTCGTGTTCTCCAGAGCCTCTGGGTGCAATGCATGTGTGCATGTGCATTGTGTGTGTGTGTGTGTGTGTGTGTGTGTGTGCGCGTGTGTGTGTGTGCGCGCGCGCGCGTGCGTGCATGTATGTGGATGCCGGAGGTCAACCTAAGGAGCTGTTCCTCAGGCGCTGACTCCTCCCTCCCCTTTAAAGACAGACTCTCACTAGAGCCCAAGCTCACAGATTAGATAAGACCCCTATTCTCTCCCCCAACCCCGGCCCTGTTTGGGATTTAAAAAAAAATGCCTGTGTGAGAAGTGCTTCGCTAACGAAGCCATCTCCCCGGCCCAGGCTTCTCTTCTGGGGATGAAGATGAGGACTCATTGCAAAACATCTGGCCTGCTATGGATCCCAGCTCGGGGCAGGCTGCCTGCCGAGAACAGTGCGGTTGGTCGAGGCAGTCTCTACCCTAGCGGACACATTCCTTACTCCCCACAGGGAGTCTCTGGGTGCCCCTGGTATGCTTATCCACACACACTCTGGAGAAGGGGGAACCCCCAGTGAGGAGAGAGGTCGATTTCCTCCCCATCCCCTTCAACTGTGTCACCCGCCATTTTGTGCCCCTGGGCCTGTGTCTTGCCACTGTTTCCAGTGTTTGCATCCAGATGTTTACTTCTGCTACTCAGTGCCCAGGTGACCATGCTGTGCTTCCCCTCCAGCCTAAGGCAAGTAAGACGGGCATGGATGGTGTGTAGAACGAAGATCTCACCCGGCACGGCAACACCCAGGGCTCCAGCAAGCCTGCTGTGGGTCCCGTGTGCTACCCAAGCATGTAAACTCGCCCTTTGCCCAAACAGGTAAGCCTCCCCTAAACCTGGGTTTAAAAGAGGCAAAATACCAACATGGGTCTCGGCCTAGAAATTCCAGGCTGCAGCAAGCCAGCAGCCACGAGGACATCCTCATCCTGGGGACACGAAAAATCCAGACTCACCATTACTGTTTGAATGTGAACAGTGTCCCATGGACTGTGGAACACTTGGTGCCTGGCTGACCGTGCTGTTCTGGGGAACTAAGAAGCCTTTGGGAGAAGAGCCTGGAAGGTGACACTTGTTTCTACCTCCCCTCCCCACCCCCCAAGACAGGGTTTTTCTGTGTAGCCCTGGCTGTCCGGGAACTCAATCTGTGGACCAGGCTGGCCTTGAACTTGGATTCCTGAGTGCTGGGATTAAAGGCGTGGGCCACCACAGCCAGCTTGTTCCTACTTCTTATTTGCTGCTGCAATGTGGCTGTCCCAAGCCTCCACTGTCACAGAAGCTGCACCAGTCACATCTTCCTGCCACAATAGACTGCTGCCCAGAACCGCGAGCTAAAATCATCTCTTTTCTTAAGCTGTCCCTATTATCCTGTCTCAGCAAAAATTAATATACTTATGGTCATTAACACTGACAGGCCAGTCACTGTCATCTCTGCACTTGGTAGCCTGAGGCAAGAGGATTACCTTGAGTCTGAGGTCAGTGGAAATCATGCAGTGAGATCAGGTCACAGAAAACCAAGGCAAGACAAAAACAAAAAACCAAACGAACTTTTGTTGGGTAAACAAAGGATGTGTGCTTCTCTAGTTGCACAGGACCCCAGAGTACATTTATAATTGCAATGAAAAAAATTACATGCCACCCCCTGTCACCCCTCGACCCACCCTGTCCTCTCCTCACTGTCCTTGTATCTTTCATCAAAGATCCTGTCGTGTGGGGGTACACTGTGTGAAGATGCGTTTACTAGCATCTTGGCATTGTTATTTCTATGGCCCATCAACGGTCGCATATTTTGTAAATAACTTGTTCCTTCCTCACCTGTCTCAGGCGATCTAGAATTGTATCTGATTGGCTTTAATAAAGAGCTGACAGCCAATAGCTGCAGGAAGTGGATGGCAGACTTCTGGGCAGAGAGAGGGTCTCTGGGAGAATTGAGAGGTGCGATCCAGCAGCAGACCTGCAGGTAGATGAATGGAGCAGAACAGAGGTAGAGCTGGCCGCGTGGCGAGACACAGGCCAGGATCAGTCAGGATAGAGAGGTTGGGAAGACTGCCCAGCTAAGGCCTAGGCTTTAAAACCTTAGTACGCCTTTGTGTCATTATTTATATTGCTGTTGGGTCTAAGAAAGTCCTGTTTTATTGTTGGCCAAGCAGAGATCGAATCTACACTCGCTGGTGGTGGGAAGTGGTTCCACTTAAATACTCCATTACTGTCGGCCTCACATCCACATGCATATTAACTGGACTCAGTGAGTTATTAAAGACGACGATATGAAACCGGTGTGTGCACAAATCGGGACAGAACAGAGAGGATGACAAGATAGAGGAAATGACCCTTGGGCAGGGACCTGCCTGTTGAAGACTGATCTGCATTTACGACTCAGGGTAACACAGACAAGCTAGCACAGACTTCCTTTGTTCTGTAATGGTTAGCACTTCTAAGCTGATGGTGGTGGTTGGTTAAGAATGGCCTCCACATGTTTGGAAACGTTGTTAGAGTCGCTGAAACTGTTTGGGAAAAGGAGGAGGCATGTTGGAAGGCATATGTCACTGGGGTGGGCTTTGAGGCTTCAGATGCCCACAGCATTCCTGGTGTCCCTCCACCTCAGGTCTGTGGATCAGATAGAAGCTCTCAGCTTGTGTTCCATTGCCGTCCATTGTCCGGCCTACCAGCCTGCAACCACACTCATCGGCTCTGAGTCCCAAATTAAACTTAAAAAAAAAAAAAATGAATAAGTTGCTTTGGTCATGGCAACAGAAAAGTAACTAGGACACACTCTGTTATTTTTTTTTTTTTTTTTTAAAGAATCAGGTAGATTTCCTATGCCTAAGAGATTCCCACCCTGGAGAGCTTTTCCGTGCACCGGTGTACCATGACATGAAGTGACATAGCCCTCAGCACTTTTCTGCTTAGACTTGGGACTATGGGAAATTATAGATTTTGATTCCCAAATTGTGATGTGGGACTTGGGACGGGTGAGGCCAAGGGTGCTAAGAGCAAATTTCCAGGGGATGACAATTGCTTTTCCACTTTTGGTGAAACCTTTGGATGAATGGGAAAATGCTGTTCTGATGCAGCAAGGGCACCATTTCCGACTCATCACCGCCCCAGCACCCCATCGGCAGAGGCGGAGGCAGGCAGATCTCTGGGTTTGAAGCCAGCTTGGCCTAGGTAAGTTTCAGGCCAGCCAAGGCTCTATAGAGAGTGACCCTGTCCCCCAAAACGAAACATTCATACTTACCTGTTTGGCAGTCCTCCAGCTCCAATGTATGTCTTCATGTATGAAGGTAAAATTTCTCCAGATCTCAGGCCTCCAGGGACTGTAGGAATGGTGACCCATAGTGTCATTGGACCCTTCTCCCTGAGGACCTGGACTATTTCAGTGCTTTGGATAACCCAGTTTGAAAGCTGGGCACACACGGTGACCAACCAGAGTGATACACTTCAAAGACTTTATTTATGTGGTGTACGTGCAGGGCCAGAAGAAGGTATCAGACCCCCTGGAGTTGGAATTAGAAGTGGCTGTGAGTTGCCCCATGTGGGTGGGAGGAATCACATTTAGGTCAGAAGGAAGAGCAGTTAGGACTTTTTACAAATTTTATTTTTCTTGGATATTTTATATGTTTACATTTCAAATGTTATCCCCTTCCCCCTGCTTCTATGAGGATGTTCCCACTCCCACCCACCCACTTCCACCTCAACGCCCTAGCATTCCCTACACTGGGGAAATGAGCCTTCACAGGACCAAGAGCTTTTCCTCCTATTGATGCTGGACAATGCTATCCTCTGCTACATATGCGTCTGAAGTCATGGGTACCCCCCACTCCCCCCGCCCTGTGTATTCTTTGGTTGGTGGTTTAGTCCCTGGGAGCTCTGGTGGGGTCTGGTTGGTGGACATTATTGTTCTTCCTACGGTGTTGCAACCCTCTTCAGCTCCACCGGGCCAAGTCTGCGGCTGGGGATCTGCCCACTTGCCTTTTGACCTCTGTACTGAAGAACACAGCTCACTGCTGTCATATCCGTGTGAGTCGTTTGCACACCTGAGTGCTGACACTGAGGTAAGCTCAGTGGAAGTGCAGGGGAAGGGGGCAGGAGAGTTGCACTAGTTTAGATAGTAGACTGGAAAATGGATCTCCAAGGAGCCGGATGCGTGGTTGTGCTTTTAGAAGAATCCAGGGGAGATCCTGGAAGACTGGCTGAGGAAGTCAGCATAAGCCCATGGGTGCCCTTTTCTCATGACTGAGACGGACAGATATCATGTACCTTCAGAGGGGTACGTGAAAGGGAACCGGGTAGGGTCAGAGGGCAGTGCTGGGAAGAGACCGTGTAGATGGATGGTTAGGTCTTCCTGGAAGGATGTTTAGATCATGCCCAGGGGGTAGAGCTGGAGCAGAGCAGGGCAGAGCCAGGTAGACAACAGCAACTCAGAGCTCAGAACTGCCCAGGGATGCTGTCCCCATGGGAGATGCAGGGGAGAGGTGAGGATGAAGGGTTTATAAGCGGTGCTGTTAGAATGGGCTTAGTGAAACTGATCAGAAGAGAACGGTATGGGTGGACTGAGCAAAATGTGTTCCTTCTGTGACAGTCTCGCTCTGTAGAACAGGCTGGCCTTGAACTCGAGGTCCACCTGCTTCTGCCTCCTGACAGCTGTGGTCAGGGGTGTTCACCACCCCGCCTGGCCAGGACACAGGTTTATGCCACTTCTTAGTGAAGCCCTTGCTTTGGTCAGTAGCCCCTTTTGGCCTCCATCTCACCGTTAGCCTTCTTTCCCCAAAGGCTTCAGTCGCCACGGTCACCACTCACTGCTCAGTTCACAGCCCCAGGGGACTGCTGTGGCAGGAATGGCCCCCCTTTTTGATGTTGAAATCCTCATGTCCAGGATCAAGCCCCAGAGAGCCACCTCTCACCCTTTTACTACACAGACTGCCTGGCGACTTGATGCTCCCCTAATGGTGAGAAACAAGCTTCTCCACGGTTAGTTCATGGGTAGAGGACGCTATTGGACTTAGTGACATTTTGAGGCACATGTAAGGCCAGAAGCTCCTGCCCTGCCCCTTCCCATGTGGCTTTGGACACGATCCTTAGTTTCAGTGTTTAGTGAGGAGACATGGTCAGGCTCAGTTTCTGTTTCCTTTGAAGTGAATGCACTATCCTGTCACAAACACAGCCTGGTCAGAGTCAAAGGCCTTTAGTGGCAGTGGCAGTGTGGGTGGTAAGAGCATCAGCACAAGGGACAGTCCAGAGAGCCCCAAGCTCTCCAGGCATGTGTTGCTGCTGTGTGTTTGGGGGATCTGCCAGTTCCAGGGCCCTCGGAGGCAGCTGAGAAGCCAGAGGTCACCGTGCAGGCACACCACCGGGGACTGTCCTCTCCTCAGGGGGCTGCTTCCTCATTTGGAAGGTCAGGTGGCAGGGAGAAGGGCAAGCAGAGGTGGTGGGTGGCAGCTTATTCATGGAGAAGAGACCTTGGGATTCTAGTGGGGGAAAAATTTAGAAACTATAAGATTGAAGACCCTAGTCAGGAAAAGGCCAAGAGAGGAGACAGGGCCCATAGCCGATAAAGTAGGAAGGTTAGGTGCAGAGCATAGGGTGGGGTGAGGATTAGCCTGAGAGCTGAAGACTGTTAGGGCAGGTAAGGAGAAGGAAGAAGCCCGGGTTTACACGTTTGAGAGCAGAAATCCACTCAGAGTCTACGAGAGGATCTCCATGCTCCCGACGACTCAGGAAGGCAGTGACTGGGGAAACTAGGTATCTGGGATATTGGCAGGGAAAGCACTAGTGAGGGGTAGTGGAAGGCCAGTCTAACAGCAGAGGCATTCCACACAGTGACAGTGAAGATGGGGACAGGAGCAGGAGCTGGGAAGCAGGCACTTACCTCGGGGGGTTCAGGTCAGTGGAGCTCATGTAGTGCCTGAGGCCTTGCAAGTGGGCAGGGGGAGGCTGAAGGGAAGAGCAGTGCACTTCACTTCAGTTGGACGTCTGCTGCCAGCTGGAGAGCAGCTGCAGGGTCCCTCCCTCCTAGCTTCTGGTCACTTAGAAGCCCCCCGGAAGCAGTGCTGTGGTTTCTCTTCCTCTTTCCAGGTCAGAGCCTGGAGTTCAGGCAGAAAGGAGCCAAAAACAGCCAGAGGTGGTGTTTCTCTCTTTTATTTAAAAACAGTGCTTCGTTACCATTTGCAAAGGCTGAGGCAGGGCCCCTCCTTTGCTAAGAGTTTATAAAAGCCAGCAACATGATCAATAATTTATACACATGGAGAGTAATACAAAAAATAATGAATAAAAGCTAAAGATCTAACTACTCCAACCTTCACAATTCCAGCTACTTGATAATAATAGGAGTAACCCAATGAATACTGTATGGTCTGAAAGCTACTATACAATATGATTCTTGAGGAGGAGGGAGAGAGGGAGAGAGGGAGTTAGAGACTGTCACAAAGCCCTGGGTGCTTCTCTGGAGTTAGCAGGGAAACAGGACCCTGGGCAAGCAGCTCGGGTGCCCTAGGAGGTGACTCTGGGAGAGGATGGGAAGGAAGGAGACACAGCTGGGTGGTCAATTGGACAAGCATCCGAGTATGCCCCCATGTCCCAGTGGTACCTGTCCTGCCACAGGGAAACCACACGTGCTAGGCAGGCCACTCCCTGCCACAGAGGTGTGGAGGAGAGCGAGGTTCTGTGGTACTTTGAGCCTTGAGAAGATGGAGACTCAAAAACTGAGAGAGCGCCTCAGTTCGCTCTGCAGCTCTAACTTACACGTGTCAGCCCCAGGGTGTCTCTAGCTATTCACAAGCTGAATGCTGACACAGGGAAAGTCATGTCTCTTAGGGAAAGAAAAGGATCAGTTCATCACTCCATATATAATGCAGCCAAAATGAGCTGCCCAACAAGCAGGCACACAAAAATACTGTCAACAGAAAATACGAGAAAAGAGCTAAGCTAGGCGTCCTGATGGGGACAGACAGCGATTAAAGCACATCAGTCCCCGGAAAAACCAAACCAAAAGCATTTTCTGAAAAACTCAAAAACTTGCGTGCCCCTGGGAATCTGGCATTGGTAACCGGAAGAGGGAGGGAAGGAAAGAGCATCGCTGTTCCCTTTTTGCCTGCCAGGGTGAATGCAGCCCTCCCCACCCCCCAGCGCTGGCATGTACAGAGGGCTGCCCCCTGGGTGGGAGGTCTTGGCTGATGGGCAGTCCTCAGTTCCCATCCCTGCCAGCCAGCACCGCCATGGCTGAGCTCATCCACCGTTTTTCCTGAGTACACTGTAACTGGCTACAGTTTCGGTAACTTGCATAAGAACATGGCTTCCACAGCCAACCACAAGACTTCAGGGACCCGTGCCCCCTGGCTCATTTCTAGTGCCTTGCTGAAGAGTTTGGCAACCTGTGGTAGTTGGTGAGCCTTTCAAAAGGAAAGCTGCCAAGGGACTGTCCTGCACTCAGTAACCTAGAGGGCACATGCTGGCTTAGGACACCCAGAGCCCGCTTGGGGTGGGGCCCTGTTTCCCGCTCTAGCCCAGGGATGGCAACTGCCTGGCTGATGAGGAAGCAAGGGTAAAGGAGGTACACAGGAGAGGGAAGGGTGGGACAGCAACATTTCCAAAAATATAGTGTTTTATGCAACAGAGAATCAAGTGTTACTGGTGTATACTACAAATGATCAGACATTCTCAAGAGCATGACAAAATAAAACACACGTTTACATTAGATGTTCACCGTGCCCACTATTGTTTCCTATCTGAAAACAGTGCAAACAGGTAACTTATGCTTCAAAACACCACAACCCCGTCCCCACCCCCCAAAGTCCCTTTGCTCCTAACAGCCGGGGGAAAGCCTGCGATTTTGCAGACACTGCCATGCTAGATTTTGAGTAGTGGAGAACTGGCTGGCCAAAGGGGAAGGATCGCCAGGCAGCTTCCTGCCTTCCCGACACCCGCGGTCCAGACTGCCCCTGGCTGGCCTCATTTACCTGGCACAGAGAGGGAGGGGCACATCATGCTCTTCTTGCATAGCCTCGTGCCCTTCTCATCTTACAGCCCCTCGTGTCTGGAAGCTACATGACTAGGTGCAGGATGCAGGTGGCCACTCCTGCTGGCTGCATCTCTAAGAAAGCACAGCCTAAACTAAACAGTTCAGCCCCTGAGGAGTCCATGTTTGAGGAACAGCCACAAGCTCTCCTTAAACTATGAGCTGAGCTCCAGGCGGTTTCCAAGGGAAGGAAGAACTCGGGCTCAGTTCAGACATCGGCTGCTGCAGGGTGACAGTGGCAGAGGTTCCTGGAAACCTGAGAGCCCTACAATGACAAGTAGTAGCAAGGTGCTTCTGGGCTGAGGTTGAACTAAGTAACACAGAAATTCTAGAAAAGACCTAAGGCAGCTCTCCGGGCTGAAAGGGGAACAGCCAGACAAACGTTTTCACTACAAGTCTCCTTAAAGGAGCCCAGCTTCTAGTAAGATTTGCAGCATAGAAAAGTCCAGGCTGCAGAAGCCTTTGAAACTGAAAACGCCCTTCTCACTGCGATTCAGCGTCAGCCATCTTTTTGAAATCATCACCCAGAATCCTCTAACAGAGTCACAAAATGCCTTTCTCCTCTAGCCTGCTGCTTCCTAAATCAGTCCAACACACCAGCACAGTGGCCTTGAGGACCAACCATGAGGCCAATACAGTGAAACCCAGACACTTGGGGGAGCCAAACTCTCAGTGCTCACCCTGAAATCCAAAGACCCTTGCATAAAAAGCCAACTCCATCTAGTGTTCCTTGGAAGGAGCTTGAGGAAGTGGCACCCACCGGAGAGTGTCCCTGTACATGCAGCAGAGACGTGCTGGCAAACAGACTGGCCTTGGAGGCCTCAGCCAGAACCAGCTGAACTGAAGTGCATGAAGGCCCCTCTGGCCCCTCCGGCATGGGCCACGGGGACTGTCCTTTTCGCCCTGCTATGACCACCCTTACTCCTGTCCAGGAAGAAAGACGCCTTCTTCAATTCTTCCTCCCTTTCTGCCCTTTGTGGATACAATTGTCGAGGGACTGGCCTAGTCTCCACCAGGTGAAGGGGCTTGCCTTTTTGTGAGAATGGCCCTTATTAAACAAAGACCCAAAATGTCTGTTCCTTTAGCCAGTAAATTTTCTCAAAAAGAAACAAAAGAAAGGAAAATCCCTCTGCCCCCATTCTCTAGAACTCCAAGAGGCCCCAGACTATCCCTTCCCCTAACTAAAATATTTATGCACATACAATGAAAACTGTCATAACAGCAACAACAAACCAAACTTTGGCTTCGGGGAAGGGACTCCATAAGTGGCCAGTGGCAGGCAGTCTGTCTGGTTTCCTATTTCACACGTTGTCCCAGAATCAATGACTACACTGAGCTCTCTAGTTTCCACGTTGTCTCTTCAGATATAAAGGGAGATAGGATCTGAGAGCAAGACGGTACATGTCAACCGTAGGCCAAGGCCTCCCTGCTTACAAAAGGATGCTTGATGCAGTCAAACGTCAGCCACTTTAATTCAGGGACATGAATCATTTATCACTCAAAAATGTGTAGAGGCAGAGGCAATGACAACAACAACAACAACAACAACAACAACAGAACCAAACCCCAATAAAATAACCCTAAAACAGACCCTAACAAAACCCAAGCTCATGTCTCTGAACTACTCCCCTTAGCAGCGATCCCTCAGGTGAACTGACCAGGGAGCCAGTTGACACTCCGGTTTCCTAATGCCTTCATTTTGGAGCCTCTGTGGGACCCTTGCCTTTCGAATACATCTCAGATCTGGGGGAGAAAGAAGTCCTTTGGAAACAAAACTGAAGCCAGGTTTCACTGCCATGGCCCGTGCAGGAGGACCCTTGAAATTTTACATCCTCCTTCAAAGGTAGGCTTAAAGTCCACGGCCTGTCTTCTTAGTGTTCCCCAAGGGGTCCAGGTGCTTGGCTGTGACTCTGGAGGACACCGTGAAGCTGGATGCAGTGGCCACAAGGGCTGGAGACTCACAGAGGCTCTGGAAGATGGAAATTCCTATGGCTTTGGAGTGAGGACAAATTGCCTCTGCCTGCCCTTACTGGTCCTCATCAGCACACTTGTTAGGACAGCCAGCCTAGGGCTTGGTTCCTTATCCTGCCCCAGCAGAGGCTTTCCGATGCCTTTCTTACTCTGTACTGACTTCGTGCTACAAGAAAATGAAGGGATATCAGATTGAACATCCCCTTTCCTCTTCTACACACTCTAATGGCTCTGAACAATTTGTACTTTTAATCCTCATACTGTGCCCAGATATCTGGGGGGGAAATCTGGCCACTGACTATTCATTCTTCCATTCCCAGATCCCGATTCCTGAATCTTGAGGACATGGGAGTAGCATGTTAATAAAAGAACAGAGGAGTTGCAGCACAGTGGCTCAATTAAAGGGGCAACAGCCCAGCAAGGATGCTGAGATTTCTGAAAGGAAAAGAAACAAGTGTTTTCCTATTTGGGAGCTCACTTCAAGATCATTTTTGTACTGAGGTGTTTCTCATCCACAGTCTGAGAGCATGCTTGGGAATACCAGCACTGTAATTCCAAAAGCCATGACAACACTCTCAGGCTGTACCTGTCAATGATTGTAAAACGAATAGAAAGGCAGGAGGTTAGAGGAGAGAAAAGCGTCTTTTAAATTCTCTTGCTTTGTAAGCACAAACTCCTACCTAAAGGCATGTGGGATTCCAGCCACAGCCAGTCAGAGCCTCCAGCCAGAGTCAGGCCAGAAGGGCACACTGCTGCAGAGCTGGCCTCCACTCTGCTTGTCCCCCCAGCCATCAGCACCAGATCCACTTTGGTAATTCTGTCTGCTGGCTTCTGGTCAAATGCATGTATCAGCTCCTTCCTCCTCCACTGCCTCTTCTGTGACCGACAGAATAAGCTGAGCGTGGACATACAGACGTGGAAATGCACTATCTTTTTTTTTTTTTAACCACAGTTTTAAAAAAAAGCAAAAATAAGAACAACAAAAAACCCCAAAACAAAAAACAAAACAAAAAACCCCAAAACAACCCCCCCTCCAAACAAAAACAAAAACAAAAATTCAAAAACAAAAACAAAACCAAAAAAAGCACAATCTTTGGAACAAAAGAATTAAAGGCAGAAATTTAAAGGAAAAATACATATTCAAAGAACACAGTGAGGTATAAAAAGTATTCTCTCTTTTTTGTTTGTTTTCCTCTTCATCTTGCTATAGAGTCCTCTACTAGTAAATATTGCAATAGCCAGGCCTCATGAACTGGGGGCTGTCCCATTTGCAGGGGTCTCACGTCACTTCAGTAGGGGGCAAATCGGCTGTAGCCACCTCGGTACAAACTCGCCTGCAGTGGGTAGAGACATAAGAATATTGAAAGGATGAGAAAAGCATTGGAAATGACACGCTATGTCCTGAGAGATCACCTCTCTCTTCTGGCAGTAGAGACATCATAACGGCTGACTTCATAATTATATGACTAGGCACAGAGGGTAGACTTGATATGGTGTCTGTCTGTCTGTCTGTCTGTCTTTGTAATGCTACTACAGTTCTGGCTGAAAGAAAATTACTGAGCTCCCTTCAAACACATGACCTGTCAGAGTGTGCTACCTCTGACTACTTCCTGGCAGAGATGGTCACATCCTGTGTTTAGAATGATGCCACATTTAAACCCAAGCCAAATTCTCCACTGACGAAGCAGATCTCTTGTACAATCTATGAAACACACGCATCTCTGGATCCATGGGTCCTGATTCAAGAACTGCCCACAGGTGCCCAACTGCAGCAGCAACTCTAGTCTCTTGTCAGAAAGGCTTAGTGTGCGCACACAACAGACAGGCCCTCCTTCAGGACTCATCTGTGCAGCAGCAGGAAGACTCCCAGGGCCAGTGCTCTGTAAGTGGCTGTCACACTGTGCTGTTAAGAGGCTAACAAGGGGAACAGGCCTACACATGATCAACTGACTTTCTCTGGTGTGTCACATGATCCTTCCCAGGAATGCTGTCCGGGTCTTTCTTTCAGGGTATAGAATTTCCAGCTGGCATCACTATGGAGTGGCCTGCCTTTGTAACTATGAATACCAGTCAGCAATAAAGGCATCTAGGCCAAATCCAAGAAGGCTACAGCAAGTACGTCAGTCCTAAGGATTATTCTAGACTCACTCTATGTACTTTCTCCATACTTCCCTACAACTGCTACTAGGAACTGCCTCTGCAGTGTTCACAACACTTGAGTCCCAGCGCTACTGCCAGCAGGCAGGAAGCAGCAGGCACATTGTCAGGCATCAGCAATCAAAAACTGAGTACACCAAGAGCATGTTGTGAGGACTGGAAGCCTTACCATCCCACGCCTTCCGTACTCTCAAGAACACTGTGCTACTGGCATGTATGTTCCTGGTAAAGGGGCCCATTATTCCCTGTCCTCTCCTAAACGAAGTCATTACTCAGGAAGACTGTCACCATCAACCCCTCCTTCCTACTGTCTTTCCAGATAGACAGGTAAAGCAAGTGACATAAGTTCCCAGTCTCATTCAGCTTCCACACTTTGGCAGTGGATGAAATGACCACACATTGTTTCCCATAGAGGAGGAACAAGGATAAGAAAAAAGGTATAAACTTACCACAGCGCCAACTCCATAGCTGGCGGCAGGGGCGAGGGCATGGTAGGGGTCAGCTGTGTACACCCTGCCGTAACTGGAAAGGAGAAGCAGGGTCAGATGGAAGCAGGGGAGACCAAGACTACTCATAGGGAAAATGGCAGACGGAAGAAGCCTTCCTGTCTCTGTTCCCGAGTGCAGTAACTGGGGAGTCCTGACTACTATAAAATGGCAAAGAAGGGGTCAAATGGGAAAAAAGACCAATTGCGATCACAGCCAAAGAAGAGACAGAACAAGAGCACAAGTACAGGAAGAGGCTAGGCCTGGGTGCTGTGTGGCGGAAGCCATGGAAAACTGGCTCCAGAAAGAGCCAGGCTGGCAGGAGGTCAAGGACTCAGGGCAATTCTGGAAATGAGGAAGAGGGAGAGGGATGCTGCAGGGAGCACGGTGCTCAGGGTCTGCTTGCTCTGGCTGTACATACCCGTCGCTGTAAGCGGCTGCAGCGGCTGCAGCAGCTGTGGCTGCGGTTGCAGTAGCAGGCTGTGCATATCTGTAGGCTGCATATCCACCCTACAGGAAAGAAGAGAACTGACTTTACAGCTACCTCTCCCCGAGACAGACACCCTCCCCCCATACAGACGCACACGTGTAGACACAAGGACAGACACAAACATAGACACACATGGAAAGAGATGTTTCAAACTGCACCAGTTTGCATGCTCCTCCTAAGGTAGAAAAATTAAGCTTTAGCCAATGTAGGGATTTGCTTTCCAATTTGTGACAGAAAAAGTACATGGGTACTACCTAGTGATTTTAAGAAATACAGATATGATTTTGGATTTTACTTCACAGTGTTTTTTTTTAGAACTCTTGACAGGGAAAATATTCTTGAAATATTAGGAGAATTGAGTCAATGTGTATATAACAGTTAAGAGAATTAAAATCTACTTCGTCCATCAGTGTCAATTTCAGAGTCTCTGTACTGGGACTGGCTTGTTACTGAGAGAATGCAGTAGGTCACAGGAAGATCTAACCCAGAGCTTGGCTCCACTTGGCAGAGCATGTCTGTCAAGAGCAACACTGAGAAGGAAGAGCTCAAGCAGACCAGACATCAGAGAACTGCCTGTGAATCAAAAAATCTACCACCTGCTTGTCAGAGCGGTGGGACAGAGACTGTGGCTTTAAAAGCTAAACGCTTAACCCTAGTTCTCTCGGAAAACCTTAACTCAAGCCCACATTCCAGACTTGGGGAAATCAGATTGCAATTAGCTTAGGTGTGTTTGACTAGCTCTGATGAGGTCAGACAGGCCTCACTGTTTCCTTTTCCCACAGCAGCCTTTGGGAGCTTTTTCCCCAAGATCTTCATGAGAAGTCCTGAGGAACTCAGAACCATTACAGCCTGCTACTCCACCTGCATTTTTTAGGAACTAAACGAAGGCAATCAATGTGTGTATGAACAGAGATGTCCCTTCTGGAAGGACTCAAGGACAGTGAGACAGGCCAATACAACTGGTAAGGTCCTTACTGTATCCTTCCATAACCCACTCACTTTATCTAGATCTAATTCAGAGATACTTAAAAACAAAACCAACCAACTAACCAAGCAAGCAAGCAAACAAACAAACAAAAAAACTCCAAAAAACCAGAGACAGGGTTTCTCTGTGCACCCCTGGCTGCTCTGGAACTCAGAGATCCACATGCCTCTGTCTCCTGAGTGCTAGGATTAAAGGTGTGTGCCAACATCAACTGGCAGTCATACATTTTTATTGTCATCCTTTGGCTGTCAAAAATATGTGCTCTGTTGTTTTCAGTCATGAATGACAGATAAAGCAGTGTTTACTCTGCAGAAGGTCCACATCTCACAGCAGCTGAAGTATCCCACGCTTTTCCCTTTGAATGTCAGTTTTTTGCTAACTTTCCAAGAGACATTTCACATTTCCTTTTTTTTGGGGGGGCCATGTTTTAGGGTTGAAAAGATGGGTGTAACCATGTGTGTGTATCTGTGTGTGTGTGTGTGCATGCACGTGTGGGCACACGCACAAACACACATATTTGGAAATGATATCTCTAGTCTAGAGACAGAGCTACCTTAGGGTGTGTGGGAACTTGCTATGTAGACCAGGCTGGCTTTGAACTTACATAATCACCTGCCTCTTCTTCCCAAGTGCTGGGATTAAAGGTATGTGCCAACGCGCCTGGCTAAGAAGTCTGTCTTTTTTGCTTGCCTGCTTGCTTGCTTGCTTGCTTGCTTGCTTGCCAGCCTGCCTGCCTGCCTGCCTTTCTTTCTCTCTTTCTCTCTTTCTTTCTTTCTTTTCTTTCTCTCTCCTTCCTCTCTCTCTCTCTCTCTCTCTCTCTCTCTTTCTCTTTCCTTCCTTCCTGGTTATTTTATTTATTTATATTTCAAATGTTATCCCCTTTCTAAATTTCCCCTCCGAAAACCCCTATTCTCCCCCTCCCCCCTGCTTCTATTCGGGTGCTCCCCCACTTACCCTCCCACTCCCACCTCACTGCCCTAGCATTCCCCTAACGCTGGGGCATCACGTCTCCATAGGATACCTCCCCACCCCCAAGCTGGATAAGGCCATCCTCTGCTACATAAGCAGCTAGAGAGCCATGGGTCCCTCCACATGTACTATTCGGCTGGTGGTTTAGTCCCTGGGAGCTCGGGGATGGGGAGGTCTGGTTGGTTGATATTGCTGTTCTTCCTATGAGGCTGCAAACCTCTTTAGCTCTTTCAGTCCTTCCCTTAACTCCTCCATTTGGTTCCTCAGAAAACTGGACATAGTACTACCTAAGGACCCAGTTATACCAACCACTCCTGGGCATATACCCATAAGAAGTATTTTCTAATAGGATCCTTGCTCTTCTCTCTCTACCACCCTACTTAGCAGCTCTGGATGGCCTCTTTGGTTCCTGATAACTTTTACTGTGGGAATCATTTTATGAACTCTAAGCTTTCTCTAGTAAAGCAGCAGCACTATGAGGGGCTCTCCGAGTCTATGCTGTAAGAAGTCAGGGTCAGCAGCTCCAAATACATGTTTAAAGTGCACCGGCTCTCAGCTGCTGTGCAACACTCTTTTGCTGTCACTCACAGGTGCCTATAAGGGACAGTCTGAGTTACCATTATCAAACCCTGCAGTGACATGGCCAGAGTGGAGTGTAACAGGAAGCATCCCTGTGACTTTCAGCCATGTTTACTGTAAGAGCAGGCTGGACTACCCCCACAATGCCTCACAACTGGCTCCTCAGGGCTTGCCCCAGTCCTTCTTTACCTTAGTCCTTTAGTCTCCAAAGAGGGCACAGGGTGACCAAAGCATTGGTGAGAGAACAAACATTTCATCCTTATATACGGTTCAGTCTTTATCTGGACCCTGAAGGCTCAGCTGTTCACTCTATTTAGAAATGGTTCTAGTTTTTAGAATGGAAGCCAAACCTTTAGTGAGGCTTCTTTGTAACAAAGGTACTTTGGCGCCATGTGCTTTCTCTTCAGCATTTCTTTAAACACCAAGATAATCTTTTCAATTTTAGGACTCTCAAATAGTCAAAGTAACTAAATGTGATCTATGCTTAGCTAGGCCCAGCATTTACAGCTTGGAGCAGGGGTGCAGGCTCTTGCTGATGGTTCCGATTCAGGACTGATCCTTGGGAGCTTCAAGAGCACGTGGGCCACACATTCCACATGCTGTCTCAATCGCAGCTCTGGGTTGTGGCTGCTAACTGGGAGGAAGGACTCCTAAGCAAGGCAACTGACAGCAGTGGTTCCCTCAGTGGCTTAGGTCTTCTCCATCTGCAGTAATCCACTTTCACAAGCAGGTTCTGACTTTGGGGTCTGATGGATGAAGTTCTCTGTGCTTTAAGTACAGGACAGGATGAAATATTTTATTGATACTGATGATGGGCTTGGAGAATACTGGCAACAAGAAAAACTACATCAATGCCTTTGATCAGCAGAGGTCTTTTAACAGAAGTCATTTACAGGAGGGCTACATGTGGGCTGATGGGTAATACGTTACCAAAGCAGTTTGGTAATTCACCCATGTCTAAGGAAATGTGCACCGTGTACCAGGAAGTAATCCCTTTTAGATACATCTTATTCCAGAGTCTTTCTGCTTTTGCTGAAATTGGGCATTCTACAGAACCTTACATAAGGGGTTGGGGATTTAGCTCAGTGGTAGAGCGCTTGCCTAGCAAGTCCAAGGCCCTGGCTTTGGTCCTCAGCTCCGGGGGAAAAAAAAAAAAAAAAAAAAAAAAAGCCGAACACCACCAGAACCTTACATAAAACTCAGGACAAAATCTACAACATACAACTGACTTAACTGCATTCTAGGTTTTACAGTGTAGAAAGATCTTGGGCTAAGATGTCCCCATACCCCGATTTTACTTTAACCAGCAAATTTGAAGGCACTTATATATAGAACATGAGAGCAAAGTGCAGTTTGAAACACCAAGGTTTTCATTACTGTCTCTTAAAATTTTCAAAAAGAACAAGGTGGGAGGAAGGAGAAGAGGGCTCAGGCGTGGGGGTAGGGTGGGGGGTGGCGCCACATTAATATTAATCACATTAAAACTGAGCATGCCGACATCCGGAGCTAAAACAACAGCAAAACCACCACGTCCAGACTGGCACTGGCTAACTCTATCTATCCCAGCATTCTCTTGGGACAGCGGTTTGCCCTAGGTCTACCACAAGCTCGGTGAAGTACACAGCCTCAATTACTAGAGCGTGCAGCCACAACGACCTGGTATTACGGAAACAGTCAGTCACCACTTGAGTTAACATTCCATACCCTAACAACTGGCCCTCCCCAGCCCAAAGGAGGAATAAATCTTGCCCACCCAAGCCTTGGCCCATACCACAATGTTAATAATTATAACAAGCAGTAACCCATCTGTTATATCAGAGAAGGGAACAGAGACTCCACTGAGAGATTTAGAGTGAGATGTTAACATTTCTTCAGCTGACTGCACAAACAAACAAACAAAAAAAGAGGAGAAATAATTCATTTGGAGATATGAAGTCATGAATAGCTGATGTGTATTGCTTTTAACCATGCACTGATGCAAAACTGAAGCAACCATTAATAAAAATTAAAAAGGACATATGTATTTACACACAATCAGACCTGTTTGATCTGAAGCAGTTTGCAGATTCTATCTGTGTGTGATTTGAAATAAAACAAAAAATGGGGATTAGCATGGCCACAGCACACCAGAGTGTAGGAGGGCACACACAAACGGCTTCTGGAACTCAGAGCTGCCTAAGTCTGGCACGGCTAAGCCTGGTTCAAATCCACACATGCCCCTTGAAAAACAGTTTTCTTTGTAACCTTTCTAAATAATGCCTGGTACCCCATCTGGTGGCCCAAGTCACTATTCGACCTGCCTGGCTCTGACAAGGGAGCTCACCAGGCGTGCACGCTCTGGGAGCAACTGCATAGTCTTATCTAGTGTTCTTCCAAGTTTCTCCTGTATTGGAGAAATAATTGTTTTCCTCAATTATTTGTCATATTTCTGCCCCCACTCCCAGCTTCTTCTCAGAGCTAAATGCTGCTACTTCAAGCCTCTTTGCTAATGACTTTCCAAAACGTTAAAGGAAAGCCTGCTTCCCACCCAGTGTTACCACTGAGGTTTTCTACTCTTCTTTCCTGAATCAGATTTATCATCGAATTAACTCTGCACCACTGGGATTCTTCTGTTGTTTTTCTGCAGGTATGTTTGAAACAAAACAGAAGTTCTAACCATTGCTCCCCTGCACGTGAACCTTGTCTGGATACCTAAGATTTTCATCTTGTCTTGATTTTAACCTTGCCTTTAATTTTATTGTATTTTTGCTTTAGATTTACATTAAAACAGGACTTTGGTGAGCATGTGATGTCAAGACACCTTCTTTCTACCTGGAAGACAATGACATGTGACACTGAGGAGGAAAGTGTGTAGCTCAAGACCAGCAGACAAATGAAAGCTTGTTATCCCATGTAGTGTGCAGATGGACAGAGCAAGGCAAGTGTGTGCATGTGCACGTGTGTGTGTAGGGGCTGGCAGGCGTGATGATCAACATCACCACTGAGGAGTGAGATCTGTTCTACTTAGCAAGGGTCTGATGTTTGGCCTCTAGAACCAATGGCTTTGGCCCTGGATGGTCCTAATGCCTTCTTCCCCCATGCCAGCTGAGAGCCTCAGCCACAGGAGACAGTGAGTTCTCATGCAGACACAGAACCGGCTTGGTACAAAATATATAATTTCTGCTCTGAATGGCATATCTATATATTCCAAAAGTGTCATGTAAGTTCCACCTCATCATCATTTAAATTTGGGGTTAAGGAGAGAAACTGATTATCTTTGACTTACATGATTTATGAGAAGAACTTTAAAGAATTAAATCTTTCAAATACTTTGCTATTCCACATTTCTCCAAATTAGTTCACTTCTATAGTGTCACTGGGTTACATGAAGTAACTGGGTTATTAAACTATGGACTCTTTTTCTTCTCTGCGCGTCAAGCTATTGGGAAAAGTGTCTAACAAGCATGCTGTTATCCAAACACTTACTGATCTTATCAGGTGGAAGGGAAGAGGGCACAGGAGCTGAGTCCGGGCCTGTGCAGACCTGTCACAACTCCACACTTCTGCCTCTGGTTTCACTAGGGACCTAAACATGGGACTTAAAGCCCCGTGCAGGCAGACTTCGGTCTGCTTCCTTTTGCCATCTCTTTCATTGTTAGCACTCTCAGCTGCTAAGGTCTCCAGAATAAAAGACGAGTTTAACTGGCACAGGCAACTGTGACTGAGGCTGAAAGAGGCAGTGATGGTCGGATCGTAGATTGTACATGTGATGTGTCTGTGACCAAGTGTGGTGAGGGGACCGGATGGCTCATTTTGAAGGAAGTGTCATGATGTGTGGATGTGACATGGGCACTGCTGAGGTAGCAGGGCTTAGATCACACGCTCACAAGTCTTGATTGTCCAAAAAAGCCTCTGTTCCCATCTCTAACGTGGAGCTGGAATGGTTAGTATAATTCAATTTTTTCACTGCAATCCACAATCTGATTGATTGGCAGGTCACACTGGCACTCCTACCTGAGGTATTTTAGCGCTAATGATTGGTTCCTGTAACACTATTCTATAACAGAACACAGGAAGAGCAGTTCAAAAACACAGCTGTGGAAGGAAAACAATCATACAAAGAGCCCGCATGGGCTGCCAGCCTTTTCTTTCCTTTGGATGCAAGCATGCTTTTCACAGGGTGAGAATCAGGAGAGTTTGTTATCCCACTTAAAGACAAATGAGGGTCAATGACAGCCTTTCTAATGGGAAAGGGGAGGCAGCAGGGTGGGGAGTGGACACAGCTATTCTGGAGGGCCAGGGCTCTTTGCAGATGGAGGACATGATGGCTGAATCAGGACATTTTGTCTCTAGACAAAAGGAAGCCAGAAGGAAGCAGAAGGAAAGAAAAAAATAATGGCTCCCAGGAACCACTCTCAGAGCAGCAGAGGGAAGGCTTAGTAGCTCCTGCATTGAAGCCCCTCCTCCGAGTTTCTTCTACTCACCCTCTGTCTGGGCCAGAGTAGTTTTTGACACTAAACCCTGCACTCACCCCATTCTGGTGCGCACTTCTGAGGAAAGCAGACGGAAAGGAGCAGTGTGGATTTCCAGTTAGGAAGTGCACAGCAGCAGAACCAACTCGGAGGACAACAGTCAGTTTTCCTGTGTGCTTTAAAGAACCCGCCTCAGCCCCTCACATGTGCACTATCCAGTTTAACAGCTCCAGCGAGAACACTACATTGTACTCCTGTTTTCACCGAGGCTCAGACATTACCTCAGCACTTGTGACCAACCTTTGTCTTCCCAGCAACTCTGTTTTAGATGGGGGAGAGGGAGAGGTGGGAAGCAGGCAGGGGGTTCTAGCTGGCAGGGGTCACTGGGGAGGGTATTTTGATCAAGTCACTGGATTACTTGCTAAAGCTACTGTAGATTGTTCATTTAGATTAAAAAACAAAACAAAAAATCCTTTTGATGGGCATAGAAAAATACCATTCATTAAGATGTTACAATGCAAAATAAGGCAACAGGAAAGCCATAACCAAATATTTAGTTGGTTGGTTCAAGGTAAAAGCAGGCAAAACTGGGATAGAAGCAGGATATGCTTTAAAAAAAAAAAAAATCCCAAATAAGGAAGATATTACATAAAAACAACAACAACAACAAAACAAAACAAAACAAAACAAAAAACCCTCCAAAATCCAAAACCTCAGTTGGGGAAATAACTCAACTACAGTAGATTAAAAAAAAAAAAAAAAAACAAATGAGAGTGAACTCCATGAGAATACAGAGAATCCCACAGGTAAATATGCACATCCAGAGATGTGTAATGTGCTGGGCAGTAAGCCAGATTTGCCTGGTCCTCAACTGCGAACACAGGAGGAAAAGCTTTTTAAAAATTTGTTGAGCAAGGGTTAGATTTTAATTAAAATACAAAGAAAGGTAAGAAGACACGGAACAGGGGATCTTCACGCTTAGCTATGTAAACTATTTGGGAAATTCTAGTAATCACAATCTAAGGGATGGGCCAATGACTCCTACCTAAGGTTCCCGTACAAGGAAGACACACTCTGAAGACCTACTCTACGTAGCACGGCTAGACTCAGCTGGCCTAAGAAAGCAGCCTCAGGGTCTCTGAGTGGCCTGACATCATTCTGCTGAGGACACAGGCACAACAGCCTCTTAACAATGAAGAGGAGAGGGCAGAGAGAGAGCCTCCTGGACACACAGACCTACCTCAGAATAACTTCTCCTGCTGTCTTCTTTACAGAACTGTCTTAATGATTTGGGCCAGTTGACTATGCTGGCATTCAGGAAAAGACCATTTGGAAGGCACCTAATGATAGACCTTAACTCTCAAAAGCTTTTCCCATGGCAGCTAAATTCCTTTGAAGTAGGTATGTGACCAACAAATCATGGAACATGGAACTTTATCTCCAGCTGGAAGGATGATGGGTTAAATGTCAGGGTACCTGCTGGAACTGGCAAATCTTCCCAGTAACTGAACGTCAGAGTTCAGGCTGCTATGTACACTCCCCAGTTTCCCTGGCTTGCCTCCTAAGAAAGAGACGCGCTGGCTGTGGACTTCCAGGTAAACTGACACTGAATATCTGTGCTCCTCAAATACTGTACTGTGACTCCTCGCGCACTCTGACTACTATATTATGATATTAGTTGCTGACGTCACTGTCACAGCTTATGCTCTTTAAGTCACGTGAAGTTAGCACACAGTTCAGAAAGCTTCCTGATGTCACATAAATCAAAGCCCTAACACTTTAAAGAGGGTGTGGGATGGAGAGAAGAGATGGAAAGGAGCTGGTGTCAGGTAAGCTAGTCCTGTCATGTATGTATGCAGATGATGCAGCAACAATACGACTTTAAACCTGCTGATCCTCCCACAAGGTAAGAGATACCTAGAGCATCCATGGGCACAGGGAAGGGAGAATATGTGAGGCAGACTGACCCCAGCAACCGTCACAAGACCCAAAGACTTAGTTTCTGCACCCAGGGGCAAGCGCAGTGGCAGAGAAGCATGCTTGCATTCTTAAAATAGATAAATATATAAATATATATCCACAAGGAAAAAGGAAAACAAAAATCAAATTATATTTTTAAAAAGGAAACAAACAAACAAACAAACAAAAAACCCCTAAAACAAACTAAAGAAACAGAAAAAAAAGGCTGGCTTGTCAGGGGATGGGGTCAAAGAGGCCCCAGTGTGTGTACTTACATAGAGGTCAGCACCGTAAAATCCGTCCTGGTAAACCACACTGCAGAAATCCACACAAAAACAAAAACAAAAAACAAAAGAACAGAAACACATTCCGGTTATTGAGGACGGCAGCATGCACATGCGCTACATAGGCAGGTGATGTATGAATGTGACCTGGACACGGGGCTGCGGCAAGCTGTGACAGAGATGTGTGTGTTCCATGGCTCCAGGACGTGTGAGGAGGGCTGAGGGTCTGCAGAGCTAGATGGCGCACCTGGGCCCTGGATAACGCAGACTAGGGAGAGAAGCCGTGCTCCTGCAGGGCCGCAGGTAGCTGTGTGAGATCTGCTGGGTTCCACAGACCACCTTTAGTGTCTGGAGTACTTGTAAACATTTGCTGTTCTTTAACAGTGTGCAGAGGAGCGAGATGGTAGGGCTTAGCCTCAGGAAGAGAGTGAATGAGGTGAGTGCCATCAGGACAGGAGCTATTTGCTAAGTGTGTTTCAAATGATGCTGTGTAGTTATTTTTATTTTTTGAAATTGTAGATTTTCTTGTTATCCATACATCACCTGCTTTTTACCCTGCACATTAGACATGCGATAAGATTTGCTGATCACACAAGCATGCAAAGTATTATTATTCAGCATTTTTAAGAACCAATGCAACACCTTGGAAAAACAAGTCAATCAATTCTGACCAAAGTAAACAGAGAAATGTAATTAAAAAAAAAACCAAAAGAACAAAACAACCAAAAATACCCACAATGCATTGCTTTCACAAGCAGAGGTAATGAGCTCAAGGTTAAGGTGATTGGTCCAAGAATTGAAAGGTGCAGTGGGATCCCAGATAGTAACAATATAATCCAGAGTGGGAAGGAGCAACTGGAAGATTTTAAGGGTTCTTGTTTAACTAAACAGAGTATTTAAAGAATTCTGAAACATACAATTGGTGACTGAAGCTTTGGTCATGACTAGGCCTGTCCTTGACGGTGAACCTGGGGAAGCTGATGGCACAGCTCACCCTCCTGTTTGGGAATGGGGTTTGCCAAGCAGGCACTATTAGTTTTTTTAAACAAAAAATCTGGAGCAGCAGTATATGATTATTCTTAAAATTTTTCTCCAGTCTTATGAAGTGCTTGTATATATATAGATTTCCCCCCAAATATTATTTTGGGAGCAAAAGACATTAACAGTGGCAGAGAGAAAAGACTAATTTTCTCCACATTTGTCAGGACAAGACTTGGCTGTTATATATATATATATATATTTATATAAATATATATTTAAAATCTGTTTATTGGTTTATTAGCTAAGTACTGGGCAATCTCTTTTTTTCCGTTATAATGGAGGAGCTAACAAGCAGAGCTGCTACGCCTTACATCTAGAAGTTCAGGTCACACTTACACTGCACCTAACACTAGACTTCTGTTTTTGCACAGCAGGAAAAGCAGTTGAACTTCTGGCATCTGTGGCAGGCTTTACCTGCGTTAGTCTCCACGTACTTAAGGTCTGGTACTGGGAAGAATCTGCCTCTCCACTGCGTTTTTCTAAAAGACTTGCATAGGAGAAGGCTGAGGAACGGGGGACACAGGGGCTGAGGGGAGCTAATCTCCATCAATGTCAGTGCGGTGCACAGGCAAAGACTACAACACATTCCTTCTACAGAGACTGCTGCCATTAGAAACATGGATATATTTTATCCTAAGGCAAATCACTTATTCACTGATTCTACGAGAATTCTGATAATTCCTGTACCAATGCAATAAGAGCACAGACGCTCACAAGCGATTCTAAGAGAGCCATTCTAGGCCATTCCCCAGGAAGTACTGGACTTATTCCTTGTCATCTTCCATGTAAACTGGTGGTTTAGTTAAAAAAAAAAAAAAAAAAAAAAAAGAATACACAGGAAACTAATGTTTGGAGTACTGATATGATCAGACATAAAAGATAAGATACGATTATGCAGCTATATATCTTTATGTGGCACAGACTTAGGAGAGAATGGCTGTGAAGTAGCTCAGGAAGTTACAAAACAGGAAGTTCCACGTGTCTCTGTGCATTCTCTCCTTGCATATGTGACAGTCAATGCTTTTGGGTGGAAATGGGAGGTAGGTCATGAGCAGTTTTCTAGTGTGCTAAGCTTGTAAAAGAGTCACTTTCATGTTTCACTCAAATATTTCTTAATGAAACAAAGCTGTATCATTAACTTTTTTTTTTAAAAGAGATGTCAGAGGTTGAAGGTCAAAGGTCAAGTTGAGACAAAAAAAAGGATAAATTAAAGCAAGTCATGGCAGAAGATGGAGATGATGGAATGCATGGGATTTAATTATCTATAAATTGCAAATGAAAGTTATTTTCTGAAGCAGTTCCCTTGCAGTGTCTTGGAGTCTGCCCACTTCAGCATGCATACTTGCCTTGTCTAATAAAAATGCTTTAATTCTGTGGCATGGAGGACTCCTAATGGTATGTCCATTGGTCTATGAATGAATGAATGTTAAATTAGTATACCTTCTGATGAAGCCTATTTTGCTATCAGAAAGGGATACCCTCTCTTCCATTATGTTTTAACTAAAAAGCAACTAACTGGTTTTTCTGCAGCTGTTTATATCTTTCCACAATACAGGAAAAACAAAAACAAAAAACAACAACAAAAAAACCTGTCATAGGCAGAGAAAAGATGAAGAAGAGAAATGTCAACTCTTGAGAAAGTTCTTGGTATAACTGACTTAGAGGAGTTCACGTCATATAAAAACACACGTCAGGCTGACACAAGTAAACAACTAAAGCCAATCTGCCATCTTCCCTCCTTCTCCCCTTTCAAAAACAAAGGATTTGTTTGTTGCTATGGAATCGTTCCACTGCATGAGGCGCCCTCTACTCCAAACTGAAGGCGAGGGATGCTCCACTGTGTCAGCTGCTACCACCTCAGAAGCCAACCGCAGCTGGATCCCTACTTCTCCCTCTCTCCCTTGATTCAATTGGACTCGGTTTGTCTTTGAAGTCACCTCTTTTAGTCTGTTTCCTAAGAAGAAAGCAAATCCATTGTGGGTAACTAGCTTTGCTGCTCACTACCCAGGCAGTGAAACCATGGGGTGGGCACGTGTGCCAGCCTCTGCCCCGGCATGGGGAGGTGAGACAGGTGAGCACAGCAGACACAGTCTGGCACTATGATCTCCAGCTCCCTCCTCAGTTTTCTGTAGTAGTGTTAATCCACACTCGTGCGCTGCTGAGTGAACTCCATGCCAACACACTGCTAGCAAACACAAGACGGCTCTGGCCACTGTCTTAAGCCGTCACCATGAAGGCTTAAGGTGGCCAAAATGAGGCTTTATATAATGAATTGACCCTTGGTCAAAATTCTGTATTTTAGTTCTTGCCCTTAAGTCCATTAATTTGCAAATATTCACATAGCATTTAAATGCTGCCAAGCAACATCTTAGAAATCAGGGAGGGCCAGAACACTCTTTCTTCCCTTCTGTTTGTATCCAATTGCTTATTTCAGAATGATGACTTTGGAATCTAATGCTTACCCTGGATAGGCGGGGATGGCTGTTGGAGGTACCGCTCGCACTGCACCATACACTGTCCGCCCTCTGCCCCTCAGATGGGCTCCTCTGAAAGCGGCTGCTGTGGTGGCTGCAGTTGGGTAAGGGAAGCCAGGAACTAAAGGGAGACCCAAAATATGACAGAAATTTCAACTTGCATTCAGGAGCTGATACAAAGCTAGACTGGGACTCAACTATGGAAAAGGCAGAAGGACAGGCACCAAATCTTTCTTGAAAAGGTAGCAAGCATACTAATCAATACCCTAGTGACTCTGGGGCTTTGGGTAAGAAACGGAAAGAGAGATACGGGATGACCAAACCATGACTCCACGCCTCACTCGTCACAGATCGTGAGTTTACTGTTTCTTGCAAAATTTTCCAGTTTTATGAAAACTGATAAAAAAATTTGTATCATAATAAGATGTACAAGATTAATTTCTGTGGGTGATTTAAATCAGGTCAATATAAATTCTTCAACAGGCCAACTATTAATTTCATTTCTGTTATTATGTAGTAATTATTCCTCAAAAGGAAACCTCTTTATATTCTTAATGGTACAGGCATAAAATAGTTTTTAGAGAATTTATTTGTTAATTTAATTTCTTTAATATAGATAAATAAACAAACAGGAATTTTAAAGACAGGTTTCTCTGTATAACCCTAGCTGGTCTGGAAGTAGTTCTGTAGACCGGGCTGGCCTCGAACTCACAAAGATCCGAATGCCTCTGCATCCTCAGCGCTGGGATTAAAGACGTGTACTGACGCTGTCTGGTGTCTTAAAATATTTTAACCTCCTCAGTTGCCCTGTACCCTATATCGAGACAGACAGAGCTGGCTCTAAGTGTTCCTGGCTCTGGAAGCCATGTACAAACAACTTGCTCTGTGGAATCCGGTTTAGTTACACCTTTTGCCAGGGGAAGCGGCAAGTGACGTTAGAGTAGGAAGAAGGTGGCCTGTCACTGACACTGCAGCTGTGCTAAGTGTTCCCCGCAGGACAGCGGGCTTGAATAGTGCAGGCTACACACACGCTCTTATCTTCTGACTTCCTTATGGTCCTGACGGTCACACAGATAGGACAGTTACATGTCCATCTGTACGCTTCCCAGTGAGTTTTGTTTTGTGGACGCTTCTAGTGTGAGTTACAGAAAACAGGGCACTATGCTACCTATTACTCTATCAAGAATGTTTTTTCCCATCAGTTCTGCATTATGCTAGAACAAAACCAGACCAAACTAGCACATGTGGCAACAGTCAGAAAACGCATGGCAGGTCAGTGTAGGCTACTTACTGATTAGAGGAATGTAAGTGTTGATGCCCCCTCTTCCTGACAAGGGCACAGCCGCCTCATTGCCTAGGGACACATCAGCTTGAAAGCTGGATGCTAAGCGTATTAAAAACAAAACAGAAAACAAAAACCACAAAAGGTTACAAAGAGATAGCCGAATGAGACACCACAGACACCATTAAGTAGCAGACAGGGAAGCAGTGTACTAGTACCTGCATATAACTCAGGGCCGTACACAGCTCCAACTACTGGGCTTAACTTCCAGCCTGAAACAGAAGAGGACAGGAGTGAGCTCTGCAGGCCAAGATGACTTCAGGCACCTCTGTGCTGTTTTTCCTCCCCAGGTCAGAGTCACAGGAAAGGGCAATGGTGCTATCTTTAAGCAGTGCCCTCTCTAGTTTCTGCTTGCAAGCTGCCCAGACTTCCCTTAATGATAAAGCTGTGACCCCAAAGTTGCTTTTTGTCTGTCTTATCACAGCATCAGACTGTAACTAGATCAGAAAAACAAAATGGAGGGAGGGAGGAAGACGGATAGGGAACGTGAGGAAGAGGAGGAACCAGAAATACAGCCTGCCCTGAGTTTAGAAGAGGAAAAAAATCTGAACACCTATCATTTGGTACCACATGGCAGCACACTTCCTTACACGCCCTCTTAACAGTGCTTTACACTAGGGCCTCACTAGGGCACCCTCAGATTGGATTAAAGCCTGACCTAGAGTCAGGGGCAGTGGCGCACAGGCCTTTAATCCCAGTGCTCAGAAGGCAGAGGCTGGCGGATCTCTGAGTTTGAGGCCAATCTGGTCTACAAAGTGGTTCCAGGACAGCAAGAGCTGTTATACAGAGAGACCCTGTCTCAAAAACAAGTGTACACGTGTGTGTGGTGGTGACCTACAAAAAAAAAAAAAAAAAAAATTCCCATACTCCAAACCAAAACCAAACCAACCTGGAACTTGATGGCACATCATTCAGCTTTACCACACAGGTTTTGTTGGTAAATGGAAATCTCTCTTCACAGTAAAAATTGGGGTTCACCAAGTAGACAGAGAAAGTTAGGCAGTAATGAAATGTGAAGTCTATTCCTATGTTCTGTGCATGGCTTCAGGTTTTAATTTATAATTAACATTTTAATGAACATGTTACTCAAGACTCCGAAGGATACCAGACTAGATGTCAAACACCAAGTTCAGGGTTTAGAAATGCTGAGTTTCCAAATACTATGCTGGGACATGTTTTTTTTTTTTTTTTTTTTCTTTTTTTCGGAGCTGGGGACCAAACCCAAGGCCTTGCGCTTGCTAGGCAAGCACTCTACCACTGAGCTAAATCCCCAACCCCTATGTTTTTGTTTTTGAGACAGTTTCTCTGTGTAGCCCTGGGTGTCCTACTTCCTCTCCTGAGCACTGTGACTAACCACTACTGCTCAGCTGTGACAGTTTAGCCCTGTATGTACTTACAGGAATAAGCCAAGTGTTTTGTTTGTAAGCAGTGCATGCTACCCCTCTAGTAGTGAGCAGAGCTCTACAGAAGAACTTAAGAAGTAGCTACTGACTTTTCTATACAGGAAGCAACACACCCTGCCATTCTGGAGGGCTAGCTCTTCACGGATTATCCATTTCTCTCCCTACACTGCCGCTGCTCTTTGCTCTGCTATGAATGTAGGGATGGAGAGAAGGAAAGGCCAGTTATATTGAAATTACAGATTTTCCTTCCTTTTTTACATTTTCATATTCATTCTCATTCTCTCTTTCGCGTGGTGTGTGTGTGTGAGTGCATGCATGTGCATAAATGCCACTATGCATGTATATTAGTAAGGTGTATTAGTGAGAGGACAATATACAGAAGCTGGTTTTTTCCTTTTACCATGTGGATGTGGGAGAAGAATTCAGGCCGTCAGGCTTGGAGTTAGGTGTCTTAATTACTTACTGGGCCCTATGTAGTCCAGGCTAGTACCCTGAAACTCATTACTCTTCTGTCTTACCCTTCCTAGTGCCAAGTTACAGGTGTGAGCCACCATTATCTGGCTGAAATAAGTCACTCTCAAGACAATCCCTTATAGTGATAAAAATGCTCATGAAGGCCAACACAGTGGTTCAGTGAGTAAAAGCATTTACCACCACGTTTGTTTGATGCCTGGGTCCCATATGGTGAAAGGAGAGAACAGACTTATGTGGGTTGAGGCATCCTCTGACCTACACACACACCTTCCAGAATGAATAAAATGCTCATGTTGTGTGCCCTTGTGCACCCCCGCCCCCAGAGTTACAGGTAGCTCAGAGCCACCTGACATGGGTTCTGGGAACTGACCTTGGGTCCTGAGTTGTTACTTCAGGGCTAAATTCTGCATTTCAGAAAACAATTTAAACTTATTTTGTGTGTTGAGTATGGGTGTAGGTATGCTATGGAGGGCAGTGGGGATGAGAAGACAACTTCCCTGTTGTTTCTGCCACTGTATGGCATATTTTAGGCTGGCTAGCCCAAACTTTTGCCTAAGGTTCTTGGATTACAGATGTGGACCACCACACATGGCTTTTCACATAGGTTCCAGTTTCTGAACTCAGGATCTCAGGCTTGCATGGCTGGTGTTTTTTTCCTGAGGAACCACTTTTCCAGCCCATCATTGAAAATCCCACTCTCACAAATGTTTATTAAACTCACTGTATAACTTGTATAAAAAGCTACACCCTAAAGCCCCAGGGCCATTGCTGACAGGTCTTAGGGAAAGCAAGGAATCTAGAATTATAAAAGAGACTGGAGGTTTTCCTTCCCACTAATCCAGATCACACTCACATGAAGGGGAATCAGTAGGAAAACACTCCTGGGTCTTCAGGGCTACATGGGAAATTCCCATGTTACAAGGAGCTACAGAGACTGAGGATGCTCATGGGCTATCTATCTGCTTTAGCAGGTAACTTCTTAAAGTGGCATGTACTGTGTAGAAGACCAAAGTTAATGAGATCAAAACAGCTTTGTAAGTTAAATACTTAGTTTAATTTTAAGGGAAAAAATGAATCTGTAAAGATAAAACATTTTTCTAAGAGGTCAAATGTGAATTGAGCTGATAGTCCTAGAAAGTCATGAAAATTTCCTATGTCTACATAAGAACAAAGGTTCCCCCAAGGCAGCTTGTAACTCCTCACCATTTGCATATGGTGTGACCATCTTCTTGTTGGTCATGACCCGTGCTGTAGCATTATTCACCTAAAAATAATGAGCAGACAAGAGGGGCAAGAGAGACACATTAGGGACATTACTGAGCATCCAGTAACAGTACATCATTTAAAATGTAAATTTCTGATAGCATTTAGATAATTAACATAGCATTATAAAAGTCATAGAATTTTAATGTAAGTGTTTTATTAAATGAGGCTAACAAGAGTAAAATGTAGTTTCTTGGTCTCCAAATAGAAAACTGTGGCTGTTCTACCTGTCAGCACTGCAGAGAAACCGTGCAGTTACAAGTTCTCTGGACAGCCTTAAGATGTCTCTTTACTGAGGATGCTTTGGAAAAAAAGGAAATAGGGAACAAATATATCTACAAAAGAACTTTGAAGCTTGTTAATAAAACAGAGGCTTGCCACCTGAGCCATGATGCTGATGTCATATCCTGTCCTGATGTTCTCTATCTTTTCTTAACTACTTGGGATTAGAAAATAAATAGAGGGACTAAAGATTCCTGTGGTGGCAGTCTGTGGGTCATCCTCAATGTTCTAGATCACGTGGATCACTCATTTAAGATGAAGCTTCTGAGGGCCTTTGGCACAAGTGCTGGGCAGTGAAGAGTCATTGCTTAGCTCTCCTGTCCTGTGGTCCTCTATCCATGACAAAGCATGTATGAGGCTTCTCCATGCCAAGGTGGGGAAAGGACAGGAGCGGCAGAAGTTAGGACACTGTGGGTGGTCTCGGGACCACCTTCAGAGCCTCATCATAAACTTAACTGCAGCTTGCCTTGAGCTTGGAGCTTATGAAATATAAATATGTCTCATCTGTTTTTTAAAAACAAGTCTCATTAGGAAGCTCAGGCTGAGTCTGGAATTTGCTATGTAGCCAGGCTGGCCTCAAATCTGTGATCCTCCTATCTCAGCCTCCTGAGATTATAGGCTTGTGCCACCAAGATCAGCTTACTTTGCCTCTAGGAATATACATTGTACTAGATTTATGTTAAGGAGACCAATTTGCGGTAAAACTGGAATTTAAAAACATTTATGACCCTCTCTCTCTTCCTTCATGAAGACAGCTTGAAACTTCATTTACTCTAGTTTGACCACCAGATAATGTAAACATTTCACATTTACAAAGAAAGAATGGGAGACAACAACGATGAGATTGAGAGCATGCAGTTAACACACACAAAGAAAAGAAAGAAACAACTGGGAAAGAAGAGGGAGAGTGAGCAGCAAGGTCGGAATGGAGCAAGGGCTTGAACCAGCTGCTACAGCAGAAAGCCACCAAGCAATTCAAAGGGAAACCAGCCAGAACCAAGCAGACACTACCAGTCAGCAAGAGACACCCACAGCTCCAGACAGAGAGGGACAGGGAGGAAGAAAGGAAGGGGCTGAAATGGGAAGCCAGGGAAACTGAACAGCGTGGTAGGGGAGAACAGGAAAGAACAGGAGGGGTGTCGGCAGGAAAGAGCTGCACAGGGGTTTAGGAAAGGGGGCAGAGTGCATTAATAAAACCAGCCAGACTGGAGTTCAGTAACTCTGAGTAAGATGCGCAAGGGGAAAAAAAATCACCATGAAGTCAGTAACCAAACAGCTCAGACTGCTACAAGACAGGATGTACATCCAAAGTCCAGGCGACATCACCCCACAGCAGTGAAAATAAAAGGGGCAGGAAGGGAGAGAAGCAAGTCAAACCACATCTGGTAGTGTTAATGTGAGATGGCAGATGGACTTTTTCTCTCTTAATTGTTTTGTGATTACATTTTTAAAAGCTTCTTCGCTAGCACTTTCAGTTCACTTACCGCCAACGGGCACCATCGCCAGCACTGTGTATAGTTACCATGGAAAGAGTGAGGCAAGTGAAGGGCCCTAAATGCTAAACCATTGGAAAGGGGAAAAAAGCAAAATATGCAGACATCTTACTCAAATGGTGGCTTTTATATTTAATACTTTAAAAAACTGGGAAAGGGGAGAGGAGCCAGTTAACCTTCAATCTGTTCGTCACTCTATGCTGGTGAGCCCAAGGGCTGATTTTGCAATCACCACATCTGTCCATCAATGCCACCAGCTGCCCTTGAACCCTCTCTTGAGACTGCATTTGTCAACTTTGGAGGCAAGCCTTGAAATTCTCGGTATTAAGATTTAAAACTACCAGAATTTTAGATTCTGTACCCCCCCCCCCCATAATCATCTATGCACACGTACCAAACGTACTTGGAGGGGAACTGGCCTCCAACACACAATGCTAGAGCTAGATAGGTTCTAGACATTTTTGAAGTTAGTTTTGCTTAGGCCTCATTATAGGAATTCAGAGTCTTGCAAACTGAAGCAAAGGAAAAAAACTCAAGAGAGCAGAAGGATGAACATTTTGGAAGAGGGAAAAAAAGTAAGTGGGAAAACAGGTAAGCATACATCCCCGCCCTCCAAATTAACCCTCGAACAACCAAGAGCAGGGGAGAAGCCGACAGATTGTTACTTTATAGTGTAGTGCAAGGAGGTGAAGACAGACAGACAGGAGTGCACACACGGACAGGAGTGCACACACAGACAGAGTACACACACAGACAGGAGTGCACACATGGACAGGACAGGGGTCCAAAGGTGAAGTGAGGCAGTACACAAAGAGAAAGAAAAATATAAACAAGAAATTGAATTATTGAAGACATGCACCTCGATTTTACGGCCCTCTACCACGGTGCCGTGCAATTTCTCCCTGGCCCTGTCTGCATCAGCACTATTCTCGAAAGTTACGAACCCGAATCCCTGCATGCAGCGGGAGAAGGGGGAAAACATGCACATCGTTATATTGAAATACTCATCTTTTGGTAAACAGAAAACATCACAGTATGAAGTGACGTCAGCACAACTAACACCAGCAATTTCTTCCAAAGGCACATTTTTGATCCATGCATATTTTGTAAAGGGAAATTTAAACCCAATAAAAGGATAAAGAACTGCAATAATAACAGTAACTTAATTAACCGCAGTAACAATATGATAAAATATGAAGTATGTGAGGCCAGACCAAGATTAAGGTAGGAAGCTACTCGGGTCAAACTATTCAACCAAAAATCTGAACATACAAAACAAAACAAACCCAGGAAGCTGTTATTATTGTGTGCACACGTATGCACTGGTGCAGTGGAGGGCAGGGCAGTGTCTTCACTGACTGCTCCAATGAGCCAGCTCTCTACGTATGTCTCTTTTCTTAATGTGAGTGTGGAGGGTCAAACTCGGGTCCTCACACTTGCAAGGGACACACACATTTTACAAACCAAGTCATCTTTCTAGATCCCGCTCTTCTCTCAGCTGACTCTCTGACCTGAAGCCTATACTTCTCCACTAACTGCTGTGTAAAAACTCACACTCAAGGTTACCGGCTCCATAACGAGATGTGAAGGAGTTCGTTCAGTCCTGCTTTACCTGTGTCTTACACCACGGATTTTTGGGAGTAGAGTAACTGAAGACAGTAGTAAGGTCTAGTTCTGTGGGTAACAGCGGTGTAAGCAAGCCTAAATATCACTGGAAATGGACAACTGGGACTTTTCTTCACCAACAATTTTAAATGATCAGATTGGCACTTTATGGAAAACTCTCCCACTTTATGTGTATGGCTGAATTTCAGAAAAATACCTATATCATACATCTGTTGATGTCTATCTCTGCTGTTAAAGGCAAATTAGAGATTCTTCCCCATGAGGAAAAGCAGGAATCAGGTATCAGGAGTGAGGAATGATAGTAACAGTGGTGGTCTGCTGTTGACAGGAAGACACCATGAAGGAGGTAATGCGGCAGCTGCCGTGTGGGTCAGGATTAGTATAACGTGCCCTGTATTGGATATAAAGAGAGCACACAAACAAGGCCAGGGGCTAACCTACCCCCTGCTCATCTCCAGAGGCAGCTCACCACAGGGACTACCTCATCAAGTGCCCACCACCTTCACCACAGGTACACTGGCACTGCCCACTCCCCACAGCTGTAACTTTAGTCATTTCTCTAGCAGTTTACACCTGCAGAGGGGAACCTCTCAGGATTCTCTGAGGAGTCACTGAAGCCTAACAACACAGGCATGCCTCCATATATAAAACCCCATCTTAAACAGATTTTACAGAGCCAGAAATGGTGGTGTACTCCTTTAATCCCAGCTCTGGGGAGACCGAGACAGGCAGATCTCTGAGTTTGAGGTCAGCATGGTTACAGAGTGACTTCCAGGGCAGCCAGGACTATACAGAGAAATCCTGTCTCAACCAACCAAAAACCAAATCAAACCAAGCCAACCAACAAAAACAAAACAAATGACAATGACAAAAAACCAAACAAACAAACTTTTATAAAATCAAGGCTATGATGATCCCTCCACAGTCTAACTGGTCATGTGCGTAGGCTGTGTCTGAAAGATTCTAATGAATTATCTCTGCTCACGCCTGCGTACCACACCTGTACAAGTACCCCAGGAGGGCATGCTCTGTTGACAGGACAAATGAATGTTTACTGTAGTGGACCCTAGGATAACTGTTTTTAACACTTTCCTACAGAATGTATACACTGGTTGAAAATAGTAATAGGAAAGTATTTTCAGAAACAAATTTAATATTAGCATGTTGACAGCCACTTTGACAGCCTCGAGGTACTGAAGGCAAGTTATGAAGGATGCCAGTGTCTTTCTTTTCTCTGAAGATAAACAGACTCTGAGGACAAGAAGCCAATTCTTCTACACAAGAATCTACCAACTGGCAGGCAAGGTAGGCTGGTTTAAAGAAGGTCAGGTAGAGTGAGGGTTGAGTTTGGGAGAGCTTTACTTTTAATTGTGTATCTGTGTGGACATTAGGTGCCGGTGGCTGAGAAAGCCAGAGGCCATCAGGTCCCCCTGGAGCTGGGTCTACAGGAAGGTGTGAGTTGTTTGACTTGAGTTCTGGGAACCAAACTTAGGGCTCTGTGCAAAAGTAACACACAGAGCCCTAAGTAACCTATAACCTGCTGACCCACATCTCCATCTCTACATCCCAAGTATTTATATCAACCTGAGAAGAATTATAAACTACATTGCTACCAATTCTCACAGTCATAGTTCTCATGTCTTTGGTTAAGCTAATAAATTATAAATTGACCCTAAAGTTCATGTGAAAGTGCACACTTGATTTTTACATTGTGAACGCCTATATGTGCTGTTTGCTAACACCAAACTGTATATACTTGTCCTAGCATAGATATGGAGAACGGGGAAGAAGGGCAGAGAGAATAGAGTCATTCTAAAGGGAAAGAGATGATTTCAAATGAGAGGGAAATATCCTCTGACATTCAGTGAGTGCTAACGAAATCAAAACTCAAAACTTGGCCAGTCTGCGTGTGGACTCTATTAAGTGACATTATTCTGCAAATCCAACTGAGAAATGTCTCTGACATCTTCTCTTTTGTGATGTGTGAATGAGACACCAGCAACACAGTAACTATGTCAAAAGAATAGACATGGTATCACAGGCACTGACAATTCTTGGTTTGCAAATGGGAAAGTTAAACATTAGTATCTATGTTAGGTTTTCCAAATAATGACTATTTGAGGGAAAAACTGCATTTTCAACCAACTATATTAAAGTGTTTTCTATTCTAAGATGATGACATGCTAAATGAAATGCTAATCAAGATACCACAGACTTTCCAGCAAGTCTTCCCTGGTGAGAAGATGAGGAGGACTCGCTTGATGGTTTGGGGCTGATAGGAAACACAGGTTAAGATTTCATTCTTTGACGATAAATGGATCCTTTGTAGGCAGAGTAATGTTCACCACTACCAAGTTCCTCATGTCTTAATCCCTGAAGCCACAGAATATGTTATCTTGCAAGGCAAAAGGGATTTTGTAGATAGGATTAGATTAAATAAGGTATGGAGAAGGATTGCTGTAATCCCCAAGGTATTTATAAGGAAAGGAACACAAGAGGCTGGACTCCAGAATCCAGTATCAGCAGCTTCAAAAAGGCCAGGCTGATCGTGTTGGCCCTGGAAACAGAGGGAGCCATAGTCCAGCAGCAGCGGGCATCCTCCAGAGGCCAGAAAAGCAAGGCAGGGATTATGGCCACAGCTTCTCTGGGCATAAGGGTCACCCACAGGAAAACCTGCTCTAGAAAGCCAGGCTTTCATGTACCTCTATCCTTCAACACGAACTGAGAGTAAATTCAACTTGAATCTCTAGTCTTATGAGGTAAAAATAAAACCATGTCTAAATTCAACACATTTCACTTGAGCGGCTAAATATGAACATAAGTTAATTTTGAAATATAGAGCTGAATTTGCACTAGTCACTAGTATAATAAATGTACCATATAACTTATAAAGGTAATACTCACAAAATCTTTTGTTTGTTTGTGAGACAGGATTACAACCTATGTAGTTTTGCTATTCTAGAACTCTATGTAAACAAGGCTGGATTTAGAGATCTGTCTGCCTCTGCCTCCCAGCGTGTTGGGATTAAAGGTGTATACCACCACACCCAATTTATTAAATTCTTGGTTCAAGTATGTAAGGCAATGATTTTTATTTAATTCCCATTGATAAAAACAGGTAACAAAAAGTAAACTTGTTTTTCATTAAGATGCCACATTTGCTTACACTAACACTACCCAACAGAACCATGTGTACCACATATATTTTAAATCTTGATAGTCACATTAAAATAACAGAGATTAATTTTAACTACACACTGGACCTAGTGTATATCATGTATTCATCTCAACATGACAGCACCATGAAAACCCTCCAATGCATGAAGTGCCTGGTGTTCTCTCTGTGCTAAGCCTCTGTAGTCTCAAGTGTGCGTATAGTGTAAATCTCAGCTTCGACTCCTTCATGGTTCCAACTGGTGCTGTCACAGCAGACAGCAGTTTTAGGGTTCTTGGTCCTCTCAATGTTAATGAAACTGCTAGGGTTGCACTAGCAGCTTCCCAGTTGTTTTAGCTGTGCTCTCCATAGCGGGCTGGAGAGATGGCTCAGCGGTTAGAGCACTGACTGCTCTTCCAGAGGTCCTGAGTTCAATTCCCAGCACCCACATGCTGGCTCACAACCATCTGTAATGGGATCTGATGCCCTCTTCTGGTGTGTCTGAAGGCAGCTACAGTGTACATGAAATAAATACATCTTAGAAAAGAAAGAAAGAAAGAAATGGAGCATCACGTTAGGTGCATCGCTGTGGTCCAACTTCCACCTGGAGGAAGAGTGTGTTCGTGCCTGCCTCGGCACCATCTATCATGACATACAGGAGCCGAGTAACTGTCACCTTTTTGGTCTGGCCTCAGGCTGTAATAGTAATAATAAGTACCAATAGGATAAACATTGTAAAATATTTTTATTCTTTTAAATTTTGTATAATTTTTGAATTTTTCCATCTCAGAAGAATGAGAAAGAAAATTTACCATGTAACTTTAAGGGGAGAAATCAAACGCAGATGGATCTTCTGGGTATTGCCAGAACACAGAAATTAAAAAGTAAATGAAAGAAAGAAAAAAAAGAACTAAAACTCATAAAGTGGTAACAAGAAAAATAGATGAAGCCTTCTGGACATACATATTGTTAATTCAGTTTCAAGTACAGTGGAAACACTTTGCGCCATCATTATCTACCAACATTACTGAAAACCATAGAGACCAACTTAGTATTCTTCAAAGACAATCTTTTGACCATATTTGGAAATAAACAATTTATCTTCATGTGAAATCAAAAGCCAAGGCAATGGTCAAGAAACCAGAGCGTCGTTCTTGTGTCTGAGGAGGTAGAGAGTGGCATCTTCCTACACTCCGGCCTATACAAAAGCCCACCCTGAAGCTGGAGCCGGTCAGAAGGGATCCACCTGGGAGAGGGATGAGAGCACATCTGGGACAGTCAATACACATGGCAGCCGCCAGCACGGAGACAGCTACACAGCTGGTGACAGTGAGTGAAGACAGTGCAAGTCCCATGCTCAACAACGGGATGGACTCAGGAGAAAGTTCTTGGGCATGGGGTGCTGCTAGCACAAGCTACCAGCTCGAGGATACTAGGGCTAAATGGCAGCCATCACTCAGAGTTGTGCTGAAGAGTCCATAAGACACCAGGGTGGAAATAAAAATCAGACTCATGGGTGGACACTCTCTGTTGTTTGCTTTTGACTTCTATTTCTCATTAAGGATTTTTGCTTTCCTTCTAAAAAGATACTTTAAAGAACCTAATGGAGAGTAATATTGTAGTTTATTATTTAAATGTGACATTTTAAGGAAGACAAGTATTATGAATAGCAATAAGATAACAGGAATAAACTTGAGCTAATCTAAAATAAATGATAAGTCTACTTAGGTTACTTCATGATTATATTAACATCCTTCTGTTACTAGTCAAATTTGAGACTCAAGAAAGCTATGTATAACTCACACTCACTTTTCTGGATTCCTTTTGGGGAAATGAGCTCTTTTTTGGGGTCAGGAGTATTCTCACATATTTGATTTACACATTTTTAAAAGGCAAAGACTATCTTTGTTTCAGCTGCTCAGAGTTTTTAGACACAGCTGTTTTTATAGAGAATAGAAAAAAGCGGACAATCAACTCACACAAAGTAATTTAAGAAATACTATGATTACAGCCCATTATCCTTTGCATAATTCAAAGGACAGGCAAAGCAAACGGCAACAGCCAAACACGAGGCAATCAGTGCTTTGTAGAGCACAGCAGACGCCACAGGAAGTGGTAGAGAGGGTGAGCTGAGGGTGCAGGGAGCACTGCTCACCACCTTTCCAAATGAACTCACTCTAAAGCAGACAGCTTGGAGATGTAGTCCACTGGCTGAGTGCTTGCCTAGCAGGCGTAAGGTCCTGGGCTCCAGACCCAGCGCAGATAGGGGAGGGTAGTTTTCCCCCTCTAGGATAATTTGTTCAAACATTAATTTACATGCCACTATCACTTATCTCAGACTTATTTATGGCTAATTTTTTTCATTACTACCTAAAAATTTTAATAAAGCTAATTTCTGCACAGAAAAGTACTCTGTTTAAAAGCCAGCGCAGGGCAATTGCTAAAACCACAGTATGACAATAAAGTCTTTCTGAAATTAGTCAACTCCAAATGTATAAAAGAAATGAGAAGCCAGGTGTTACAGTGCATGCCTTTAAACCCAACACTCTGGGAGGCAGTGAGTTCAAGGCTAGCCTAGTCTACACAGAGTGTTCCAGGACAGCCCTGTCTCAACAAAACAAAATAAAACAAATAATAAACAAAAACTGAACCAAAAAAGAAAAAGGAAAGGAAATGTTTATTCTTTCTTTTAGGTGGATCCCCAAGGAGACATTAGGGGTCTGACTCCACAATCCCATTTCTGTCAGCTTCAGTTCCAGGAGCACTACTTTGGGAAGGCCTCCCGGGTGTCAGGAAGGCAAAGGTCCCGTGCAGGATTCCCAGCCTTTGATGCAGGTCCAGGGTGCTTCACTCTGGACACACTTGCCAGTCAGTCATGTCTACACTGCCGTCCCAAAGACATTCGGGAGCAGGGAAGACACTGCTGGAGCTACAGAGACAACACCCAGCTTTAGAGTCAGTCCTCAGAGGGAAAACAGGCAGGCAGGCAGGCAGGCAGGTGCCATTATTTTAAAATGAAATTACATGGGAGAGGTAACTGGTTAAGGTGAGATTAAGTATTGGTAGCAGGTGAATCCTGAAATCAGTGAAAAGCCTTTAGAAAGATCATTTCCTTTGCTTCACAAGAATTCACTCTTTTCTATAAGAAGCAATTCCTTAGTGCCTGGGCACACTTGCACTGGCCCTCTGGCTGGGATAGCTTAACAATGGTTATTTGAAATACACACAACTTAAAACCAAAAGTGTCTCAGTTAACTAACTACTTTGGTAATCAGTGTGGTCAATGATCGTACTTATTGACTTCACTTTCGTCTTCATTCATGGGCTTCAGCCTTGAGGCCAGGGGTATTTCCCCACTTGTAGCTAAATGCTTAATAAAAATAAATGTTCAACAAAAATACCTGTTCAGAAGTACAAACATCACAAGTTTTATGGGTTAGTTAACAGACTCTACTTTAAGATACTTACCAGGTTAAGTGCTGGAGGAAGGTCTGTATAGACATATTAATCTTTTTTCTGTTTGTTTTAACTGAAAGCTGGAAGCTTAAAGTATAATTATCTCTTTAACAATGAAAAATACCACTTATCAGTCACTCTAAGGGATGCAAGAGTACTGGGGCTTCAGGACAGCGTGCGTGTGTGCGTCCCTGCAGGTGGGCGGGAGGTGAGGACTAGCAACTACTAAAGCACAGGAATCTGCAGTGGACTGAAAAAGGAAAATGTTAACTCATTTACTGTATTCAGCTTTTCCTTAAGTTATATTCTTAGGGCTTCAATCGTGGCCAAGAACTATTTTGAAAGAAGCAGATATGACCAAATAAAAATTAGTTTTAAACTTACTCTGAATAAGGAAAAACTGAGACTGCAATGTGAGCCCAACACAGAACGCGTTAGAGACTAGCTATAGCGGCTGGCACAGCAGTACTCTCACTCTTAGTATAAAGCCGAACTCATGAGCTCAGAGTGGCTGCTTCCTGAGGCTCATTTGTCTGGGTGTGGCTCCAGGAGACAGAATACCTCACTGCTCTGGGAGGAGCCTTGACAAAATTTATTCAAAGAGAACAAGTGACTTGGCTAACTGAGAAAAAAAATCCTCACTGATTTGTTCTCAGCGCCACCTAGGCATTTCCCAAGCTACTTGTTTCTTGGTGCCTTTTACTTTAAGGCAGCCCAGGCTGGTTGAGGAACCTTGCCTCCTGTCCTGGGAACGTCTACACTCCTCTCTAGCTCTCCTGCCTCCTGATACCCTCTCAATGTGAACAGCCTTTCTGGAGAACCTAACCCAAGGAAGACACTTGGTAGACTTTGTGCAGCATGGGACCCAATTCTGCACCCTGCTCCAGTGAAACCAGTCTTAGGGGAAGCTGAGTGAGGTATGGGCTTACCTTGGAACCGCGCTCATTAAAGATTATTTCCACATCTAGGATTTTGCCAAACTGCTGCAGAGACAAAAACAAAAACAGAAAACAAAATCCAAACCATTTATTTAAGGTTAGCCTTTGTTTAGACATTAGCTTTTCTTCTGAAGGAGACAGCTTTTCTCTTCTTTGAACTAGTGCTCATTTGACTTCAAGTTCCCATCCCCACCCCTGAGGCAGGGCGAGTGGTTTCTCCATTCCCTCAGGGGCACCCACATACACCTGTTGAGGCCACTGTCCGAGGACCTCACCAAGCTGCCCTACTACACCTGTGTGGCCAAGGCCTGGCCCTTTTCTAACTACTGCCTTAATTAATTTATTGTCTCAATTTTAAAAAGTTCTATTTTACCACGTAGAATCGGTACACTGTCAGGGAGATCTGCTGCTGTCCCACCTCCCTTAAAAATTATACAAAATTTAGGTAATAAACAAAATGGAAAAAGAAAACAGAAAAAAAGAGATGAACTATGGCCTTCTATGCTGTTCCTGAAGCATACAGACATGGCACCAGATGATGTCACACACTGCTTTTGTCTTTTGAAACTGTGGATGACTGATCCCAATAAATATGTATTTGCTGCAATTTCTATAGGTGACACAATGTTCTGTAGTACTTAAAACATTTGGACATAAAGGATGATTCCACTTATTTGCCATTTTACTAGTTCTGTAACAGATATCAGGAATATTTTTAAGTAGTGATCTGTTCAATAATTATTTAATTATCTTAGAGCTAAAAGATACAAAGCCACAAAGCTCTATTCTCATGTACACCTACCCAGAGATTATGCCCAGGAGGCACTAGTGGGACAACCTGCTGACCCACAGCCTGAGGGGGAGGCCGTGGGAACCTCCCTGGCAGCACTGAACCTGATCTGCCCTCCATTAACTGCTTCATTTGAATTTCAAACCAAATTATAAGAGGTTGGAGAAAAAGCTCTGAAAAATAGAAAAACATAAGCCAGAAATGCTGTTTTCATACTAAAGTGTTAGTGTCTCAATCAGTAAAACGTGCTCAATTTTGTGCCCAGTCTGTAAGAACTAACATGGAGTGTTAGCATTTTTAAAACCTTTCTTTATTGCACTCTCCACAACCCAGGGTCTTTTGTGTAGTCCTGGCCTGGCTGTCCTGAAACTTGCTTTGTTGACCAGGCTGTCCTTGAACTCAGAGTTCTGCTGCCCCTGCATCTCTGGCACTGGGATTAAAGGCATGCACCACCACAGCCCTGCCTCCATTGCATTCTTGTAAGTTTTTTTTTATATAAAAGTTTTGTTATTTGTGTGTGTGTTTATATGTGTGTGCCCATGAGGACCAGAAGACAGTGTTGGAACTCTTGGGCCTGGAGTCATGGGTGGTTGTGACTCAGCACAGGGTGCTGGGAACTGCACTCTGGATCTCTGCAACTGCAGCAAGAGCTCTAACAGCTGAGCCATTTCCCCAGCTCTTTCATAACAACTTTTTGGAGCAAGGTCTGCCCTCCTTTTATGGTTAAGAAGAACAGAGCTGAGGCAGGTGTAGAGGAAGCTCACAGAGCTAACTGAATGCAGCATGAATTCCTGCTCTTTCCCAGGGTTACTGTTTAAGGATGGACTTCAACCATGTGGGAGAAAAGAGACACCTGGATGTCTTTTGAAATGAAAAGGAAATTCCCACTTTATGCTTTAGGAAAAGGTATGAGCTATACTGCAGAATGGCTGAAGGGCCTAGGCAACTCTTGGGTGGCCACCATCCTTCTGGCTTAGGAGCAAACCCTGCCTGCCATTCTCTACTCTCAAGATCAGCTCTTTCTGTCTCTGATGGTCAGAAGAGAAACAAGCAGCTCATCCTCTCAGGGCTGCCTTCACCCACGTGACCTCAGACCTGGAGCTGCCCCTTTCTATTTCCATCGCCCTTCTCTCTAAAGATGGAAAACAGCTTGTCACTGTGGTATGTGGCAAAGTTCTTTAAGTACTCTAAGAATGTCATTACACCTCAACTCTGACCTTTTCTTTAGTGGCAAAAGTATACCCAGATACTCAGCTGTAACAGACCTTGGCTCTGCATCTTACCACCATGAAGTAGCATGGCCAATACAGAGCAGGGCATCTGTTCTGACAAAAAAAGCCAGTCAGCTGTCCTCATGAACTGTTTAGGGAATTATTGACTATTTCTTGTCCCAGGTCAAGTTAATTGCCAAAATAAAACAGACGGGCTTAGAAAAAATCAGCAGCCACTCACCTTCAGCAACATGAACTCGTGCTATGACAGTTTTGTGTTTGATGGTGATTTGTGGAGGATATAAAGAGTTGAAGAAGCTCATGGGGTGGGGAACCAGTGCTCCATGGCATATTTTACACACTGGCCTTGACACCAGTGAGGGAGGAAGGAACGAAAGCCCCGAGTATCACCTGTTTTTACAGATGTTACTTCATTTTCTTCTAACACTCAAGGTAGAGATGTTTAATTATAAATATCATCTAAAAAACACTCCATTTTTAGATATAAACTTCAAATCAAGGTTTAAAAAGAGATTATATAAATTTCCTAAGGTCCTAAGTAACTAGGATTTGATCCTGGGCTCTTTAAAATCCCATTCCTATCTGCTGCATTTAGATGGGTCTCCTGCAGAACTGAATTATCAGCATTGCATGTGTCCTGAGAGAGTACAGAGGTAGACAGCTGCACTAGTCACCCTGAACAAGAGAAGTAAGGAGGACAGTGAGGGGGGAGGTGACAGGACCTTGTACAGTGCATAGCTCACACTGCACTCTGGGCTGTGCAGTATTCTTTAGGCTCCCAGAGGGTTTCTAATGCACCTATAGGTTTAGGAATCACACTGTAAAAGACTGGATGTTTGCTCTTCTAGTGAAACCAAGACTATTACTGACATGTTTACTAAAGTTGGTGTGTGAGGAAGGTGGCCATCTCAGTGTTTTAGACACTGGATGTCACATCTTACAAGAACCACCTTGGTCCTAGACAATAGCTGCATGCAGCTTGTGTGTTGATGTGACAACCAGAAATGCAATTGTCTGGGGCAGGTAAGGTGACCAGGAAAGGTTTCCAGACAGACAACAGTGAGTCAAGGTTCTCTTAACTTCCTTACTGTTTTACCATGAAGTTCTAGTGACTAACAATACCTCTGGTGGATTAAGTTGTTTTAATTAAATACATAAAATGATAACAGAGACTTACCCCAAACATCTGCCGGAGGTCAGGGTCCCGGAAGCGGAAGGGAATATTAGAGACATGTAGTCGCTTGGGCGTGGATTTACTCTCTGAATTTTCACTACTTTGTGTCTGTGACTGTTGTCCGTCTGTCTGTGCTCCACCTTCTGTCTGCTAAAGAGACAAGTAAACAAGGAACAATGAAAGCCTGCAGTGATCTCCTAAGACGTTGGGAATGTATTTCTGCTCCACTGCAGTAACTCCTTTTAAAGGAGAAAAGGCCCGAGATGTCATTGCTCAAAATGTTTCTAGTCTACAAACAAAATTTGGGTCTTCTTATTATTTTTAGTACATTAGCAAAATGGGGTACAGGTAGTGAACTCTATGTGGTTTGCTGAAGCCCACATGGAGACATAAAAATAGTCCTTCTTTTCTCAGGCTTTGAGTAGAGCTTTCTATTTTGAGACCTTTATGTTTTGAAAACAAAGCATCCTTTGTGCTTGGCTGTAGAGGTCACTGCCTCTTTAGCTCTATCACCTCAGACTCTCAAGGAAACCAGTGGGACAGAGCTCTAACGTTCTATTCTACTCCTGACGGGTTTTAGAGTTTAGTATGCTGCTGTCAAAAGTACTGTGAGGTATCTCTTACGAGCGTAGGAAAACATGCCGATGGCAGTCTATTTGCCTAAAACGTGGGCAGCTTGACACTTGGAATTCATCCTTATTTTCATCTCTCTCCACTCTGGTATTAGGGACCCTCCTCATGGTTCCACTCTAAGGCTTTATGGGACCCTCGATATTAGACAACACACTGGTCTGTTTCCATGGTGACAGAGCATGAACACCCTTTCCTTTTAAATCTTACTGTGTCTTTTTGAGCACATGCACAGGGATGGGTATGAACCATCTCGCCTGCCTCAGGGAGTAAACAGTTTCAATGGAACACAGCAGATACAAGTCTGATCTAATTTTTCTCCACACAAAGTTCTCTAAGTTCCTAAGTTGATGAGCACTATTTGATAGGCATTTACATTTTATACACATTCCTTGTACTCCTCATCTGGTTAATTTAGCCTTGTATTTTTACCATTCCATATACAGTGCATGCCAACCCTGACAATTTGCTCTTGAGGACTGAAACAGCTGCTCCTGTTGTCTGACTTGAGACAGGCTGAGTGCAGTGATTCTTCTGGGCACATAGGAAGGCTCTTGGCTTGTGTTTAGGTTTAAGACCCTGAGTCAGAAGTGTTTTTTGGAAGTCAATGACTTAAAATATAAAGGATAATCAAGAATTAACTTAGAACAAACATTTGATTTTTAAGTATTAGTCTAAAGATGGCAACTTTGTACTTCGTTACATATAGGCCTTTGCAGGTGCCTTAAATGTGAAATGGCTTATATAATGTAAAAAATAGCAAAAAGGGCTGGAGAGACGGCTCAGCAGCTAAGAGCGCTGACTGCTCTTCCAGAGGTCCTGAGTTCAAATCCCAGCAACCACATGGTGGCTCACAACCATCTGTAATGAGATCTAATGCCCTCTTCTGGTGTGTCTGAAGAGAGAGACAGTGTACTTACACATAATAAATAAATAAATCTTAAAAACAAAAAACAACAAAAAAAAATAGCAAAGAAGGATGGACAATGCTTTGGGAAAATGTAAGGTTTTCAGCTGCCAATGGGAGCACAAGGCAGAGTAAAAACAAACTCCAAGCAAAGACAAAATAGCATCATGGGTACCAGCACAATCAAAGCAAGAAACATCAACTGTAACAAAAGCGTATTCAAACACCTTTCCATTTGCCTCTTCTCTCTCACAGCTGGACCACATAAACCTCTCCAAACCCTAAAAGCACCAGATTTAATCTGCAGAAAGCCAATGTGCCACACAAAACTAAAAGATTGGTTCGGCAAGCTCTTAGCCAGTTTTACATATGACTTACATGTAGCCTGCCATGGTGCACGAATACTGGCAGGGTAAGTAGGGAGGAATGATTACTTCTGAGGCTGCTGATGGAGGCTCCTAACTGTTGTTCTTGAGGGCTCTTTTCTGTCTTAAAGACTAAACTGTAGAAGGTTATAAGCTACCGTGGCTGATTCTGCAGTCGGCAGCTAACACTTTATTAACTCTAGAAAAATGTAACAGCCATTTCCAGAATTTTTAAGTCTTCTAAGGTAATTTAAAATGGAGATTTACTGGAAAGGCTATGGTGGTGGTGGTATAGGCTTTTAATCCCAGAACTCACAAGGCAAAGGCAGGTGGATCTCCCAGTTTGAGGTCAGCCTGGTCTAGAGAGTGAGACCCTGTTTCAAAAAACACCAAGCAAGCAATCAACCAACGAAATAAACAATCAAATAAATATTTAGCATCAGTAAAAATACACAAATCAGGGACTGGAGAGATGGCTCAGTGGTTAAGAGAACTTGCTCTTGCAGAAGATCTGAGTTTGGTTTCCAGCAGCCACATGGTGGCTCTTAACCCTCTGTGACTCCAGTTCCAGGGATTCTGATGCTCTCTTCTGGCCTCTGCAGGTGCCAGGTGTACTTACAGTCATGCAGGGAGACACTCAAGACACTGAAATCATAAGCACAGGGCTGCATGAATCTCCATCAGAAAACACTCACAAATCAGAGTAAGAAGCAGGGCCTACTCCAGCCCTCAGTTCTTGCCAAAGTCATCACTGTGCTAATTTGCACACCTGCCTTCCCTTCCTTAAGGTGCCCCGCTGCATAAACAAACACCATCTATCTGAGTCGCAGCAGCCTGTTAACAGTAATGCTCCTGTGAGCATCTCATTCCTGCCTTTTGGTACTGGCTGAATACACACCCGGGACTGGGCCAGTTCGGTCAATGGCATGTGCACATTCAGCCTTAGTAACCCACCCAATCCAAAGTGGCTCTGCCATGCTGAACTCATCCCTGCTGGCATGTGCTGGAGGTCAGGCAACACAGCTCTTGGAGCTATTCTAGGGGAATCGACAGCTTCACGGTAAAGCTTTTCATACATTTCTGGGACACAGGTACTTTCCTGTGAGATACCTATACAAATCCTTTATCCATTTTCAATTGGGATGTTAGATTTTGCTTATGATTGTAGATGTTCTTTATAAAACAAGTAATGAGCCCATAAATACATGTGCTTCAATGACTCTAACGATTATTTTACTTACTGTGTGAATGGTGTATGTGTGCTGTGTGTGGGGCTGCCCTCGTCTATCTCCCCAGTCATCTCAACACTGGCCTCCAGGTAGTGAGGCTCTGTCTCCTGGGAAAGGGCTTCAGATTGTCTTTCCTCTCTTCTTATATCACTTGGATCCCTTCCCTGCTCCTCTTACATGATTTTACTTTAAAGAAGAAATTCCCTACAGGATAACAGGAACTATTTCGTGAATGCACACAGGATGCTAGACCCGACATAACTTTACTAGCTGTCAGATGCTAGCTAAGTATTTTAATGTAAAGTTTCAATAACCCTACATACTAGGTAACTCAAGCATGGTAGGTGCTATTTTCATTCTCACTTTCCTGACAAGGAGTTTGAGGAACAAAAGACTAAGAGAATGAGCCAGCGAATGAGGAGCCAAAGCAGATAGCTAGAGTTTGTATGAGGTGAAGTAGAACAACTCAGGAGAGGCCCAAAGAAGCCAGACTGAATCAGTTAGTGTGGAGAGGCCTTTGGGCCAGAATAGCAGAGTTGAATCAGCCAGCCAGAGACCAGAACGAGCGAGGAAGGGATGAACTTATTCACCAGTAAGTCTCAGAGACTGAAAGGATTCTAGGCCTAGATAAGACTGTATGGAGTCTAGAAGCTTCCAGGACTAGGCCTAGGTTAGCAGACAGACGGGAAGCCTCCAAGATGACATCAGTTGAATCAAATCTACAGCTTCAGTCCCTGGCATCAACTCCTGTAGCATTCCCTTGAGAGAGCTCATGGCTGTATGAAGAAAAGCATACGTGGTTCCTGTACTATGTATGTTTTCAGTGGGTAGAGGGGTCAAGGTTCCATATGGGTCCTTTCTACAGGGCCCTTACCGCCACTGTCGGCAGCACAATGGGAAGGAACTGGTTCTGGAAGTGCATAATTCAGTACAGATCCTAGAGGTGGGGAGGGGTTCAAGCTGCTGGAGAGTCAGCACCCAGGAGCTATCATGTGAACTGCTTGTTCTTTTTTTTTTTTTTTTGAACTGCTTGTTCTTTAGAGGAGTTTTTTCCATGCTAGTCTTGAACTCCTGGCTCATGTAGTCCTCCTGCTTCAGCCTCCCAAGTACTTGCCACTGCCCTGGCTGAGATTAGGTAATTATCAACAGTTTCTATTTGGGTAGATTCACAATCTACACTTTTATATTTCAGTCTCATATTATTCCAATCCAATTGGAGTTAAGAATGTGATGTGTGGGGGTTGGGGATTTAGCTCAGTGGTAGAGCGCTTGCTTAGCAACCAAGGCCCTGGGTTCAGTCCCCAGCTCGGAAAAAAAAAAAAAAAAAAAAAAAAAAAAAAAAGAATGTGATGTGTGTACACGCACACATGTGCGCGCACACTAGGTGTGGGCTATGGTGTCTCCTTTACAAGTCCAGAATGTGATGCACGTGTGTGCACACAGTAAGAATGTGCTATGGTGCCTCCTTTATGAGCCCAGGATTGGACTCACTAGGCATACAGAGCAAGTGCCATTTCAGCCTTGTGATGAGTTTAGTGCCAATGTAAAACCAATTGGAAAGATCATAGCCTTTAAATGCAGGTAAGTGATAACTTTAGAACATCTATGAATGCACACATGAACACACTGAAAAGCACAAAGCAGCATGCCTCTAAGAAAAAGCCTGTGGTATCAGACATCAGCTGGTGCTCTGTGGGAAATCTGGGGACACTAAGAAACACAGTCATGGGGTCCTGGCTTTCTAAGAAGTGAACTCACTTTTCCCAACCTTGCATGTCTCACACACATCACCCGTTTGCTCAGTCATCCACCCCACCCCCCACACTTTGGAATAAATACAAGGCCTTGTTATAACCCAGGCTGGCCTTACTCACGATCCTCCTGTTTCTAGCTCTAAAGCGCTGGGATTTCTGAAATGCATTATCATGTACCTATTTATCTTAAAACCCACTATGGAAATCCTGATACCAGAATGAATCTTAGGACACAAGATGATGACAGCTTAGTAACTTGCACTGATATGTCAGTGTCTTAGTCGGGATCACCATTGCTGTAACGAAACACCAAGATCAAAAGCCACATGGAAAGCAAAGGGCTCATTTCACTATACAACACAGTGGTTCTCACCCTTCCTAATGCTGTGACTCCTCCTGTGGTGGTGAGCCCCAACCACAACATTACTTCACTGCTACTCCGTAACTGTGACTTTGCTATGTTGTAATGTAATGTAACTGTAATGTAAATGTCTGCTATGCACATGGTCTTAGGTGAGCCCCATGAGAGAGATGAAAGCCACCTACACAAATCACTGAACCAACAGGGTAGAAGCCTGGAGGCAGGCGTGGATGCACAGCCATGGAGGGAGGGTGCTGCCTACTCACTCACTTCCCACTGTTTGCTCGGCCAGCTTTCTGACACAACTCAGGACCACCAGGCCTCTTCTCCCAGGACTGCAGCTTGTGTCTAGTTGACAAAAAACTAGCCAGGACAGTCAGAAATTCATATACAACATCACATACAAACAGTACTTTAGCCACCGTGCTGAGTGCTGTCTGTGCCATGCACCACGATAAGAATGTGAGTCACTTCTCCAGTGAATCCAGAAAACCCTCCCAGGAGGGACCATTACTTATGTTTCTCAGTCAACCCTACTCTGATAAACCCTTTTAAAAGCCCCTAAATGTTCACTATAGTTCTATCGCCCTGGCTGTGAGATGTAGAAGAATGGGTTGGTAAGCCACAGCATTACTGTTTCTAGTAATTCTTTTGGCTTGGTCTCGTTAAGTGGCAAGGGCAGGCGAGTGTGGCAACGATGGTGTTCCAAGCAGAGCAGCAGGTATGGAGATAGTTCTCATAACTACAATAGTATCTCGGCTCCCACATGGTCCAAAGACATTTTTTCTATCACCTGGTTGTAACATTCTGCAGCAATTCTTGATTTCCACACTAGGAAATGGATACCCTATTTACCCACACTGAAGCAGCCAGATGACTCACAGGCTTCAGACGGTGAAAGATACAAAACATTCTTTTTATGAGAACACTGATAGAGGATGTAGGTATTTTATGTAGACTTAATGTATTCTACCTACTTTTTAGTTTTTGAGGCAGACAAGACCCATGGGTGCCTGAGAAGTGAGAGCCTCTAATGACAGACCAGAAACATACTAATGAGAGCTCCTCTGCAGGCTGAAGGTAAGAGGACCCAGGAACAGAAAGCACGGAAGAATGGAAGCAGGGAGCCGACTGCTAAGTGCTACACTTTGGTTGCACTGATAGCAGGCCAACGATCTACAAGGCATCATCAAGTGTTATCATCAGATACAGGCAAGTCCAAGTGTTAGTAAGCCAATTATGAGAAAGTGGCTTTGATCCCAGAGAAACGGTACACAGCAGAGCCAAGAACCTATGAGGATGGAGGGCAGACAGTAAGAGGTCTGGGTTCCTGTCAGTTAGAAGTGTGTGCAGAGACCTGGCCCAGGAGACTCGGCTAATGTATATGGCTATGCAGCCATTTCCTCAGTGTTTTCCTTTAACTCATCAATCACTCAGTGCAACGCCTTTATCCATCCGAAAATCAAACTCCAAATTTACACTGACACATGATACTGGGCCTTACATCCAGGCCTACTCCAGCTGAGTCTCTACTAAGCTCACACTGAGCATGGCTGTTTCCGAAAAGCCTTGTCCACACCAAATACACTGTACTCAGAACAGCATGCTGTAACTCTAAGCATGTGCCAAGCTTTAGCATCAATAGAAAGGATTCATGTACATTCTTACTTCTACTCTCTAGCCTGGCCCCTTTCAACTAACTTTACGTTACAAGGTATAGCCTGTGGATTTTTATACCCACGAGTATTTTTCATTATGAGAAATATTTTAAAACAGAAATTTACATTGAAGTCACAAGTCTACTGTTAACATAACATTTTTATGAAAAAGCAACTATTTTCCAAAGCAATATTAGTTAAATATTAGTGATCTTCACAACATGAGCATTTGTTCTACTTGATACATTGTTCTGACCCACAGACTGCTGAGAAAGGGAGTCAGGGATTTAACAGTCCTCTTGGAAAACTGTGGGTTATCATCTTGGATAAAGTACCCACACTTGACAAGTTGTGGTTTTTGCTGGTGATGTACTCCGGGCCTCACTCACACACACTAAAGCGGCAAACATTCGACGGCTGAGCCTACATCCTCAGCAGCAGTCTCTGGAAGGCTAATGGCAATGCCAAATCAAGCCAATAAACTTCTCATGCTATTTCTTAAGCTACTGTTGACTGGACAGTAATTTGTGTGCATCTTTCACTCATGCATGATTTTGTAACATTTAATGTTTGTAAATGGTGAAAATTGTTGGGTTTGCTAATTAGGCAGTATCTATCTATCTATCTATCTATCTATCTATCTATCTATCTATCTATCTATCTATCTATCTATCTATGTTTTGCAAGACATGGTTTCTCTGTGTAGCCCTGACTGTACTGGAACTAGCTCTGTAGAGCTGGCCTCAAACTCGCAGAGCTCCACCCTCCCTGCCTCCTGAGTGCCAGGACTAAAGGCGTATGTTCCCACTGGATATTTCACTATATCACCCCCAATCACCCTATTTGCTAATATCAGTACTGATCCCATTGGGAAACTCTTCAAAGTACAGTCAGAGATCCCTAATGATAGGCATACAGAGTGTGGGGCAATTTCATTGCTATGCAAACATCAAAGCTACATCAAAGCTACAACAGCCCACTGCATACTTAGGCTTTAGAGCAGTGGTTCAACCTTCCTAATGCTGCGACCCTTTAATATAGTGCCTCATGTTGTGGTGACCCCAACCATGAAATTATTTTCATTGCTGCTTCATTACTGTAATTTTGCTACTGTTATGGACCATAATGCAAATATGATATGTAGATGGTCTTATGTAACCCCTGTGAAAGGGTTGGTCACTGGACCCCTGAAGGGGTAGTGACCCACAGGTTGAGAACTTGATAGCAGAAGCTGGCTGGGAGCTTCTGACCCTGTTGCCTCCATTTTCAATAACTGGAATAAAAACATGTCACCATGGCAAGGTATATTTTAACAACTCTTGGAATAACACTAAAGTTTAAAAACAAACACTGTACAGCCATACTGAACATTTTCTTTTTATCTACAATGGTTAATGTTGTCAATTTGATACAACCTAGAGTCACCTGGGAAGGGGGTGTTGTCTTAAGTTAATTGACATGGGAAGACCCAGCCAGCTAGGTATGGGTGACATCACTTCCTGCCAGGGTCCTGAATTGTAGAAGAGTAAAGAAAGTGCTGAGCACAAGTAAGCACGCATACATTCATTTCTCTCAGTTCTTGACTGTGAATATAACAATGTGGGCTGGCTATTTAAAATTCCTGCTTGGGCTTCCTCACACTGATAAACTATAACCTGGAACTGTAAGTTGAAATATACCCTCTTCTCCAAGTTGCTTTTGGTAGGTGTTTTACTACAGAAAATAAATTAGGATAATATCCTTGTCATGGTTTGAATATGCTTGGCCCAGGGAGTGGCATTATTTGGAGGTATGGCCTTGTTAGAGTAGATGTGTCACTGTGGGCATAGGCATAGGCTTAAGACCCTCATCCTAGCTGCCTGGAAGTCAATATCCCACTAGCAGTCTTCAGATGAAGATGTAGAACTCTCAGCTCTGCCTGCACTATGCTTGCCTGGATGCTACCATGCTCCTGCCTTGATGATAATGAACTGAACCTCTGAACCTGTAAGCCAGCCCCAATTAAATGCTGTCCTTATAAGACTTGCCTTGGTCATGGTGTCTGTTCACAGCAATAAACCCTGACTAAGACAATCCTTATTCACTGCTTTACTTAAAAATTTTAGCTTTTTATTATATTTCAAGCTTATTTATTAGAACCTAAGACACAAGACTAGAGAATTGGCTTAGTGGTAAAAGTACTGGCTGTTTCTCCAGAGAACCTGGGTTCAATTCTCAGCACCTACATGGTGGCTCACAATTGTCTCCAACTCTAGTTCCGGGGGATCTGACACCCACTTCTGGCCTTCATGGGCATTAAGCACATATATGGTACATAAATGCAGGCAAACACTTATACACATAAAATCATAAAATAAATTAAAAAAATCCCAATCACAGACAACACACATCATTGCATGGCCAACACAGAATCAGGTACTGAAATATCCCCATATCTTGCCCTACTATTAATGTCTCCAGGGGCAATTAAGAACATGAAAATGTCATCTTCTAAGACAACAGAGTCTTCTTCAGGTGGTTACGTGGGTTACGAGAGTCTTACTTAGATGTCTGTTCTGCAAACTACAATACAGGCTGGCATGGCACGACATCAACTCAGACCTTCTGTGGTTCCCTGTATAAGACACACACAAGACCAAGCAGTTAACAGTCTAGTACGAAGCAGGGAGGGGCTCAAGAGCCCAGAGCTACATTTAAGGAGCTACTGATAGTTGCTGCCCCCTGGCTGAGGAGGAGTTGCTTTTCATCTGACCATGCTGAAATGGATGTCTCTATATTCACTGGTTTATGAGCAGCACAAATTAGACACAAAATTGGGACCGAGTGAGCAGTGGATCTTGGAAGAAGACAGCACAGAAACACAGAGGGTTGTGTTCACGCCAAGATCAGTCCAAATACACAGCGTCTTTCAGCAGGACTCTATAGCACCTATGTCGCTGGGTAATAGACATTTTCTGGCTCCATTATAATATTCTTTTCTTTTAAAGATAGGGTCTCACTATATAACCCTGGCTGGTCTGGAACTTGCTATGTAGACCAGGCTTGCTTCAGACACAGAGACCCGCATGCCTCTGACACACCCAGCCCTGAGATAATCTTAAAGGACCACAGTCCTACATCTGGCCCATCACTGACTATTGCCATACTGTTTCTGAGTATACCAAGCTCACAGGGGACACAAAATTTTCTGATATTTGTAGGGAAGTTTGAATGAATTTCCTCCTTAATGAGAGTCTACTCATTCTCAGGAAAATGTCTGCCACATATTCAAATAGTTTGCCCACCAGTGGTTCCTGTATGGAAAGACAGCCTGAGTTCAGCCTGCAGCACAGTCACAATGCTCTCGCTTGCAGCATTTTGAATAGAAAACAGACAATATGAACACCTTTCATTTTCCTATAGGGAATATGAAAAGAGCAGTTACTCGGTGGTGGGAACTGAGGCATCAGTAGCTCTCTCTGTTTCCCCAAGGACCTTCTTGAGTTTGTTCCTTTTGTTCTGTGCATCTGTGACATGCAGAGCACAGCTACTGCCACCAGCACAGTTCACTGTCACTGTTGGATTCCTGCTAAGGCACTGGCAATTTGACTTACTATTGTGTTTTGACTGATGGCAAAAGCCAACAAATGTAGTGAAAATGGCAGGTGTTCCATTGTAAAATCATGGAAACTGTTTAACCCAGAAGTCCCTTTAGGAAAGTCTTGGGAACTGTCAGTTATCTGTGACCACACAAGGAAAAGCACTGCCACAAACAAATGCCCCACCCTGTATTCTCCTCCGACCCACTGCAGGCTTTCCTTTGTTTGTTTGTCAGGTATAGGGATACAGGACCTGACTGAGCCACCTCTCCAACCCTGATCCTGTATTTCTAAAACCTTACTACGAAGCAGTCACAGAAGTTAATTTTACAACTAAGGTCTCTCCCATTAAAAGTCTTTTGTTTTGTTTTTAAAAGGGGTAGGCATTAGGCTTTTGAGAAAAATATAATCCATTAGATAGAATTTTAAAACCCAACTACTTCAAATGCTTTGGCTACTTAAGCTTGCTGTCCTTTAGAGACATATCGGCACACACAGGAACTGGACTCATGTCCTCTCTGCAGGCCAGGGGGCAGCCCCTAACTGCTAGTGTTTTGCCAGAGCACAACAAGAGGCCAGATGACCATCAGAACACGCTGTCATCTTAAAGGCAGACCAAATTTCTAGCCTGATGTTAAGATTAATTTCTAAAATTCATTTAAAAAAGAAAACCTCTAGAACTCAGTGCCCAGTTCTTGTCTTTGAATGAGAAGTCCTTTCTTTCCAACAAGACAGGACTATCCAACCCAACCCAAGCAAGAGCTGTACCTATAACAGTGCAGCTCATAGCCATAAGCAGCTCCAACACAGGCCAGGCGTAGTGCACACCTCAATCCCAGGGCTCAGGAGGCTGGGGATGTAACTCAGAGGCAAGCACTTGCCTAGCTGTCATCAAAGTTCCGGGTTAATCTGTGGCCCAGCCATGATGAGAAGACCTGAGGTGCTCATGCATTCTAGTTTACGTTCACTATACTCCAGGTCAGGTGACTGCATCCGCTTCATTTCACAGAGAAGGAAAGTGAAACCCAGAGCTAACACAATTTACTCAAGACACTCTTCAACCAACTCATGGCTAACTACCTGCCTACTTACGTTACTTGTCCAATTCTGGATTCTTGAAGTTACTTCCTCTATATAGTCATCATGACCCCTAGTACAAACCACACATGACTCACTGTACCTGTGGCCACTCTCACTCCACTGCCTGCATTCCTGCCTTGGCTGCAAGATCATGTTCTACTCATTTCATACCCTTCCTTAAAACCTCCAACCAAGTCCCGCATTCTCATCACAGTGTTCAAAAGCTCTTACCAACATGTGCTCCTTGTGCTTGTGATTTTTCTCCTACAGGCCTTCATCAGCCCCCCCCCCCCACCGAACTTTGACCAAATGGGAATCCATTCTTTAGTCTAGACATTTTGATTTCTTCTCTCCAACCTTGAACCAAGAACTGATTTTCTTAATCCTTCGTACCAACATCTACTCAGGCCTGAATTTCTACTGCTGACATAAATGTAAGACCCAGATCAACTAGAATCTTTATGGGGAAGCCCAGCTTCTCCCTCCTGAGCACATTTGTATCTTGTTGCATCTTTTCTCCAAGCAGCATAGAGTGTTGCACTCTTTGAGATATTATGGGATGCAGAGATGAACACAATAAAACTTTTCTTTAGAGGCTTCAGAATGCCAAGAAGGTTTTCTGGTAATAATGATACCTATACAGGCCGAGTGACAAGATGCTCGCAGTTTGCAAAGATTAATAAATATGCATACAATCTATTTTCACTGGATCCGAGTGGTGAAGGCACAAGATCCAGAATTCCCCACTTGGGCTATTTTACAAGCCACAGTCAAACAATTTGAAGAAGCATTTTAAACTGAAAGGTGCTATGCAAACTTAGGCTATGATTAATTAATTTGCTTCCTATCTGCCTCTTGGATTTAATTGGCCATATGAACTGCTAGACTGTTTTATGAGACACATAAGCAGATGGTAAAAGTTTAGTAGAATAAATGTTAGATCTAAGTTTTACAGCTCTACTTAATCCCTAAGCAATGCATCCCCATCTCCTACAAACGTGGAAGGAGGATGAGGAGAGAACTCAGATACTGGCAGCAACAGGTGGCAAATCAGTAAGAACCTAAGAGGACACAGTGGGAGCTGTGGCTGTGCTGACTGGGGTGAGGAATGAGTCAGTCAGACAGCTAAAAGGGAGATCCCAGGGTGGAGGTGGGGTGGGGAGACCACAGAAAGGCTAAAAACCCTCCTTTTCCTGGGAGGCTGCAAAATAACAGGTCAGAGGGGGAAGGGATGAGAAGATAGAAACAATGGAAGGAACCCAGGGCAGACTTGAGAATGAGCTGGCTCAACTTTGTGTGTACTCCAGAAGGAGATGCTTCTGCCTTCTAGCAGGGGAGGGATGGGAGGAGGGTGGAGAGAGAGGGAGGAGGGAGGGAAGGGGAGAGAGAAAGGGAGGGGGAAAGGGAGGGGGAGAGGAGAGGGGAAGGAGAGGGAGGAACAGTACCAGGCAGAAGCATCAGTGTCCTTGCAATGGGGATGTGGTTCTACTGTGGACAAACTACATACTCTCAGGGAAAAAAAAAAAAAAAAAAGACAGAGTTACTACTTATAGAAAGCAGGAAACTGCAAAGTATGACCCAGATTCAAAACATTAGCAGTAACCAGAAGTGGACCCAGGCCCAGATGCTGGATTGAGCATGATGCCACTGTAGCATATACAAATACAACTAAGGAATTAAAGGAAAATATCACAAGCAAGTGCACACACACACACACACACACACACACACACACACACACACGTATCATGAGAGAAGCAATTCCAGAATTGAGAAGTAATATAAATAAATTCACTAGACACAGAAACAAGATGGAGTCCATTGTCCCTTAGTTCCTCCACCACCATCACCCAGTCCAAGATCAAAGAAGTCTTAAGAATGTCTTGAAATGGAAAAATAGAACAGTCTACCTCCTTTTTGGTTTCCACTTAAAAGAACTTTTACAGGGAAAGTTATAGTTTAAACACAGAATGAAGAAACCCTGAAAAATCAACTGTCTTAGCTTCCAACTTGAAAAACTAAAAATGGGCTGGAGAGATAGCTCAGTGTGGAGCACTATCTGCTCTTACAGAGGACCTGGGTTAGATTCCCAGCGCTCACATGGCAGCTTACCACCACCCGTAACTCCAGTCCTAGGGCATCTGATGCCTGTCTGGCCTACTAGGGCACAGCACACATGTGGTGTATAGACGTGCAGGCAGACACCCAACATATAAAATACAATGCAAAGGAGGAGGAGTCACACACCAAACAGGAAGGAGGAAGACGGTGAAGGTCAGAATGAGACAGTAAGCTTTAGGATTGGGAGACAGCTCAGATAGGTAGGCGCTTGCCTCGCTAGTGTGAGGACCTGAATTCAATCTCCAGAACTGCCTATAATTTCAGCTCTGGGGAACCCTGTTGGTCGGACAGCCTTGCCTACACAGTGAGTTCCAGGCTAAGGAACAAACAAGATAGGTGGCTCCCATGGAACCACAGCCGATGTTTTCTGGTCTCCACCTGCAGGTACACACACATGTATGGTACATATGTGCCTCTACATGAACATACACCTACATACTCACACACAAACAAATAGAAACTTTATTTTGTAGACTGATCAGAGAAGACATAAATCATTAAAACTGAGGAGAGCCATGTAACTAAGAGCTTTTCACCTGCATATGAGTTCCCCGAAATAACAGCTCTGAGACTTCTTAAATATGAATAAATGCCTAGGCCAACAGCCTTGGCTCTGTTCCCCAGCTTGCTCATAACTTAATTACCCATTATTCTACTCTAAGTCATGCCACATGGTGGGTTACCAGGTCTTCAGTTTCATACAACTGTCTTTTCAGAGTTTGGAGAAAACCTTCCCTACACCTGTCTCTATCCCAGAAATTCAATCCCTCTCTCCTGGATGTCCAGTTTCTAATTCTGCTTCAGCTTATTGGCCAAAGGGATCTTTATTGACTTAATGTACTGAAAAGTCCATACATCGTACAAAAGTTTCGTCTACAGACAGGCATGATGGTACATGCTTTTAATCCCAGCATTTAGGAAGCAGAGGCAGGTAGACCTCTGTGAGTTCTTAGGGCCAGTTTGATTTACATAGCAAGTTCCAAGGAAGCTAAGGCTACACAGAGAAATCCTGTCTCAAGGAAAAAAATGTATGCATGTATGAGTGTGTGTGAAGGAGTTGGGGGACAGTGGCACACTCCTGTAGTCTCAGCACCTGTGAGGGAGAGACAAGAGCCACTATTCCCATCCATTAGGATGTACCTCACTTCTTTGTCTTAAAATATAAGGGGCTATTATGATCTCTGGAAAATAAAAAGGAATCATATATTGTTATGATTATGTTTTGAGATCATGTATTATGAACAAGGCTAGCCTGGAATTCCTTTGGCTCCCAGGAATGACCTTAAACTTGTGAGCTTCCTTCCACCTCTGAGGGCTTGGGTTATAGGTATGCACCATCATGTCCGGTTTTATGCAGTTCTGAGGAATGAAACCCATGGCTTCATGTATGTAAGGCACGTACTCATAAGCTGATTTATATGCCCAGTAATTTTGTATTAGTGAAAATCAACTCTAGTAATTTTCTACTTGTGAAAATTGACTCAGAGAAAATAGTTTCCCAAAAAGACACACAAAAGACTGAAACTGTTCCCCAAAGGATAAAAGACAAAACAACAAAAGCAGAAATGAAGAAACAGCAATAACAAAGACCACTGACTATCCTACAACTGGAGTGGGTGCTAAAATATCAATAAGACTGGGATAGATTTTTCCACTTTCTAGTCCTTTGGTAGAAGCAGTTGTTCTAGTGAGTCTGTGAGCTCACTGTCATCTGAAAGGCACGGAACACAGCTGACAGAGCAGCTTGTGCAGCCCACACCCAAACAAATGCTACAAGAAGCCTCTCGTTAACTCTCAGACCCAGACTCTTCCTTCAAACCAACTGTCCATTACTGCACGTTACTTATGGGTGTAAAATTATGTGTCTACACAGAAGTAGCCATCATAGGAAAGATGGCATGTTTTCAAGTAAATATGGTTTTTGTTTTTCCCATGGAGGTGTCTAATTGTCTGAAAATTAAGTGAAAGCCTTTGCAGGCTCTGTGCACATGATACAAGGGAGAAGTTTAGTTTCTAGAAGTGAGTCTTTTCCAGATGCTTGAAGTCTGAATAAGGTGCCCTGTGCTAATCTGGTGCCTTCTAAACAGGACAGCAGCTTGATGCCGACAAGCGTGCATTTCACTTGGAACCCCACCCACAGACCATCGGTGACTGCAGCTATGGTGAGGTAGGTGTGTATCTGGTTCGCTTGGGACACTTTCTTCCCTTTGTCAAGTGGTAAGGGTGAAGTCAGAGAGGTGGGTTGCAGCTGGAGACTAGAAAACCAAGTGCAGAGCTTGGATGTTTTTCTAACTGTACTAGATTATTAAAGAGGTGGCAGAAACACCCATAGCATAGACGAGAAAAAACAAAAGATCAAACACACACACACACACACACACACACACACACACACACACACACACACACACACACCCACCCCATTGTGGCTGCTATGAAGCCTAGACTGGAAACTAAGAAAATTCTTAGAAGCTGTGATAAGGATGCTGAAGGTCAGCTCTCCATCACTGATGGGTTCTGTGGCAGGGGTGTGGCCTGGGAGGACTGGGAAGTGAGTAATCAGGGTCATTATATGAAATTCCCAAATAATCAATATAAATACTGTGCTTGAGAAAACAGAGGCAGTGGCAGCTTGCGAGCGCAGTGTGCATGTCCAGCACCCTTTATACTTGTAAGTTTCAGACAAGATCTTGTTAATGAATCATAGCTGGCTTTGAATTCTCTTTGTAGCTCCAGTACACCTTAAATTATGGCAACCCACCTGCCTCAGACTCCTGGGTTGCAAAGATACAAGCCTGTGCCACCAAGTTCATGAGAAACTCTTGTAATGTTCTTGACAGCTTTTGAGGTAGGCATTATGACCTTCCTTTTCTTCTATTTCAAGGCAAAGGAACATTAAATAACTTGCCTAAACTCATTCTTCTGAGGCCAGGCTGTGATTTAATCTCTAGTCAGCTGAATCAACCCCAAGCGGCTGGCAGAAGAGCTCCGCCCTCCGTCCTCCGCCTGGGAGAAGACGAGAACTGAGCTGTGCACTACTGTACTTTACACCACTGTGGAACTGCGCTTGCTAACGTCCTTCATGACTGAGGGTAGACATGAAGAGTGAGGACCGGTGACACCTGTCTTTGGCTTAAGTAACGAGTGAGTTGGTGGTGTAAGGATGCAGAGAAGGCACTCAGAACGCTGCCACATCTGAAATTTGAACAAGAGGGGAAGGAAGCATCACAACACCCGTTGCTGAGTAGGAAAACCAGGAGGGAAGTACAAGTCATTTAAATGGCCTAGAGCACCAAGGAGCAAGGAGGAGGCTGTGTGAGGCAGCCTGTGCGACTGTGCAGATGAGGCTGGGAGCGGATTCATACAATGGAGGGTGCAGGAAGGTTGCTTCCAGGCAGCAGTGGTGAGGCTTAGTTCAAACTCTGCACTGTGCAGCTTAGGAAAGGACAGTCAGCACATGCACGCTGGGCAACCGATAGCAAGGCTAAACTAACTCAAGGCTTTCTGTCTGTCTTCTGAGAAGGTGAACATTTCACCTTGTGTCTCCGACTTCACATACCGTGAGAGATCCATTCTGGTTGCTGGGTGAATTGCTACTCTGTTCTCCATGGGGCTGTGAACTCCCGTAGAGTGTCAGGTTATGTTCACTGGTCTGGCCGGCATAGTCCTGAGTGTGTGGCACTCCATATTCTGTGGGAATTCCGTTCTGTGGAGGTGGTGGGAATGGGATGGTAGTAAAAGGCTGAACCATTGCGTCAGGAGTTGTTGTTGGCTCCTGGTTACCCTAGAGCAAGCAAGAGAAGAGAAAGGAGTGAGTGAATAAATCTTTATCATAAAATGACTTTCAAGGTAAGTACACAGGTCTTTTGGCATGTTCTCTCACTGTCCCCACTCAGAAAAAAACTGCTGGGATCATCATTCTTTAAAAAAAAAAAAATCAACTGATTAACTTAATTTTATGTGTGTTTTGCTTGTGAGAATTATGGTACAGTAGTGTGGAGGTAGGAGGGCAACTTGATTCCACACCCTCTTTCAACACGAGTCCCTGGGATCAAACTCAGATTTGGTGATAAGTCCCTTTACCTGCTGAGCCACCTTGATAGCCAAGAGTTTAATATTTAATCATCTCTTCCATCTCATTTGGTGCTCTGCCTATTCCCACAGTTGGCAGGACATCCTGCTTCCAAGGCCATTAGAGGATTGATTAATATGAAGACAGGCGTGCAACAGACAAAAATTCAAATTCAGGCAGACTAATAGATGAGCAGAGCCTAAGGATCGATCACCTTTCAGAAATCTCCAGAAAGGGTCTATGAAGAGACATACGAAGGTTTAAAGACACAGCTTCCAGGTTCAGATTAGCAAGCAAAGGACTTGCCTCTGGCTCTGACACTGCTCTTCTTGAACTCTAACCTCCATTTTTCACCCCATCCCTGATGGGAGTGAGACTCTGGTACACAAGTACACAGCATGAATCATCCTGTGGGGCTATTTCTGCCAGAGCTGGCTCAGCTAGCTGAATAAACACATCAGCGAGTGGTGGGGATCAGGAGAAGGTAATGCTTTTAGTGTATACCCATAGTCTAAGCACCGCAGAGATGCAACCACAGTCAGATTCTGTCTTCCCTGAGGGTTCCATTGGGGGGTGTGTGTGTGTGTCAGGATTTCATTTTACTTAGAGAAATGTGGCTAATAGCAAGACTTAAATAGCTGTCTATATGCTAAGAGAACAGACTGTGGACAATGTTTTATAGCATTTACTCTACCAAATATATTATAATTATTGTTTTTATTAGAAATATGAAGTCATTTAACATTCTTAATAATAAAAAAAATTTAAGAATGTGTTCAAATCAATTTTCAGTCCACTTGTCAAAGTTTTAAGTTGAAAGGGAAATACAATGGCTTCCAGCCAACTTATCATAATTGATATGATTACCTCTACATATGTGAAATGCTTTTAAAATATTTGTATTATTTTTAAAATGTATGTATATGTATACATCTGTTATGTCCTTGCAGAAGCCAGAAGACGGCACCAAACATTCAGGAGCTGGAGTAGGTATTGTGAGCTCCTGATATGGGTGCTGGGAACTCCCCTCAGACTCTCTGGAAGACCTATGTCCTACTTTTCTTTCTTTTGCTGGGACCAAAACCAATTTAGGGGGTGGGGGATTTATATCACTTTATAGTTTATATAGTCTGTCATGGAGGTAAGACAGTACACTTGACTTAATCAAGTGGTGAAGAATATTCCTGACATCAACCTTGGACTTCCACATGAATGTGCACACATATCCATGTGGACCCACCACATACGAGCATGAGTGTGCACACATGCACACACAACCTGGAGGCAGGAATTGATGGAGGAGCATTACTTACTGGCTTGCTCTGCCCTGCTTTCTTATACAACCCAGGACCACCTACCCAGAGTGTCACTGCCCACAGTAGGCTGGGTTTTCCCACTGTAATCATTAATAAAACACTGGCCTACAGCCATGTTTCCAGGTCAGCCTGACAGGCAATTCCTTAGTTGACCCCTCTTCCCATGTAACTCTAGTTTGTGTCAAGCTGACAGAGACTAAGCAGCACCAATGAGCAAGTTTTCTTATCAAGTCGCGCATCTCTGGCCCCTACGCTTTATACTCTGGGCTAGGCGCCTGGAAAGGTAAATTATTAGTCTTTCTAGGGTGAAGTCCATGTGATGAAGAAAAGAGAAGGTATTTTTTGTTGTCTTTCCATTCCTTTTTGACTTCATTCTAATTTTTCCATTTGGTAATCTTGACTCCAACTTACAAACATAATCTAAACAGCGGGCCGCAGATCCTAAGGCTCCCCAATCAGACAGCCCTCAATCATAAAACAAGTGCTTAAAAGAATATCCCCCAGGTTAACTAGGATGCTAAAAAGTTTTGCTCTTAAGCATTTTACATATTTATTCCCTGGGATTTGCTTAGGTAGGCTTTCAAACTTGGCCTGCCTTTCTAAAACCAACACAGGGAAGACAGTTCAGATGCTGAAGTGCTTGGGGCTGGATAGGCAGAGACAGGAGGATCCCTGGGATTGTTGGCCAGCCAGTCTTGCCAAAAGATGAGTTTCAGGTTACATTAGAGATCCTGTCTCAAAACTAAGGTGGAAAGCAACTGAAGAAGACACTGTATGTCAACTTACAACCTCCACATGCATTCACATATACAGAAGAACATCTGTGTATGCACCCACAGACATAGACATACATAAGCACAGGTGAGCAGTGAGAAGATGTATGAAGGCTCTCACCCGGGAACTTGAATGAAGAGGCCCATTAGAGCTAAAAGGAAGAAAGCATGGAACAACTGCTACCAGGGCTGGGGGGATGGCTCCACAACCATTGCACCTGTCTGGCAAGTACGAGTTTTGCCAAGTTTGGAAACTCAGAGCACAGTAATAGTTCGTTGTCCTGGTGGCCTGAAAGCATAGACTGATTCCTAGAGCATGCTGACTAGCTAGACTGCCCCTGGTTGCAAGCTCTAGGCTTGAGTGTGACCCCACTTTAAGGATACAGTGGCAAAGCAAGTGAAGAAGACTCCTGACATCACCCTTGGACCTTCACATGCATGTGCACACATGTGCACCCACACAGATGTGCATCCCCCACATAATAACATACACACACCTATAATGCACACCAGACACGGATACATAAAGAAAGAAAATCTAGATTCGATTTTAAAAAGCGGCTTGTAAGGCTGAAGAAATAGCTCAGCACTTAAAAATCACTGGCTGCTCTGCCAGAAGACCCAAGTTCAATTCCCAGCACCCACAAGGTAGGTCACACCTGTCTGTTAATCCAATCCCAGGGGAGCCAACACCTCTTCTTGCCTTTCACGGCCACAAGACACCCATGGTACATGTACAGGCAAAACACCCATACACATACAACAATTCAAAAGCAGTTTATAGAAGAGTGATGAAGAGAACAAGCAGAGTAAAACACGGGAGACAAAATAACAGTGAAGCATAGACTTACGGCAGATCAACTCTGGTCTCAACTACACGCTCAAATCTACTGTGCTACCCTCAAACCTGGTCCGTATCTAAAATATTCTGTTTTTTAAAAAAATCTGAAATCAGTCAAATTACCTAATATGCCCTTCATATTTTATTATTTTCTTATAACTGCCTGAAAAATCTAGAGGAAGAGGCTACAAGTATGGTTTCCTTGCCAATATCAAAGTTCCATAGCCTGATACACACAGTGGGAGTGCTGGTATCTAATCCTGAAGTATTTCTGGTAAAGCTTAGGGAAGAGTAATTCTACACAAAGATGTAAGATAGATGTTAGGTAACTTGAGGAGCTTTGGCGGCATATCTAAACACGGTGTCTCCACTGACCACACGTCAGGAACCTGTGCCGCATAGCCAGCTCCCCACTTCCACCTCTTTCCTGATATCAGGCATGTCCGTATCTGACTGGCCTACTCAGGAACTGTTTAAAAACCTAGGGTTGCTATCGTTCCCAGAAGGGCAGCATTGGTGGGATATGGTGGCTAAAGGTTTTCTGCTATTCAGAAGCACTGCTTCAGAGGAGAGAGAGAGGGAGACAGCAGCAGCCTCTCCTCAGAGAGCAAGTGCCAGCGTTGTGCTTCTAGAAGGAATGGCTGTAAGAGGAAGGTAACAGCAACTGCACAAGCGCACAGCCTGCAAGTAGAGGACCAGCCTCTTAACAGTGCTCACAGAGAAGAGGCACTGTCTTTTCCCAAAAGTGCAAATGCACCAAAGGGCAGGCCTAACTGCCTTAGAGAACCAAAGGACTGAACCTAACTAAGGTTGAGTGTTGCTTCCATGTGCACTGCTGAAGGCACCAGAGCAATCTCACACACCTGTAAACAGTTAATACGATAAAGGTAAACAGACAACATATTGCATTTTCTACCATGCTTACAATAAAAATAAATGACCGAAGTTGGTCTGAATCACCTCCCCAACACACCTTTTGACTTGCTCAGACAGAAATGACAATACAAACTTCTCCCCCATGAACTTGGCTGTCTCACACATCAATGAATATTTAAACAGTAAAATAAATATTTCAGAATAAAGCTATCTGAACCAATAGTCTCCTAGATTAAAAGTGGCAAACTCTAACAGTTTCAATGTCTCGGGGCTGGAGAGATGGCTCAGAGATTAAGAGCACTGGCTGTTCTTCCAGAAGACCCAGGTTCAATTCCCAGCACCCACATGTCAGCACTCAACTGTCTGTTAATCCAGTTTCAGGGGATCTGATACCCCTACACAGACATTAGTGCAGGGAAAACAATGCCCATAGAAATAAATAAATACAAAGTTTCAATGTCTCCTAGTAAAAGAAGCAACTCTGTAACAGTTTCAATGTCTCCCAACTCTCTAAAGCATTCTTCCACTCCCCTGTACAGCAGCGCCCTGAGACCCAAACATCCATGCTTTCCATTAGCAACAAGACCATGAACTTTGGTTCTGTATCACTTGCTGCTTGGAAACAGAAGCCTCTCCCTACCCCTTCCTGTGGCTTACAAATCTAGTGTTAGCAACGTGATTGATGGTTTATGCAATCTATATATGATTATCACTTTTTCAAACAAAATTCCCACTACAATTTAACTTATTATTTTTCTTCATGGATAATTAATTTTACATCCTTCATGTCAAAACTGGAATATTATTAGGAATAATAACAACTCTGGCTCAGAATAAAACACTGTGGCAGGGCCTCTAGAGTGTCTTTGGAATTATAAAAGAACTATGTTTTATGGGCGGTGCTCCCTGTAGCCAATTTCTTCATGATGAGGAAAAAATTATAAGATATATAAATAATATAGTAGGTGGGAAAAAAATCTTCCCTATTCCTGTCCTGTAAAAAAAATGCATTTGTCTACAGTCACAATTCTATTCTGGTTTGGACATTCTCCAATTATTTTACAAGTAAAGTTTCTAAGTTGGTCAGAAATGAACTACACACTTCTTCATTCTAATTTCCTCCCTGAATAAGGGATCGATGGGCACATAGTAGCATTTCTTTAGAGAATGCTTACTAAATTGCTTCCTTACTCTGAAGTACCATCTGTAAAAAAAAGGACAACTTCTCTTTCCTGTCAGCTTGGGAGGGAGCGAGTTATCAGCTGTACCAAGAGCTGACATAATCACTGGAAGTGAGAGCCCTGGAAATTGTGTTAGGTACTATGGGAGAATGAAAAGTGTGAGGGCTGAGAATGTACATAGAGTTTGAGGCTAGCCTGGGCTACATAAGACTGTATCAAAAATAGAGAACTAAAGGGTTAGTGGTTAGGAACACATACTGTCCTTGCAGAGGGCCTATGTCCAGTTACCATACTGGGAAGGTTATAACTGCTTGTGACCTCAGCTCCTAGGGACCAGAAGTCTCTTCTGGACTCCATGGGTATGTGTCCGTTGCATGCGCGCGCGCGCTCTCGCTCTCTCTCTCTCTCTCTCTCAAAAATTTAAAAATAAATGTAAAAAAATTTAAACCTCAACTTGACTCATTTCTAACAAGCTACCAAAATGATACTTTAGTTATGCTTTGCCTGCTCTGCCCACTCAGCTCATTCTGACCATGCCTCTGTCATAAGAGGACAACCACCAGTGATTAGCCACCCAGCCCTTGCACTGAGTTTACTTTTTAGTAGGGACAGAAAAAGAAAAGTAACTGAAAACAAGCAAAGCAAAGACCAGGTAGACTGCCGGAAGGCAGGTGACAGGGGGACTTCTACCATCTGCAGGAGGCCACAGAAAGTGACATCTGGTCAGGTAGGTCTCTTTGGAAATAAGGCAGCAAGATGTCTGTTTGGATGGAAGAATACTGCAGACAAAGGAAACACAGTATAGAGGTCCAGAATGAGAGCCAGAGGCATGTGACCAGCCTGGAATAGATAGGCAAGGCACAGTGACAGGTGATGAAGTGAGGAAGGTGGTGGTGGGAAGAGACTGACAGGTGGGAGGAGCTGGGAAAGCTGTAGCCAGTCAGCCAGCATTCTGGCTTCTGAGGTCTGAGAGAGTCCAAGCAGAGAGGTGGTGTGGAGAGGCTAGACTATATGTGGTTCTTTCAGCAAAGGCAGGAGCAAGTAGACCCATTTCAAACCTCTACCCAAGACATGGTGCCCACATGTTTGAAATCCTGAGAAGACGTCATCCTGTGTTGCTCCCCAATTTCTGTACCAATTATTCTATCCACTTCTCCCTATCTGGCTAATTGACACAGAGTGTTTAATGCATGGTTCAAACACTAACTCTTTTCTGGGCTGTTACTCACCCAAAACAGATCTCTTTCTCCTCTCCTATCCCTACCCCGGTATTTAACTTTCTAAGCATTGTACCCTATTACCATTACTTGTGTGCTGACCCACTGGCCTATGGGTCTTCCATGGAGCAGGAACTCCATAACCAGGTAAGTGCCTAGTTCCAGTTCTTCCTATGTGCAGATCCTAGGGACCAGAAGTCCTCTTCTAGACTCCATGGGCCTCCCCCCTCTTCCTTCTCCCTCCTCCTCCCTTCCTCCTCCTCCCTCCTCCCTCCCTCCCCCTCCCTCCTCCCTTCTCAATCTCTCCAGGGGTATTTTTTTTTAGACATAAGAATTACAATCTTGTGCATATAAACGTTTGCTATTTTGAAAAATATCCGAAGTGATACTGAATATGGACTAGAACAAAACTCGGCAAAGGTAAACAGGCGACTACAGAAAGGAAGAAGTGTCTTAGACTAAAGGCTTCTAACTCAGAAAGATCCCTGATAGCTATTTCAAAGGGGTAGTTGGCAAATCATTTTTCCCTTTGTAAGTTTTATTTTGGGGGCTGGATAGATAGCTCAGTGGTTTAAAAGCATTTCTTGGTTGCCAGAGGACCCAAGTTTGGTAGCTACCATCTACACTGAGTAGCTCACAACTATTTATTTTATGTAGGTGAGTAGTACACTGTCGCTGTCATCAGACACACCGGAAGGGAGGGCATCAGATCCCATTCCAGATTTTTTTCAATTCCCATGTGTTTGCTGGGAATTGAACTCAGGACCTCTGGAAGCCCAGTCAGTGCTCTTAACTGCTGAGCCATCTCTCCAGCCCCTCACAATTGTTTATAACACCAGAGCTAGGATCTGGCTCCTCCATAACATCAGACACAAGTACACATATATAAACAGAAAGCAACAAACAAACCAAAAACAAACAAACAACCCCAAAAAGCAAAAACAAACCCCCTCCAACCCTTGATGGTTGTGAGCCACCATGTCCAACCCCCACAACCCTTTGTTTTTATTAAAAATGCCCATGCAGGCATGCTCAGAGACTTGGGGTGAGCAGCAGCTCTGTCCCTCAGGTTCAGGGGAAGTGGTCCTCTTTTAGCATCTCTTAAGAGGCAGAGGTCCTAGGCAGGAGGTGCAGATGCTTGGGATGCTCCTAGCCTTAGGCAGCCCAACAAGGTACAGTGCACCCCATACCTGAGGCCCCAGAAGAAGGAAGGGACAAGTGAGTTTGTTCCATGCAAACTGAACAAATGACAGGCAAATGGGCCACAAAACAGTGCTATGCCAGCCTCTGATGGAGGAGGGGAGGAGGGAGGATACATATACACAATGATAGTAAAACTTTAAAAAATAATTAAGGAGTTGGATAAGTCATTTAGCAGGTAAGAGTACCTGTAGCTCTTCTAAAGGATCTGGGTTTGATTCACAACACCCACATACATAGCTGTTCACATCCATCTATAAGTCTAGTTCCAGGGGATCTATTGCCCCTCTCTGGTCCTTGTGGGTACTGTACAATGGTAGACAGACATACATGCAGGCAAAACATTCCATTTCTCCAAACACATAAAAATACAGCTTGAGGGCTGGAGAGATGGCTCAGTGGTTAAGAGCACTGACTGCTCTTCCTAGAGGTCCTGAGTTCAATTCCCAGAAACCACATGGTGGCTCACAACCATCTGTAATGAGATCTGATGCCTTCTTTTGTTGTGGCTGAACAGCTACAGTGTACCTTTAATAAACAAACAAACAAATAAATAAATCTTTAAAAAAAATACAGCTGATGTGGTAGAACATGCCTTTAGTCCCAGCATTCAGGAAGCAGAGGCCAGCAGATCTTTACGGGTTTCGGGCCAGCTTGGTCTACATAAGGAGATTCAGGACAGTCAAGGATACATAATAAGACCCAGTCTCAAAACAAAACAAAAACACCAACAGACAATAACATCAACAATAAAATAAAATAAGAGTATAATTAAATTCCCCAAACATGTTGACCTGGTTCTTTGGAGAGAAGCAATCGTTTGTTTACCTTTCATGCCAAAGAAAGAGGGTGGCACAGTAAGTTGGAGAAGTGCTTGGAAAGGCCTGGGCAGTGCCAAACAGCTAGCCACCCATGCCCACAGAGTCTCTGGCTGCTTCCCACCTTGGTTTTATGGTAGATGCCCTGTCTTTACTAAAGCAGCTTCATGTCTGCTGCCAGGTTTTGGCCTCCTCCTTTTTAACCTATCTTTTTTCCCCCTCTGCGTTAATTTTTCTAGAGCTCTGTTTAGCCCTTGTTATCAGTTCTGCACCTCTCTGCATTCTTCTGCCAACGGATACTTTTTCATACTTCTGTATTACTCGTGGGTCTTACATCAGATGGGAGACGATGGAAAGCATCCTAACCCAGTAACCAGCCTTGCATTATTCAAGACAACTTTAAGCAAGCTTTCAAATCTAGACTATGTAATGAGAAAAACTGGCTCCCTAAAAACAAATCGGGGCTTCAAAGGAAAAGAATAGTGTTTGCTACAATTCCAGAGACTGCCCTTGTACTTAAGCTTCAAGAAATTAGGCAAATGGGACAGGGAGATGGCTAGTGGGGAAAAGCACTTGCTGTGCAAATGAGTTCAGATCACTTTACAGAATCTGTGTAAACTCCAGACCCAGTGATGTGTGTCTATGACCTCAGTGTTTCTACAAGTCACACGGGAGGTAGATGGGGTTGGGGGTCCTCTGGAAGCCTGTGAGGGCTAGTCTGGGAGAGATGCACAGCTCAGTGGCAAACAATAGGAAAGACATTGCCTCACACACGGGAGGTGAGCAGTGAGGCTGCCTTCTGTCCTCCACACAAACATGCACGCTCATGTGTTGTGAACACATACATACCCTTAACGTAAATATATATTCTAAAGATGAAATCAGATACAGTGAGTGTGTGGGAAGCAAAGCACCTCAGAGGAGCAGAGTCCAGTGCATGCTGTGCTTTGCAGTCCTAATGCCCCAAACAATGCACCAGCAGTTATTCTAAACACTGACAGACATAGAAGATTGGCAAGTGTTTAACCACTCTCAGAAAACAAGAGAAAATCAAGTATTTACTCATTAGAAAGTTTCCTCCTCAATGAATGTAATAGTGGCCCAGACAAGAATGGAGACCAAAGAGGAAAATTATTTCTGTTGCCTCATTGATCTAACAAATGGATCAATAAGGCATGTCACGGACTCTGATCCTACAGTCAGGAACGGCCAGGAAATATAAACCAGTGATTGCGAGATTTAATCCTTGTTTACAAGAAGAAAAGAAGAAACCACCAGCAGGCCGCTTCCCCTCATCAGGGTAGCCTGTGTCCAAGGAAAGGAAGACATGTGGATCAGAAAGAAGGTACACTGAAAACCAGCCTTGGATTCAATGCATCTAAGATGTGAAACACACCCAGATTTTTCTCTACATTTTCTGTGACAATCAACTAAATGCTCAATTTTAAAAGGTGATAGTGGTGTGGACACTGTTTCTTCTCCTTACCTGAATTTCATCATCCATATCAAAACTATACAGTTATTACTCAAAAATTAAAATTCAGGTTGGAGATGTAGGTCGTTGGGTGGAATACTGGCCCAGCAAAGTGCAAGGCTCTGGGCTTGAATCACCCTAGTACCACAGGGGGGGAAATGTATATAAATTATTTTTTAGCAAAGAATGACTGGCAGGGCTGGAGGAGAGGTGGCTCAGTGGTTTAGAGTTCTAGTGCCCTTTCCAGAGGACTGCGGTTCAGTCCCAGCACTCACAGTGCTTTGTAACCATCTGTGACTCTAGTTCTAGAGGTTCACCAGGCACACACACAATACTCATGCGTGCAGACAAAACAGTCACACACATACACAAGCATAACACACACATTTAACTTACTTGCTTCTCTCTTTCAGAAGAAAGGAGCAAGAATGCCTCCCTGAAACTTGGACCACTACAGGTCAGCCACGTGTTAGGCAGTGGGACACAAACAAGGGAACAAAAGTTCTGGCTTCAGTTCTGCCTTTAACATGTGCCTGAGCAACCCACAGCTTCTCTGGAATGTACTCTGATTTTTAAATGAACTTCACTTGGGATTTAACAGTCTGTAGTTCTGTGATAAGGGATCTTACTCGGAGAGAGAGAGAGAAAAAAAATCAAGTTTCTAGAAAACGAAGAAATGTGTTTGGTATATTATCATGTAAACGTAAGCATTTTCTTCTGTAAGAGAGTCAGCAAAATGTTATTAAACAGTTTATTTGTTCCCCAGCTCAAATAGCTACAAGCTATTGCAGAGAGCCAATAAAGTCAGTCCGCCACACCTGCAGGCACATCTATTCCCAATATGTAGAAAAAGATGAGCCAGCTAAAGATGCAGAGACTTTCCCTTATCATTATTCCCCGAAGACTCAAGGACAGCAACCGTTCACAGCACTTACGCTGCTTCAGGGATTATAACCCAGGTATAACCCAGGGCTAGTCTGATGGCATGCATAGGTTTTACATAAACATCTCACAGGGGTGGAATGGAACCAACTCTTTGGAGGCAGTTAGGTGGTTGAGCATTTTTAGTCTTTCCAGCACATTGTACAGTGCTCTCCACATGAATTACTACACCCTCAGACTCTTAAACCATTGTGCTGATACAAAATGTCAAGAAATAGTTAAACCAATAACATCTCCATTTATCACAGAAGAACTTAAGGCTTTCAGAAAAGTTACACATTTCTCAAAGTATTGGATAAAATGGTTTAAAGACATTTAGTAAGGCAAGAAAAAACTCCTGCTAAGTAAGCTAAATATCAGCGCCTAGATTATTGTTTTGAGAAAGGTCTCACATAGCCTAAGCTAGCCTCCAGTTCTCCATATACACCAGGGATGACACTGAGTTACTGACTCTCCTGCCTCCATTTCCTGTGCTAAGATTACAGGTATGTATACCATACCGTTTTATGTACACTGGGGACCAAATTCAGGATGTCATACACACTAAGCAAGCACTCTACTGGCTGAGTCACAGCCCAGCCCATGATCTACATTCCAAATGTTATACTTGACATAATGGATACTTGACATAATGGAGGACACCATGGTGAAAGGAGGAGGGTAGCAAGACATTGGAGGGATAAATCTAGGTTTAAACCCAGACTCTGGGAACTTGGATAAGTCATGCAATACCTCAATGTCTCAAGATCTTCATCTGTAAAATGGAAAAAGGGATCCTGCCCATCAATGTACATGTAAGCACCAAGATCAGGTGTACACAAAACAATAACATCAAAAACCAAAACAAAACAGGCGGTTGAGACATTAGTCACTATCACTGTGATTTAAGATAAGACCACACAGTCCAAAATACAAGCCAGTCACTGAGCTAGACGCTTAAAAATCCTGTGTTCTCTTCCCCATAAACACTGACATTAATAGAAACCTAGGAAAGGGGAACCCAACTCTTCTTTACTAAAGATATAAAATGAAGTTAGAGAAATGAACGCCCCTGGATTACTGCTGTGCTTGTGTCTTAGGAATCTCTCTCAATGCTCCTTGAAATTGTTGTTCAACTGATTTCCATGCATCAGCTAAGAATACATTAAATGAGAGACTATTTTTATTTGAAAATACTCTTTTGTTTGTAGTCTTGTTACTCCAATACCTAAATAGATTAAGATATAAAAAAAATAAGAACACTCAAAGGACTATATAGTAGGCAAAAAAAAGGCCATGATCCATCAGCTAGGAGGGCAGGAAGGTGGGCTGGCTGTTCAGCCGCCTTGCTTGCTGCCAGGAAGTAAGAACAGGACAAGAGGAGCCTTGGGGAGCCAGGTCTATTAGAGGTCACTGTGGGTGTCCTGGGCAAGTTAATGCTGTCCAGACTCAAAGACCACATGTCCTAACCATTGGCTGTCACCTGCATGAGTGGCATAAGAGGCTAGGAAAAGAAAGACCTGAAAGAAACCCAGAGAACAGGGCTAGGGAACTGAGGTGCCAGGAAGAGGACCTGTTCATGGACAGAACAGAAAACCTGATGCATCAGTTAGAAATTCCCTGTTCTGCTCTGCAGCAGGGACAATCTGCCAGAGACTAAACATAGTTCTGGCCATGTCTAACAACACTTTAAAACAAGACCAAGAGGACTGTGTTACTTGCAAGAAATGGAGCTATGTGAAACTCAAAAATAAAGTTTGAGTATTTATAAAATTAAAAACAACACGCACAAGGTAAATTTACCATGTCCAAAATCTAACTTTTAAAAAGTTCACAGGCATGCAAAGAAACAGGAAAACACAAGCATGTCATACTGAGACCAGACCTAGAATCAAAACACATCCAGAGTTAGTAGCAAAGGGAGTGAAGGCATCTATATCCCTATGTTTAAGATGTAAAGAGAAAACACAGCATGGTAAAGTGAAATGAGAGGCACAGAAAAAGATCCACGTCATGATTCTAAATGTGGAAACTGACTCCACTAATGCCAGGCTCTGCACAGCGGAGAGATCAGTGCACACGACACCATAGGGAGAACTGTAAAAGTAAACATAAGGGTGGAAGGCACAAACACCCCGCCCCCAAGAACAGTGAGCTCTGAAAATAATGAGAGATGATCGGAAACATACCTTGGCAGCTTTGTAAAGTCCTAGACAAAGGCTCCAACTCTAAGGCACTTTGAATGGTGGAAGGGGCTGACTATGTAGCCTGTCACATTCGTACCCTTACCCTGGGCTGTCACCCCTCAGGCTTCTTTCACGCCTTTCCCTTCTCCCCTCCTTGCTGACTTCTGGGAGCTGAAGGGCCTATCCCACTGAGTCTCACTGCCCTGGGATATACTATGCCTTCTACTGGACTCTCCACAAGCTCTATGGCCCCACACATAGCATCTCTCTCTCTCTCTCTCTCTCTCTCTCTCTCTCTCTCTCTCTCTCTCTCTCTCTCTCTCTCTCTCTCTCTCTCATCCTGAAAGAGTCTGGCATGTCAGCAGAGTGGCCTGCTAGAGGGGGGATATGGCACGCCTGTGTTAGCCAAGTTTTCTAAACCAGGGGAGCTTTACAGTCACTCTTGAATGACCAAAGTAAAACTGAAAGGAAAGAAACATTGTGGGTTAAAATAATGATATATGAAAAGTAATAAAAAAGCTGATTCTAGGTGGAAGAAAAATATTCATGTGGGGGTTAAAGGTCAAGGGTTTCTTTTCTGTTAAGGATTATGGTTTTAATGATAAGAGAGATCACAATACAATTACACCCCTCCCTTCCCTTTCCTCACTCCAACCCTTCTCATATATCCATTCCCCTTTAAATTCATGGCCTCTTTTGTCACAAATTGTATTGAATACATATGTATATACATTCTTAGATGAAACCTACTTAGTCTGTATACTTTGCTTGTATGTATGTTTTTAGGGCTGACCAGTTGGCACTGGAAAGACCTCCTTTCCTGCTTCCAGCTTTCCTCTTTGTGTAGGGTTGAGTTCTTGTGAGTTTCTCTCTGTCCACTTTGACATGTCCACTGGTGTCCTCCCTTGTTCAGCTCATACTTGGGCATTCATGTTGGTGAGACTTTAAAGGCTTTTGTTTAAAGAGAGAGTCAAAGAGGACTGCCAAACTGCTTAGAACTATGTCACTATGATCAATTGACGCAGGGAAACCCAACCAATGCTAAGAATATAGCAAGGATTTGTACTTCTCAGAGGTCATCAAGCTATGGCTGTGGTCCAATGGCTGACCCACCTAGTTGTACAGCAGAACAAGTGTGGTGCTTTGAGTGAGAACAACCTCCATGGCTCCCAAATTCCAGTCCTTAGTCCCGAACTGTTTGGAGGTGTGACCTTACTGGAAGAGGTGTGTCACTAAGGGTGGGCTATGAGTTTTCAAAAGCCTAGGACATTCCCAGTTTGTCCTTGCTGCCTCAGGTTGTCTCTCAAGATGTGAGCCTTCAGGCATTATTTCCCCATGCTTGTCTATCTGCCTGCATGCTGCCAAGCTCTCTGCCATGACGGACGTAGATTCTGACTTTATAAGTTGCCTTGGTTATGGTGTTTTAGCACAGCATTAGAAAAATAACTAAGATAACAAGCAAACTTTTATCTTTATAAATAGCAAAAATAGTACAAAGGAATAACATTTTGCAACATGAAAATGACATAGAATTCCAATCTTACTGTTCACCAAGTATTATTGAACACAGACAATCATCAAGTGCTGTCCATGGCTTCTTCAGTGCTTCAGCGACAAAGCTAAACAAACAGCTGAACCACGGACAGTGATTACTACTAAACGTACCAGGAAGTTTATGGCTCAAGTTAAGACTCTTTCAAAATCTAATCTCCTTTGCTTAAGTATCAGATTGTCTGTTTACAACGCCTTGCAAGAAAAGCCATCAGGATGGCTTAGCAGGTAAAGGTGCTGGCCACCAAGCCTGCTGACCTGAGTCTGATGAGCACAACTCCACTGTGGAAGGAGACAACCAACTCTTCAAGTGCTCCTCCCACTTCCACCCACGTGTCATGGTGTCCAAGTGCTCATAGATAGGTGTATGCACACACATGACACTATTGACCAATCAATAGTCTCAATTGCCCATTCAGGAGTTGAGGCAAGGCTCAGAGGCTAAGTAACAAATAGGTTCTTGCCAGTAAAGTGGTGGCATGCTATAAAACAGAACAGAAAATAATGTAAAATGAGTGAGGACAACAGAGGGAATAAGCAGTAGTTCCTTCAGTGACTTCTTTTTTTGTAAAAAAGAAAAAGCAATGAAAACTTAACTCAGGTGCCTTGAAAGGAGAGGAAAAAGGAGAAGGGAGAAAAGGAGGGAGGAGGAGGGAGAAGAGGAGGAAGAGGAGGAGGGTGGAGGAAGAGGAGGGTGAAGAAAGAGGAGGAGGAGGGAGAAGAGGAGGAGGAGGGAGAAGAGGAGGAAGAGAAGGAAGAAGAAGAGGAGGGTGGTGGAGGAGGAGGAGGAGGAGGAGGAGGAGGAGGAGGAGGAGGAGGAGGAGGAGGAGGAGGAGGCAACAGCAGAAGAGGGCTCAATCCACGCTAAGGAAAGCATGTTTACTTTTCAGCCACCACCATGGAGGTGGAACCAGCAGCTTAGAGGCCAATGATATTATCCAACAGCATAGAAGTGGGAATTAATAGCTCTCAGAGTGAAATCTCTCTGTATTCAAGACTTACTAGGTTGTCTGACCTCTAGAATCTTAATGTTTCATGCAAAAAGGAGTGAGAGGGTGAGAGACAGACACATAACTATGCAACAGGTAGGTTTTGTTTGTGTGTGGCAAATAACTACTCAGAAGGTGACTGGCGAGCAATCACAATTCACATCCGTAAACGTCGTATACATATATCAGTACAAATTAAGTATGTAAATGTAGCTATTTTAACGATGGTCTATTGGTGGTACTTAAGAACAAGAATACTGAACATAAACTCTTTGGATTTATTCAAATTTCTGAGTTGCCAAATTCAGTGATGTAATTTAGGCACTGAGACTGGTGCTTGATAATAATATCACATACTCGCATAAAGGGATCACTGCTAGGATGACCGGCTGTTCTAGACAGAAGGAAGAGAGGACCACTTATGAGCTTCCTGAGCTCACAAGCTTAGGAGCGGAGGAGAGAGACAGGACAAGCAGTAAGACCAGTAGCAAGAGGGGGAAAGGAAGGTGGAGAGTAGAAGCAGGCAGAGAGCTAGCTTTGATGGAGTGTGAGGGGAAGCCTGGTAGCTTAGGTGGGAAGAACACAGCAGGGAGGCAAGAGGAAAGACCTGGCAGGGCAGGGGTGTGTGTGAGGTGTTTCAAGGAAACAGACATGGGCCAGTACAAACAGAGTGGAATCTGGGTGACAGAGATGAGGCTGGATAAACAGGTTCTTGACCATGTAGGGCCTTGGGGGATTGGAATGGACACGTGATTTTACTTGGGAGTCTGAAAGTTTTAAGCTCAAAATTGACAAAAATCAGACTACCACTTTAGGTGAATAACACTTGGCAGTGTCCCCTAAGAAATCAGTTATGTGACTCCAAGGTTTCCTGAATTTAATCATTCTGAAAGTAACAAAGGAACACAAGTCTGGAAAAGGAATGAATGGCAGGCCTCAGTGGAAATGGAATGGCAGGCCTCAGTGGAAGGCTGCAGCATTTGACTGCCTAGAAGAAGTTGAGCATCTGAGTTCAAGAATAAAGGTGCTGCCATCCAAACAGCAGAGTTTTTCCTAGGAATCCATGGTGACTGAGAGAGGCAGAGTCCATATACAACCTGTGTGATGGAAACGGGCAAGGAAAGAATGTCAGAGGACACTGAGATAGAGGACGTGTGGCTCTACAGTCAAGCATGTGCAGTAGACCCTAAGGCTGAGGTCAGTGGAAGGAAGGCCTGGAATGGGACTGATTCTAGTGACTTCCCATAAGACAACCTAAAGAAAGGCATTCTATCACGAGAGGTTACAAGCTGAAGCACAAGTCAGAGAGAGATGAGACTGTTCCGGATAGCCATCTATACCAATGCGACTTTGCAATCTCTTCAGGGAAGAACAGAAGCACTAAGGAAAAGGAGGAGAAGGAGGAGGAGGGAGGAGGAGGAGGAGGAGGAGGAGGAGGAGGAGGAGGAGGAGGGGGAGGAGGAAGAGGAGGAAGAGGAGGAAGAGGAGGAGAAGAGGAGGGCTGTCATTACTTTTCAGCATAAGGCTGTTTTCTAGCAATGCAAGCTTCAGCAGGAATCTGTCAAACACCAGGCTAGGATGTATGGGATGGAGATGAACACATTTACAGAATTACAAACACTCAGAGTTCTAACATCCCCATTTATGGAATTCTGATTATCTTCCAGGAAAGATAAATAATTTTTACAATAGTGATACTTTTTAATAGTCAGTCTTGGTCTTAGTAAGGAAATGGTTAAAACTGAAGACATGGACTCAGATGCTTTCTGAAGAATTCAGAAGAAAGTCACTGGAAAAAGTAAGGCCTTTTCTTTTTCTTTTTGGTTCATTGTAAAGGAACATAAATTTAGCCTCCAACCCACATCCCCGCCTATCCCCAAACTTCCCCAGAATCCTGTGCAGCCCATAGAAAGTGAAAAGTGTGCCAAAACAAACAGTGTGGGCTCCACTCTGTGGGGAGGGGGGGGGAGCTGTGTGGAAAGGAGCAAGAGAATGGAATTACTTCAGATGAAGGCCACAAAATGGAAACTCAATGAAGGGCAGGACTCCCAGATTCATAGAGATGGGATGTGCTTTGAAAATTCATAGGTCAGACTCCCAGCACCAGTGCTTGCTTTACAGAAAGCACAAATGGAGAGGGGAGGGAAACGGAAACAAAGCAAACATACCTGCTGTCATAGCTGCCTCTAATTAAAGCAGAAAATACCCCTTCCCACTCCTCTCCTCCAACTACCCGGGGACTGAGAGGGCACAGCTCAGGTAAAAGACTTCAGTCTCCAGCTACAAAGGGAGATAGCAGACAATGGAGCTGGTGATTCATTACAAAAGAATACACTCCAGAGGCCTGCAGCCTGCTGCCTCTGGGCTCACAGCACTATTTAAAGGAACAGCAACCCTCTTCCCAGCCTCGCCTATTCCTAACACCTCTCTCCAGGTTCTGATGGAAAACAGATTTTGAAGAAAATGCCAGCAAAGCACTGGACTGTCCAAGAAAGGGAGGGCCCGTGTTCCAGGGGCTGGCAGGCTCGCCCCGCTGTAGAGGCAAGCGAGCGTCTGCTTTCAGTTTGTAGTGTGAGCTTTCCCTCCCCTTTAGTGTGACAGAGCTTGTGTCTTGCTAAGTGGTTTTTAAATTAATTAGGTGAAAGTCAGTCTTCAACTTTGTTTTTCTAGTTTACACATATTAGAAGAAGGATTTTCTTTTCTTTTATCCCACTGAGCTTATCTATAGATAGGACAAACACTATCTTTGAGTATGAATCAAGTTAGAGACTTCAGCAAAAACTTCTGTAATACGAACATGAATATGAGATAAAGGTATAATTTAAAGTGTCACATGAGCAAGTCTGGCTACTAATGTATGAATATTTTGCCATTAAAATTGTTTTTATTAAAAAGCCAAGTTCTCTCTACTGTCAGTGATAAAGCAGTTTGCTAATTCAACGGAAGAGCCATATAAAATTAGAGTACAAGTAATAACAAAGCTCGGATGTGCACACGCCAATCTAATAACAAATGATGACGATGACTTCTTCCACCCAGTGATGGGGGGGAAGGGGTCCAAGGCAAAGAGACAGCGAGCACTGCTATTCGGGTCACTCCATCAGCTACCCCTGACCAGTGGCAGACAGTTTATACTGAAAATGCTCAGATGATAGGGCATTATCAAGGGTTTGGATATGATGTCTGGCTCAAAACACACAAACCTACACAACAAAGTGGAAAAACAAACCACAGAGCGGACCAAAGGCTTGATCCTATTTACTATGCCCTGTGAGTGTGTTTTCTAGATTACAAACAACTACCCTCATTGCAGACACTGAAACAAACATCACAATTCTGAACCTCACAGACCTGTCTTTTCAGGTCTATGGATTCGACATGAGAAAATGAGGTCTTTCCCTCAGCACTTTAGTGCATCTGAAAAAGCACAAAGAGTAATTTTATTTATTAGAATCTTTAACCACTAAAAAGTCTCTTTCCAGGTTCCACTTATTTCTCCAACCTCCCCTGATGATTAGGACACAATTTGAAGGAGAAGCAAGCAAGCACATTTTATTTGTCACACTTCAATGTTCCCAAAACCAAGGGGCAACGCTCCACGAGGTTACACAGTCTGATTTTAACAGTCCCTGTTTAGATAAGTCCTTCACTGATTTTAAAACCCATGTGAGAGCTGCAGCGTTAAAAGCCTACGTGAGAGCTGAGGGCTGCAATCTAACACTGCCCCTTGGTGGAGACGGATGTGGATCCAAGGTGAAGTGAGCAGCATCTCACATGCATCAGAATCAAGACCTGGGTTTCCCCCCTATGGAGATCCTGAAGAAATAAAATGGTACTTCAAAACCATTAATTAAGATTCTACAAAGAAATAAGAAGTATTAAAAAAAAATTAAGAGTTTCTCCACTTTCCAGAGGAACTTCTTGATAATCCCTTAACTCAGATTTGGAGAAAACCCTTCTTGAAAGTATTTATATTTTGAAATTTCCCTCTTCTCTGGGTCAGGATAGACCGATTCATCTCTACAGGTTTCCCTCCTTCCAAACAGCACTGCAGGGCATTATATAACATTTAACTAAACAGTGTTCCAGCACCAAAGGCGATGCCTCTATCTGATAGCTTGCTGCCTCTCGCCCTCCGGTGGTGGCTCTTTGAGAAAAGGGGGAGAGAATACAAAAAAGGGGCAACCTCCTTAAAAGGAAAGCACTGTCCAGCGAGGGAAGCATGGGGCGACCTGATCCCAAGTTCGTGACCAAAGGGTTTGAAAGTCTATCTTGGAAAAAGACGTTCTGATAAGTCTCAGTCTCACCACTTTCCCCAAGCCACAGATTTTTAAAAGGGGGTAGGGTGGTGGAGAGTAAAGGGGCATACAGTAGGGTGGCAACTAAACAGCCCTACCGGGCTGGAAGAACCTCACCTTTCCATCTGCCGGGAATGACTTGCTAAAATGCAGTGCAGACTCTGCTTGACACAACCAGAGAGGCAGAGAAGGGGGTGGGGAGAGAAGACAGATGAGGATCTTCCATTCCCTACTCCATCTCCTTCAAACGTCTTTTAAATCGGGCAATCGTCACTTACATGTACACATTTATTCTATCAGGGAAAGCAGTACCTGCCTCTGCTACCCTAAGATGCTCCATGATTCCTACGGAAAACATCCTTTGACAACGACAAAGCCACGGAAATGAAACAGTCTTTCCTAGCCTTCATTTTTGATAATCCGTTTAGAAAGAAGGCAGCAAACTGCAATTCTCTAGCCAAGCCTGAGAAACCCCAGTGAATCAGCTTTCCCAGTGTCACAAATTCTTCTGCAATTCTTAAAAGGAAGTCACTCCCTCTCCCCTTTCAGGCAGTCTACAAGAATCTCTTCCTACCTCTGCAGTCTCTCTCCCTCCCTCTTCTCAGAACCAAGACAAAGAGGTAGACAAATCCCCACAGGCTCTTTCCTGAGCTACAGCTGCACACTACAGGAAACTGGGATCGGCTATGGAGCCGAGGGAGGGGGAGAAAAAGGCACGATATAGTACACATGCTCAAAGGACCGACACTTCAGATGATAACAATAAATCTGCCTTTTTAAGAAAACAACCCTCATTAAAACTTGGCTTGCTACACTCCAACCCCAGACCTTTCTGCAGATCCCTGAGACAGAAATGTGTGGAGGACAAACAAGTCTTACCTGAGTTACCATTTTCTTTTTCTCCATAAACCAGAAGAAGCAGATGATAACCAGTTGAAAGCCGCCGTAGTGGGGCACACCTCAGTGGCTCTTTGCCACGCCGTCCCCAGCTAGCTGGCGAAGGGCGGGCGATGGGCCTCCCTTTAAACGTTTTCCTGCCTTTCTCTTTCTAGTGTTTCTTCCTTTCTTTTCTCTTCCTCTCCGGCAGTCTCTCCCCCTCCTTCTTTCTCCAGCTCCCTCCCATATCTCAGGCAGATGGCTGAAGGAAGCCCCACCCCTGAATGCCTAAGGTAATTAATCAGAGTAGAGCCCCACCTCTTCCTCCTCCCCCCTACCCCTCCCAGCAGGCTGACAGCTCCCGACTCCAGAAGCAGGCCTGCTGGAGAATGGCAGTTTGGCCTGTGCTTTACTGTGCGCAAGCGTGTCTCTCTCTCTCTCTCTCTCTCTCTCTCTCTCTCTCTCTCTCTCTCTCTCTCTCCTGTGTGTGTACACAGGGCAGGAGGGGGAGACTGAGGAGGGGTAGGCACCACGTGCTAGCATATTATAAGGCTGTGATGGCAGTATTAATTATATTGCTCTAGAAGCACTTACCACAACTTATTACAGTTAATACAGATTTACGAGATTATAGCCATGAATATCTGATAATAAAGAAGAAATGAAAATTAAGGTTTTTTTTCCCTTACTGATGGACATTTATAGATAAGAGTGGGTCTAATGAAAGGTGTGGAGCGAAAAGCTGCTCGTGACAGGAAGGCTTTCAAGGACAGCAACACACAGAATGGTGCTAGAAGCCAGAGGCGATGTAATGAGGGCATAGGACTGGGAGAGAAGGGAGGTCAGTTATGTGCCTATTTTTTTCTCCTCTAAAAACCCTAGAGATTCTGAAAAAGGTGTCACCATAAATCTGCCTGCTTGAGAGATGCAAGGTGTGCACATCTGGCTGCTGAAGCACCTCACTTCATAAAGCTCAGATTAGTGGGAGCTGTTTTTCCTGCTTACGATGTGTTTTAGCCTATAGTAAAAAAGAACTCCTTTCTGATATATCCACCCTGGCTATATACCCACATGGGTACCTGCGTCACTGCTGCAAACAGTAACAGTTACCACAGAGCTCAGAGAATACAACGGCTCAGGAGAATGTTTACTCAACACAAATGCTTCTTTTCAGTCCTCACATTAAAAAGCTCACAGTGGTGAACTGGGCCAGGGTCCAGGTCCCATTCTGTTCTATACTAGTGACCTCAGGAAAAAAAATATTGAATCCTGAATATAATGTCATCATTTCTATATAAAGACTCAATTATGTAAATACTTGATAAATTTAGGCCTTTTGCCGATTATTTCATAAAAATTAAGATTTTAAAATGTATTCTGACAAGATCCTATCCTACAGATTACATATATTAGTTCTATATTCATTGAAAGGTAGAAAAGACCAATTGCAAAATTATCTCTTTTTTTTAAAATAAATACTCAAACTGTGAGTCAGTCATCCTAGCAGTAGAGTTTCTTGTTGTCTTCACCAGGGCTGTCTGGCTGGATGATGAACCAGGTTTTTAATATGCACCATGTAATATGTTGGTTAGCACTTTGCCAACACAACACCACCATGTTCTCTCAGTTACCAATTATTTTAGTAATTCTAAAAAGAATGAACAGATTACAGAACCATGAACAAAATCCAGAGTCCGACCGCAGTCTGCTCTGTGTAACTGGGAAGAAGCTGCTCTCGTAGTTTACAGATATGAAGAAAAATCTGCAAAAGGATCCTGTTGGGCTAGAGAGATGCCTCAATGATTAAGAGTTTGTATTGCATTTGCAGAGGACCCAAGTTCAGGCCCTAGCACTTGTTCTGGGCAGCACTGGATGATCTGACACCCTCTTACCCATTCTACTGGCACCCACATACATGTAGCACACATATGCACACACACTTTTTTTTTTAAGGGATGGGGTTTTCAAGCACAACATTAAGCAAACAAAAATGGGAGAGGAGCAGAAGACCATAAAGTTAACACCTTTATGAACATGCCGAAGTCTGAACATCCAGACAGCAGAAGTTATAAAAGGCAAAGTAAGAAAGGAGGAGGAGGGAGGCAAAAGCAGGGCACAGCAATGCTTGCAATCTTCCCTGTACTTTAAGAAAAAGCCGTATTTATGAAACAATCGTGTTTACAGCTTTGATATATAAAATAAACTCACAGGTCCCTGTACAAACAAAAAGTTGCAAGCATCAGAAAAGCTACTTGGATTCTTGAGTGTCACTTCAATCCCTTCCTATAAAGACAAGGGGACTTTTTTTTTTGTTTTAATAAACAGGGAAATGAAGTTCCATAAGCAAAAGTGTTGGATAACTGATAAAGATTTTTGCAGGTCCAGAAACTTAAACTGCATTTTTATACACAGGATTAATATTTTATACTGCAAATAATAGGCTTAAAAATTCATTACCACAAGGGACAATATAAGCTAAAAATAAAATATGCAGACATGATTCTTATGAAGACTTTGATTAACAAGCACTGTGAGCACTGGCCAGTGGTATTCTAAAGCGTGTCCCTGACTTTAAAGGCTGCTACAGAGGACAAGAGACGGAAGAGCAATTCAACAGCACGGGTCTGACCCAGCAAAACTGCTGAGGTCTCCGGTGGCTGAATGTACCAAGAAAAAGCTCACTTGACAGTTTGTTTTCGTCTCTCTCCTGGAATGGAAGGACAGATGGGGTTGGAGGGATGGGGAGTTGGGTGGGGGGCATCTGAACAGAGTACAATAGCCAGTTAAAGAAGAGCATGTCTCCGTGGTGGAATAACCTCTGCATTTCAGCAGTTTGCCTGGACATGGAAGTACTCAAGAAAGATTTGCTGACTAGACAAACAAAGGACAGGGTACTTTGTGTTTCAGCTTCTCAATGGTTTGTTTCCTTGGCATTTCAGTCTTCAGAAGTCCAGCTTCCTTTCTTATCTGCTGCTCAACTGAAATTCATCTTGGCGAGTCAATTAGGATCTCCAGGTGATGACCATATTCAATGGACATGTCAAGTCTTTTCTGACATTTCTGTGGCATGTGGATTCCTGACTATGGGAAACTTACCCGAGCTTCAAATGGTGCTTCATCTCCTGCCACTCTGCCAGCCATAGCCACACAGGAGCCTGGGCACTGCTGTTGCTGGCCCTCAGACTACAGCTGTCCCTTGGCAGCGCTCCAGCAATGAGGCTCCTTCAGCTGTTTACCCGCCTCAAAGGGGGTGGGGGGAGAACAATATCCAGTCTTTCCTAATTTTTCCTTTTCCTTGTTCATTCCCTCCCTTTACGCCCTCTGAATGCTGTTACCGCATGAGAGGCCACCTCATTCTCTTTTTAGTACAACTAGGAATTTATACACCTAAAGTGCATAGCTCCTCACAGCAGCACCCCAGTGAAAATATGTGGGCTCTTTCTTTCTTCCCCTCCCCTCCCTCCCCCTCCCTCCCTCCCCCTCCCTCCCTCCCTCCCTCCCCCTCCTTCCTTCCTTCCTTCCTTCCTTCCTTTTGGTGCAGAGAAAGGGTACAAACTTCCAGGAGGCTGGCCCTGACAATACCTGTCTAGGTTGTTTGTTCTCACTCTGCTGCTTCAGTTAATAACACCCAGAACTCAGAGGCCCTGTTTCTCACTCTACCCCACAGCTTTCCTAACTTGAGAGCTGAACAGTCAACTCTGCTTTAAAATGGGCGCACAGACTTCTTTAAAGTCCAAAACAGGGATGGCGTGTTGCAACATATGAGTGCTCACCATCAAGCCTCACTTATGTTCAATGAGAACTGACCTCTGCAAGTTGTCTCTGACTTCTACACATGTTGTGTGGCACACATGTCTGTCTATAGCCCTCAATACACACACACACAAAACATGCCAGCTTTTAAATACAAAACTGGACCAAGTTCTCAAAGCTGAACCATCAATGCACAGAAAAGCAGGTGCCTGTTGTGTCTATGCTAAGCATCCCTCTAACCCTGAGGGAATTATGGATATGTACGTATATGTATATATGCGTGTATATGTGTGTGTGTGTATATGCATATTCATATTCCAGCAGAGGACAAGGCAGAAGAGAATCTCCCTGTGACTTGCATTTTATCATGCCTGTCTTATTGGTGAACGGTAGATTACACAGCTACTGCTTCTGAAGAACTTACTCTGAGAGGCTCACTATATCCTCAGGACAATGGTGAGATAATGGACTCTCCTTTGTAGAGATGATGGAAACTCAGCAGGGTGAGAGTAAGCATTTTGCTGATAGGCAAGGAAGTTGAAGAAATCAGGGTCAAACTCAAACCCACAGGAGGGCTCCTTACTCCAGGCTGCATTAAGTCAGGGTAAATTCTGTTGTGCTCTCCATCTGCCCATCCCCATGCTCACAGATGTCTTGGTAGCTGGTCCTCTACTAGCCTCCCTGGCCTATCCTCCAAGCATCTCACTGTTCCAGTAATCGGTCTTTTTTTTTTTTTTTTTAATGATTTATTTATTTTATGTAAGTACATTGTAGTTGTCAGAACAGGGCATTGAATCCTGTTACAGATGGTTATGAGCCACCATGTGGTTGCTGGGATTTGAACTCAGGTCCTCTGGAAGAACAGTCAGTAAGTACTCTTAACCATTGAGCCATCTCTCCAGCCCCTCCAAAAATCTTTCTAAACATGTATCTCCATCCTGCCACTTTTCTACAGGAGGAAAAGTACTCTTTGGTATTGTCAAAATTAGTGTTAATTGTACACAGAGACAAGCTTCCACCTCCCAGCTAAAAATCTCTATATTTGATTTGCATTTCCTTGATGAAATATTGAACGTTTTCTTGTGTATTTGTTAGCCATTTGTACTTCTTTGACAACTGTCTCTTTCACTAATTAGCCCACTCATTTACTTACTCTATTTCCTTATTTATAAGATTTGTTCTTTGAGGGCTTAGTGTTTGCATTGTTCGTGTTGTTCTGGTATGAGCAGCTAGAAATCTCCTGCTCTGCGGCTCTCTCTTCAATTTACTGTGGTAGGTGTTTCTCTGCTGTCTGGGCTCTTTACCTTGAACCGCTCTTCTTCAGACCTTGCTGTTCATCCCTGAGTCACCAGGTCCTACTCAGGAAGCCCATGGCTGTGCCTGTATGTGAAATGATTTCCCTAATAGTCCCTTCTAGTAGTTTCAGAGTTCTAGATCTTGTACTAAAGCCTTTGGGCTATTTTTGAAGGGACCTTTGAACAGGGTGAAAGAAAGGGACCTCATGTCTGTTTTCTACCTATGGGTATCCAGGTTACCTAGGCCCATTTGCTGAACATTGGCTTTTCTGAAATCTGTGTTTCTGGTATCTCTTCAAGGAACCATCAGGTGGCTACAAATGTGTGACTTTATTTCTGGGTCCTCTCTTCAGTGCACGTGTCCTTCGTATGCTACAGCCATATTGATTATGGATCTTCAGTAGAATTTGAAGTTTGTTCTGTGTTATCTCCAGTATTACTCTTTTTGATAAGTAATTCTTTGATAAGAATTACTTTGGCTATCCAAGGATCTTTGAGCTCCCACGTGTATTTTAGGATTTTTTTTTTTCCCTGTGAAGAATGTAACTAAGTTCTGAGGTAATTTCATTGACTACTTTGGGTAATATAACCATTTCACTGTATTAATTCTGTAGATCCATCAGGATGGGCTGTCCTTCCATCTTTAGTATCTTCTTCAGTTTCCTTCTCTGGCGGCTTACATTTTTGTTGGGTGGTTTATCAGTGCCTCCTTATTTTCCTTCCTTACAAGGCTAGTGTAAACGAGGGCATTTTCCTGGGAAACCCCAACTCTTTAAGTAGGACACGAAAGCACCACTTGTTTGCTTTAGCAGACCTGTTAGAGACCCAGCTCCCTATCCCTCGGTACGTACCATACCCTGCCTGCCACATGGAGAGACTTCACAGGTTCCTCTTCCTAGAGCCCTGAAGTAGCCCTCTACTCTCCAAGGCTTACTTTAGATGTCCCCAGCCCTGTCAGCGTTCCATTCCCAGTTAGTTGACCTGTTCCTGTGTGCATGCTTTACCTTGACATCTATCTCACCGACATAAGTCTGCATGGTTCTGACTATACTGTGAGCAGTCTAAGGGTAGAAATAGTGTTTTATGTCACATCCCAGCTCTGTTCATGCTTGGATGAATGGTGGTGGTGGTGGTGATATGCTTGTTGAATTCAAAATAATAACTCAATCTGTCTTTAGCCATTATCTAGGCAAGTAAAATGGAAATCTTAGTAGTTACTGAAGTATTATGAAAGCATTCTAAGAATATCTCTGGCAATATCTTCAAAGTTATAAGTTTATTTCAGTATCTTTCAGAACATGAAGCTGAAGAATATACAAAAAGGTAAGGCGAGGTAAAGATTACTCGAGTACCTGAGACTGTAGACAGAATACCTGCTAACTAAAAACTCAGCCCACATACTCTGCTCTCTTTATAATTTTGTGGTTGTGACTCAATTTCCCTACCTTTCACCCACATACCATTTATGCTATAAAGGCAGATCCAGAGTACCTGACTAGAGGCAGGCTCGCTCATACTTTCCCAGGCTGCCTTTGACACCTAAGTGAAGAGCAACATTAAAATTCCAACAACGAAACCTCGGCAGTACAAAAGCCTCCACAGCACACCCCTGCGGTAACTCTCGGTGACAATTTACTCCTAATACTGGGTACCTTTCCAGAAGCATCTCACAACACAATTTCAATATTCTCCTCTGCTCCAATATTCTTTTCAGTATTAGTGATGTACATGATTTAGTTCTCCCCAACCCCCATACTGCAGGGTGCAATATAGACAGCCCGTGTCAGAATAAAGTGGTGAGAGTAGAATCTGGAAACGGTTCTAAACCTTGTACATTTATATACATACAAAATCCTCACACTTATTTCTTATATGTCCAAATCCGACCTTTAGAAAGAAACATTAAAACATGTACTAGCACCCTGGTAAGGCCAGACAAATTAAAACATATTACTCCATTAACTATAATTTGGCATTAGGTATATACCATGTAATATTTCAGTCTTAAACATGCCCTGTATCTATTACTAAATTACAAGAGACTATGCTGACTTGGTTGTTGCTGTTTCTTTTGTCTGGCAAAGTACTTGGCACATAGTAGGTACTTAAAAAAATTAATAAACTAGTTCAGACTGAAAAACTAAAGAGTGAGTGTATGTGTGTGTATATCACTATTGGTTATTCCCGGAGAACTACAAAGCAGAGGCACTAATTCATGTTTAGGGACTTTGCAAACCCAAGCCCATCTAAGTATCTATAGTATCATTTGCATAGGTAAGTCTGTCTTACTTGTCCATAAGCCAAACATCCTTGGGCTGCCCTTGGCTGTCCTAAACCCTCGATCAGTACATTTAGCCATCTCTAATGGTTTAAGACTGTGTTTCCCTTCCTCTAACTGCCTCACTAGTAGTGGGTGACAGGGTAGTAGTCTGTGACAGTTCTTCACTAAGTACTAATTGTGACCATAAACAGCACTCCTAATTTGCAACAATAGCTACATTTTAACTGACCAGCCAGAGGAGATAGGTGTTTAATAGTAGACCATCCATGAGAGCGCCAGGGCCTGGCCTGGTCGATCCCAGCGTTAAGGACATGCACATGGAACTTGACCTCCGGCCAGCAAGTTTCACAGTGCAATCCTGTCTACAAGAATAAAATAATAAAATCGATGAAGGAAAAAGAATTATTTTAGGTAAATTTCTCTCTGTCTCTCTGTCTCTCTGTCTCTCTGTCTCTCTCTCTGGTAGGCAAAAACCTCAAGTGTCTCTTACACCTTTCTCTAGCAATCCTCTATCTTTTTAACCTACCTGTATTTTTAAAGTGATCTGGTCCAGATTGGGTTCTGCATGAATTCTAAGTAATAAAATAATAAATTTCAGTTGCACGCTCTTAGGCAGGCATTATTTTATTAATGTTATGAGCAACGGAAGGTCAGGCACTTTCTTACCTTCACTTGAAAAGAACTCACTTTGTCTCATTACCTCAATGTTAGCAATTCTAGAGATACTCAACTAAAAAATAGATTAAAATCTTCTCATTAAGAAAAAACACTACTCAGTCTTGTCCTTAAACATGTTCATTGTATAATACATTGGTACACAACTCTAGGCATCATGCAATGAGTTCTGAATAAATAAAACAAGTATTATGATCCTAGAGAAACTTCTTACAAAGCACCTCACGGTCAGAGTAAGACACATAGAAAACGACCATCTATTGCTCAACTACAAACAAAACTGTTCATCAAAAAATTAGTAAATAAGTTCATAAAATAGCTTTTAATTTTTCCATGTAAAACTGTTCTTTCAATCCATTAATTTACTGGTGTGGCAGAATGGAGAAAGCACCTTTAATTGCAACATCTCAGCCCCCGAGTCTCTGAGCTGCCTTAATTTTAGATAGAATAAAACATTAACACAGCACGGCCAGGAAAGTATGGTTTAAAATACTAAACGCTATATTCATTCACCAACAGTAAATCCGAGTGAATAAAAAGACTGAGAGTACATCAATTCATCTTATCACGAATGAATCAAAGTTTCACTGTTTTATTCAGTTGTGTCACAGTCTGAAGAGAACTTTTCCACCGAGTGATTAAAGCTTGCGGTTACTGCTGCTGGTCACAGCTGGGGCTTACCAAGACCCACCACCAGTATTTACCAGTAAGAAGATGGGCTTTTAGACTAGCTTCATGACACGTCCAGCCTTAGGCTGTAAGAAACCCCTGATGTCAGTAGAGAAACAGTCTCCAGCTAAAGTCCATAAATGCTGCAATTCTTGTCATGGCAAATGTGATGTGCACCGCACTTCAGCTGAGAAATCAAAACCCATGGAAGGTTATGTCTGCCCATAAAACAACAAGACCAACATGTCACGACACAGTTAAGGAGAGACAGAACACAACCTCCACAGGTTCCAGGACTGGGACCTAGAGGCTTGAAAAGAAAGTGAGTTTACCTACAATGGGTTAAGATCTCTTTTAACCCTGTGTATTTTTACTCAACCCACAAGTTAGGAGCTAGTTACTAGAAATAGGGTCAGAAGGGACAACAATTAAGGATCATGAAGCATCTGTAGTCCAGAATTCAAAGAATCAATAAAAATGGAGCATGCCTATGTAGAATGAATACCCTAGCAGAGCCAGAAGCCAGGACTCGTCTCCATTTACTCCCTACCCTGCTAACAACAGAAAGGCATTTGCACAATGCAATATGCTTTATATGGCTTAACCTTTTCTGCTTCTGGATTTTAACAAGTTAACAATGAAAATGTCACTAATTCCACAACAGAATAATTGGAAATAGTAGACTAAAACCAAATTAAAATAGTCTAGGCATAGCCTCAATTGTGTATTACCTTTTTGAAAATACAGTTACATTTGGAGACTGCATCTCAGTTGCCTCCAGAGATCCTCAAGTTTATTACATCATGGTGGCACAATAAATACTACATTTATACTGCCCAGTCCATCCTGCACCCACGTTCTATGAAGCTCCAGAATTTCTAATACTGAAAAGCTAACCACTTTTGTATAGTTATTCAACACTTAATCAAATCTCTTGCAACAGCAAATTGGAAAAAAAAAAAAAAAAAAAAACAAGAAATCTGGCCCAAGGGGCTGGGATTTAGCTCAGTGGTAGAGCGCTACCTAGGAAGCGCAAGGCCCTGGGTTCGGTCCCCAACTCGAAAAAAAAAGAACCAAAAAAAAAAAAAAAAGAAACCGCCCAAATGCACCATGTCGTATGAGAGGAAACCTGTATCCTCTATCATAAAATTTTCTCGTCAATCAAATATTGTTTGAAAAACGAGCCATAACCTACTTACCTGGACAAGAGGATACTGATAGTCCATGCAATATACACCATACATAGCAGAGGGAGAGACTCCAGATCTGGACCGCACAGAAAGCACCTCAAATTTTTGTCTAGTCTTATGTGTCCTGTCAAGGGAACTAAAAGCACCCTCAAAAAAAAAAAAAAAAAATCCTTGCCTCTCTTCCCCGTCTACACAGGCAGGCGTGCTGGCTCAGCCGGTGAAGTCAGAGTTTAGTTCAGAGCAAAAGGATTCAGCAGTACATATAGGAGATGCTCAAAGAAAAGCAAAACATTCCAACTAAGCTAGCTGTACACACTAAAGACAGCACTAGGGTTTGGTTTCTAACTGACAACTCCACTAGAAGGGCAAGAGGCAGAAGACGACAACCAGAGAATAGACCTCTGGCTTCTTAAAGCAGCAAACAACGGCAGAAGCACAAGGCATCCAGAGCCAAAGTAATGTAATGTCCCAGGCTCTGTGTCAAAGGGAATGCTCCCAACCTAGGGCATTGGAGGCAAATGGGACTGTATAATTTTTCTAGCCCTCCCTTGGGCAGGAATGCGCATGTGCGTGCGCACGCACGCACGCACGCACGCACCACACACACACACACACACACACACACACACACACACACACACACACACACTCTTCCTTCTCACTGTCTCCGGTGGAGACAGGTGTTAGGATTAACAGCATGAAGCCCAGCCAGAGAAAGAACTGGCAGAAAAAGCCACACTGATACATGCAGTAAAGGGCCCTTTCATGACACTGTATGTTTCTGTATCATCTAACACACAGCTCCCTCCTGCTTTATTTAACAGGAGCGAGGACAGCTGGCAGGAGTCAGCTAGAAAAGAGGAAGGTGGCCCCAACTCTGAGCAACATGAGTCCACTGGAGGCCTGCAAATATGTGGGGTGTGCTCTCAGCTGTTCCAGTCAAACTTGGAGGGATTAACTGTGGCTGCCTGTGAAGAGGTGGGGGTGGAGAGGTCGCTACTGAGAAGCAGTTGCTTTTCTCCTTTTAGGAAGCGGCTTTCTCTACCCCACCATTGTTTGCACACACATGTGCATACATATTTCTGTAACCGATATTAAAAGCAGTAACAGATAGAGACAGATGTGAGGTTAGCTGACAGTCAGCCCACAGCAAGCTGGGGCTGGCTTCATCTACAATCAGAACTAAGTAGTCCTTAGAAAATAACACACCATGTACAAAAGGTGAGAATAAATCAACTGCTGTAGAGACACAGGCAAAACAGTTTCTCTTTAAACATCCTTTACTTGGGACAAACTTTTAAAGATTCAAAATGATAACTCTAAGTTTGTTTCAGTGTGAGAGAGAACTCCTAATCTACTGAGGCAGAGTCAGTACTGCTAGGACAGCCTTCATGGGGTTAGTGAGGTAAGTGAGGGCCTGTGCTGGTATGGACGCTCCCAACCAAACCAGTGCAGCTTTCTTCTACAGCCATCGAAGCTAAGTGCAAGGGTATCCAGGAGAAACTTTTCTTTAAGGTTCAAATTGGCAATGACATATCTAGAGATGGTCTTCCAGATACAACATGTATCTTAAATCAATCAAACAGCCTGCAAGGACCATAAAAAATACTACAATACCTCTAGCCTGCCAGCACTGATTTTCCATGAGGACCAAAAATAAACCAATTTAATCGTATTTAAACAGTTGGGTGCGATGGAATATGTTTGTAAACCCCGGCTACTGAAAATTAGAGGCAAGGAGATTAGAGTTCAAGGCCAGCATGGCATAAGACAGCAAAATCACCCAATTCCATACCAAAAGGCAGTTGTTTACATCTACTCTACAGAAGGTGCTATGTTAAGTACTAGAGAAACTATAAGAGCAGTCTGGTATTTCAAAGTACTTCAAAGGTACAGGTGAAGTCAGAGGTGAAATACTGCCATAGTGCAAATTTAAGAAGCACTATGAGCAATCTACCACACCCGGGCCACCGTTGTTAACATGTGCTCTCTCTCATCAGACACTTGTCAGTGCTCCCTATTGCTAAATTCTTGCTTCTAACTAACACTTGGTTCATCAACTCTGAAAGAAGCTCACTAGAGGCTCCTAACATCTTACAGTTGCCTGGCCACATCTTAAAGTTTATTGTGTACATTTTAATTGTCCCCTCTGAAGCTAATAAATAACAGAAAGGGGGTGGAGGAAGGTCTCAGTGGTAAGCGGTTGCCTAGCAGGCAGAAGGTCCTAGGTTCTATCCTAAGGTAGTAGGAGAAGGTATGGGAGGCAGGGGCAGGTCTCTGCAATAACTCTTAAATCAAAGAATTCTACACGACTTAACCTCACTCTGTGTTGTTTAGAGCAACACTGTATCACCAGGCACACAGGCACGTGTCAATCAGCTCCTTAAGTCACTATTAATCTTCCGAGATTCTGCACTGGTGGTGGAGCGGTGAGCATAGCTGCTCAGTAACTAAGATCTCTCTTGATGTGAAGACTTGAAAGTGATAATGGGACCACACTAATAAACTGTCTGACAAACCTAAAGCTTCATCAGTCGTCCAGTTTGATGCTGCTGTAAGATGAAATACTAGGGTGGTATTCATCAGACAACAGAAGAAGCCTGGAGTGGTGGCACATGCCTTTAATGCCAGCATTTGGGAGGCAGAGGCAGCCTGGTCTACATAGAGAAACCATGCCTTGAAAAACAAAAACACAACAAAAGCTAACCAACCAACCAACCAACCAAACAAACAAACAAAAAACTCCCAACAAAGTAACCCCCCCCAATAAAACCCCCAAACAAAACCAAATTAAAACAGATAACAACCAATAGAGGAAGGGTGGAAATGGGTAGAAACACTCAGAGAGAAGACAAAGAGCTGTAAACAGAATCTTAAGGAATCCTAACTTCTAGAGAGCAGACGCCCGAGATGAAGTGGGGCCCCAGAGTCCTCACAAGAACCCAAACACAGAAAGCATCTGCTACTTTTCTGCACCTTACAATCCTTACTGATGCCACTAGCAACAAACATGCAAAGGCTGAAGAGAAAGACTCAGAAATGTGACTGCACTACCAGAAAGCAGGTCTGCTTCCCAGTGCTGGCCCGTGACACTGGCACTAGGTGGGTCAAAATAAAAAGTAGAAACCACACCAGCATTTAAATCTCACCAAAACTTTCTGCCTTGAACCCAGGTGGGAAGCACAGGACAGGCAAAGGCACAATCAGAGATCCACTCTTGTCCTTTCCAGCAAACTTGTCACACAACAGGTTCTTCTCCTCCTCCTGCCCAGTAAGGACCATCTGCTGAGTATAAAGGGCGCTTTCTGTGTGATCCTGGGAATGCTTGTATTAGATCCTTTGCTTAAGGTCAAGACCCATTCTCAAAATTACTGATATAAGTAGTTGGTATAAATCATTGCTACAAGTTTCTGCCATCAAGGCTGAGCCATTCCCACCCCAGCTCCCTCCAGCCAAGACAAATTACAATCCCTTTCAAACCAAGAGTTCAGACAAACCCTTCCTTTATTCACTTGCCCTTCCAGGTATTTTGATCACAGTAAGAAGAAGAGGGTAAGACCCATCCGTATTTTCTTCATTCAGTCAGTATTCACTCCTAACAGCACAGCATCCCACGTGGTGTAAGTATGAAGGCTCCCAAAAGAGTTGAAGGGGGGAGAAAGTAAGGGACACTGGATCACATGTGATGAATGCCACATCTAGTTGAAGACAGCTGGGATAAAGTCAAATGCATCAGTAACCTGCTGTTCTCTACTGTCACCCCCTCATTTTCCGGGGTGAGGAAGATGAGGAACAGTCCATGACAATCATTAACTAAGTGGAGAGGGCTTACCAAGTTTGGTAGATAAAATGGGAAGAATAAGGGATTGCGAGGAGGGCAGCATTCTAAGTGAATATACACACTGTGTGAGCAAAGCTGTACTCAGTGCCCACGGAAGAGCAGGTAAATAGCACAGAGCCAAAGCATGTGCCACTGTCTGCAGAAGAGTTCTGTTGGTCTAGCATGAGATGACTGAGCTTTCTGCATCAAGAGAAAGGCTTGAAAGGATGCCTACCAGAACAGAACACAATAAATGGTAGAAACATGCCTTTGCATGACACATAGGATAAAAACGGGGGTAGTAACAAAACTGGCATATGGAACACAGCATTTTGTTCAGGAATGAAAGGCAGGGCCAGTCAACTGTAAGCCAAGTTGACAGCCCTTTTCTTGATGGTGTTGTTCTAAATTGGTGTAGTCTGAGAATCCCTAATCTAAAACTATGAAATTGAAAACCTTTGGTCACTGATACTGACTCAAAAAGTTTCTTTAGGGAAGAGAAAGTTTATTTGGCTCACAATTATAGATTAGAATCCATCATGGGGGGAGGGGAGGAAGAGTCAAGGCAGCAAAACCATAAGCATCTAGTCACATCCACAATCAAAAGCATAAAGATAATAAACGTATATGTACGGTACTCGGCTCCCTTTCTCCATTCTTACACAATCTGGAACCCAACCCTAGGGATTGAGCCACCTACAACAGGCAAGACTTTACAACTCAATGAATATAATCAAGACAATCCCCACAGACATGTGCACAGGCAAACCTATTTAGACAATCCCTCACGGAAAATTTTATCCTCGCCAATTCTAGATTGTGTTAAGTTGATAATTTAAAAGTATTCTATCTCAAGATCATGTGCCCTGAGACTGCAGGCTAGGGATGGAGAGGTGACTCAGAGGTTAAGAGCACTGGCTGTTCTTTCAGAGGTCCTGAGTTTGATTCCCACATGTTTGCAAGTCCAGTTCCAGGGGATTCAATGCCCTCTTCTGACCTCTGCAAGTACAATGCGCAAACACTCATAGGCAAAGCACCAGACGTATAAAATGAAAATCAAAGAAAATAAATGAGCAGATTAGAGAAATTAATAGATTAGAGAAATTAAGAAGGATGCTTACTGTGCAGCTCTTGGTAGGAAGCCAGAAGACTGGATACCACAGAAATACGGCCATGAAAGACTGTACCCATGTGGTTTCAGATGCATACCATCTGGACTAGAGATCACTCATATTACTTTATCAAAGAGAAACTACACATTTTGTCTGTGTCCTGAAACTCTGTGGAAGGCTTATTTAAAGGTTACAGACTAATCTGGTAGAACAAATTCCAAAGCAGTCCAGTATGTAGAGTATTTTATGATCATTGCTAACTGCTTTTAGCTGGGTTTAAATTAAGAATCGGGGTAACATGTAGAGCATGAGGATTTTTAAAGTTTGTAGTTTGACCAACAAAAGAGTCTGCATAAAGTTAAGATCTCAGAAAGTATGTCTGAGGAAGAGATGGAAAACAAAGCTGGCACCAGAGAACAGGAAACGCCTCAGAGGCGTCTCCCAACCTCAAGAGTATAAAGGTGCACCTTATTTGAGAGGATGGCCTCCTTGAGAAGAGAGAGCTGTGGAGGTGCCCTGTTTACACAGGACAGCTTAAGAAATGTTTCCCAAATCCAGACATCTAGGCATTTAGAAATTTCAGTACTTTGGTTCTGGAATTCTAACTACTACTCAAGCTGGTAGGAGTTTTGCTGTCATGTGTGTGATACTGGCTTGGCAGGTATGTAGAAAGAGTTCTGGGGTCATAAAGTCCTCTATCAAGATTATAACAGAAAGCCGGGGGTGGGGGCACTAAATGTGTGACAGGGTTGGCGTCTCCATAGGACTCCAGCCCCTAAGAGGATGGTATATGAAGCTATGAGAGGGAAGGAGTAGATATAATGGAGACCCACAAGATAAAAGATGACTAGGAATATGAAATCCTTCCCAAAGGAAAAAGCAGTTAAGGACAGCCAGCCCAAGAGAGGAGTCTTGAGGTAGCCATGCTGACGGGACAGGGTTGCCTGCCTTTCTGATCTTGTATCACAAAAAGCACATGGCCAAGATGCCAGGCAGAGGCTACAGGATTCAATGTTCATCCTCCCGACAGTCTTGATTCTGTCTAATCTTTTTTTGTTACTGTCTTATCCCTCCCTTTTAGAATAGGATGGTACTGTGCACCAGTGCCTCTCTGAGGAAACAGACCAGAGGAGTGTATCCTTGTAACTGTGTCTTATCCCTGCACCCCATCTCCCTCTCATCCCCTACAACGTGGACTGCTTTATTCCCGTACTAGCTCTCTACCATAGCTTTCTACCTCTCACAGGCCAGAAGCAACGGAGCCAAGGGCTGTGGACTGAAACCTCTGGCACTGTAAGCAAAAATAAGCCCTTCTTCCTCTTCAAGTTATTCTAACTATTCCAAATCCTTGGTACTTCCATGGTAATTTTACAATAGGCTTGTTGATGTCTATAAAAGTGTGGCTGGCATTCTGATTGAGATCACACCCAATGATCTCAAGTTTGAGTTGACTTCCTATCCCAAGCACAGAGTCATTGCACAGCACATTTCTCCCACTGTCCTGAGCTACCCATGTCTTCTATACAGGCAGGGATTAGAATTAACTTCCCTCTGGACATCATGATACAGACCACTTTCCTCAGACTACTAGACTCCATAATATTCAGATCCCTACAGGAATGAGTATACTGATGTGGGGTGGGGGTGAGGAACAGAGATCCAGAAACACATCCAGAGGTATAAAGACAATTTGGCGATAGAAAAGTATCAGAATATCTGGAACTGGACATCAGCACAATCACACATGGTAACAATGAACTGATGTACACACTTGTACTATACACAGAATTGACCACAAGCCTAAAACACAAAACATGAAAGTATAAACTTCAGGAGTAAAATTCCTTGAAGCAAGACTTCAGAGCTATGACATAGCCTGTGGGTGTTGCTCAGTGCATGTTTAACATGGTCCAGGCCCAAGGTTTGATCTCTAACACCACACAGATTAAAAACAAGCCTTAAAAGAACAAACCAGGGGCTAGAGAGATGGCTCAGCGGTTAGGAGCACTGACTGCTCTTCCAGAGGTCCTGAGTTCAAATCCCAGAAACCACATGGTGGCTCACAACCATCTGTAACGGGGGATCCGATGCCTTCTTCTGGTGTGTCTGAGGACAGCTACAGTGTATTTATACATACATAAAATAAATAAATTAAAAAAAAAAAAGAACAAACCAACAAATCAGACTACACTAAAAACTTTTCAAAAAAAACAAAAAAACAAAAAAACTTTTCCTCACCAATGGACACTGTGAGAGGAAAACAAGCCACAATTTAAAGGTACCATTTCTTTCTTTCTTTTTTATTTTATTTATATGAGTACACTGTAGCTGTCAGACACACCAGAAAAGGGCATTAGATCCCATTACAGATGGTTGTGAGCCACCGTGCTAGGAATTGAACTCAGGACCTCTGGAAGAACAGTCAGTGCTCTTAACTGCTGAGCCATCTCACCAGCCCAAAAGGTACCACTTCTATGTATTTGATAAAAGGCTTTGTCTTAGGGTTTACTGCTGTGAACAAACACCATAGCCAAGGCAACTCTTATAAAGGCCAACATTTAATTATGGCTGGCTTATAGATTCAGAATTTCAGCCCATTAATATCAAGGTACGAGCCAGGCAGGTGTTGTACAGGAAGAGCTCAGAGTTCTACATCTTGTCCTAAAGGCAAACAAGAGAAGACTGGCTTCCAGGCAGCTAGGACAAGAGTCTTAAAGCCCACACCCATAGTGCACACTTCCTTCAACAAGACCACACCTCCTAATAGTGTCATTCCCTGGGCCAAGCATATTCAAACCACCACAGGCTTAAAAACAAAATACATTTTTAAAAAGTTGTACAACTGATCTAGAGTCAGTACTTAGTAACTTCTTAAACTATCACATATACCTTTCATATATATAGCCTACCCAGTCTACTTGCTAGTATTAATAATTTACCCAAGGGAAATGGGAACTATATTCATATACACACCTGTACAAGAACCCTAGGGTGCAAACGCAAACACCCACCAGGAGACAAAGCTTAGCAACTGCCGCAATCACGAGTGAACACCATGGCTCAGCAGCAGAAATGAATGCCTTTAGTGTGTACACGATGAACCTCGAAATCATGGTGCCAGGGACAAGAAGCCCGGTAACAGGGCTTTTTACTGTATGACTACATTTTTGTCAAATTCTAAAAGTGCGAACTGATCTACAGTGGTGGAAACCAAATCACTGCTCACTTGCTAGTGTCCTTGGCAGGGAAGTCCATCAGCACATGAAGAATCTTCTGAAGATCTGTAATCTGTTATCTCAGGTGTGACTTCATGGGTGTGCGTCTCTCAAAACTTAACGAACTGTGACTCTGCCGTATACCACTTACTGTGCATCAATTATATCTCAGCACAACTGTCAATAGAAGACTTAATTCCCACCCTCCTCAGTGCTGAGGTTTTAGGAGGTCAGTTATCTGCTTTTAGGGGAAGGGTTGGCAAAGGGAAATAGGAAAGCATCAACCTGTCCTCTTGGAATGAGATAGAGGATATGGTGGAAATTAGGGGAAAATGTCAAATGTCAGCAGAGGAGAAAAGACAGGCTGCTCTGGAAGTTACTAATCACCAAGGCTGTGTCACTGGCAGACCCCTCCCTTTGCACTTGCACATGACCTTTTCATTCTGTTACCCCGATCCTGGGAAGAGGGGTAGTCTATCTTTCTTCCTCGAGTGTCCCCGACCCACACTCAGCAGAATTCCTGAACGGTCTACCCCGGAGTGTGCGCTGGAGACTGGGGCTGTGAGGCCAGACTAGATGGCTCTCATCCTTATGTTTGTAAGGCACCATCTTTGCCTCTGATTCTTCCTCTGGAAGAAGAAGAAGAACCTCACATAAGCACAAACAAGCCCAGCACACAGCGATGAGCCCCAGCATCATCTCTGACAATTTAGGAAGGAGGGAATATTACCTACATGGGACTTTAGAGGAAAACAGGACTTTTTTATGCCTCTTATTTACCTGTAGTACCAAATAAATTAGAAGCACCCCCTTGAGTCCGCTATAAAGAGTTAACAGAAAGAGGGACTGTAAGGTGTTGGAAGTGTGGCCGCCTCTTCCCAGACTGCATTCATCACTTTGCACCCTATGGTGCATATGCACAGTCAGACACCAGGGCAGCTCTCAGTACCACTGAGAGAGGGGCAGGGCTGACAGCAGCAGCAGAGCAGTGAGGGAACCCTTAGGTTGGCACCAGCCCCTTGCTCTATTCAGACCTGTAATCTCTTCTGACTTTGATTTAATGCAGCAATTACTGGTAATGTGGTTTGAAGGAGATAAATGCCCAGTGTAGCTGTCTGTCGCTTACTCTGCTCATGATGCAAGAACATTTTTAAATTAAAATTCCCTTTATGATAAAGGAGCTGCTCCAGTGAATGTTTCTGTGCAGGCCTGATACAGAGCATCCCCAAAGAGGATTAGAAACTAACACCCTCCCCCATACAATTACCCATACCTAAAGGAGGTCCTTTAACCCTAAGTTTTTCCTCATTTATATAATTAGAATCTTCTTTCTGCTTTTTAAAATCATGATGTCAGCATTAGAGAATCCACTAAAGATTCAGCTCTCTTTTTTTTAACCTTAATTTCCTTTTAAATAAACAAGCAAAGTAAACATTCACACCGAGATGCCTAAATGACACTGTAGGCAGGTAAGTAGCTTGGTCTGTCACTCTAACTCTTGGGAGGAACACAAGCTAAAGACTAGCTACCTTGTGAGATACTGTCTTTAAAAGGGGATAGGGGAAATGACTCAATTCATTGAAAAATAAATAAAGGCTCTCTTGCCCCCCACCCAGGCAATTTGCTATGGCATGCTTTGTATATATGGAAATCTTAAGTCCTAAGATTATTATAAGATATCCTTAACCCTTAAATCATGTAAGAACTAAGAATATCCGCTAGGGCTTTTCTACCTACAACATTCCTGCTGGAAACCGCATACTTTGTTCTGTGGGTCAAGGCACCTGCCACCAAGCCTGCCCTGAGAGCGCATCCCCCAGATCCACAAGTGGAAACCATCTCCTGCACATTGTTCTCTGACCTCCACCCACGTACTGTGGCAGCCTGCTCCCAATTAAAGAAAAAAAAACCCTGCATAATGGGGACATGCTAGTTAATCAGACACTGACGTACTCTATAATAACCAGAGTGCAAACCACCCAGGACCTGGGGGCCTGCACCACGGAGCACACTCGGTAGCTCTTGAGCCAGTCATAGCACTGCTGACTCAATTAT